>NC_061089.1:70422549-70487549 GCF_015104395.2 Macrobrachium nipponense
GATAGTGTGGGTACCATATCATATTGCAATATTCAAGTGGACTACGAACATATGTTTTATAAAGCAATAATCATGTGTTCAGCCTTTTCTTTTTGTTTTGAAGTGCCCGTAACAACATTCCATTTTTGCTTTACATTTTGCCAAAAGAATTGCTATTTGATCATTGCATAACATGTTCCTATTCATCATCACACCAAGGTCTTTAAACTGCATTCCTTATTTTGTGATTGTCTCATTATTAGGTCCCATATATGCATATAGCTTTCCTTCTCTGTCTGCATAATTTATTGATTCAAATTTATCAGAGTTAAATACCATCCTATTTTCCTCTGCCCAAATCATATACTTGTTAAGGTCTCTTTGTAGAAGCGTTCCTATCTTCATCACAAGTAATTTCTCTACTTATTCTTGTGTCATCAGCGAAACTACTCACTACCGAATCCTTAGCATTACTGTCTATGTCTTCAATCATAATAACAAACAGTATTGCAGCTAACACCGTACCTTGTGGCACACCGGATATTACCTTGGTTTCATCCGATTTCTCATCGTTTGCAATAACTATCTGTTTTCTGTTGTGTAAAAATTCTTTTAACCATCTTATATTTTATCTACGATATTGTGTTTTCTAATTTTCTTTGCTAATATATTATGGTCTACTTTGTCAAAAGCTTTTTGCAAAGTCTAGATAAACCACATCTGTTTTCATTTCCGCCCTTTCATATTTTTGAATATGTTCTCACGGTGGACTAACAGTTGGGTTTGTGTACAATTTTTTCCGGGTACGAAACCGTGTTGTCCTATATTAAACAAATTATTTTTTATTAAATGTTTCATAATATTTTTTCTTCATTACCCTTTTCATACACTTTCATAATATGTGATGTTCAGACTCACAGGGCCCTATAATTACTTGCCTCCAAGTCTTGATCCACTTTTGAAAGTAGGGGTGATATATGCTAATTTGCTCATCATAAATCTTGCCTGTATCTACACTTTGTCTTAATAATATTGCAAGTGGCTTTGCGATAGAATGAACTACTTTCTTTAACAAAATAGCAGGGATTCCATCAGGCCCCTGCAGCAGCTCCATTTTTAATTTCATTAATTGCCTGCACAATATCAGCTTCATTAATTTCTATGTCAGCTAGATATTCACTATTTTCGTCCCTTACTTCTATATCATTATCTTCATTATCTATTCTAGGGGTGAATTCTCTCTTATATCGTTCTGCCAGTATGTTGCAAATTTCCTTTTTTTCATTCGTTAATCTCCCTTCAATTCTCAGAGGGCCTATTTCTATTCTTCTTTTATTCATCTTCTCGCATATGAGTATAATAGTTTTTTTTTTTTTTTTTTTTTTTGTTTGGTTTGCTTGATATTTAATAGGGTTTTTTCTTCCAATTCCCGTTTTTCATTTTCTTTGATTGTATAATCTTTTGTTCTGCATTTTCTATCTTACTTTTTAGTTCTATAACTTTCCATGCATTTTCTCTTTTGCAAGACCTTTTTTCCACTTTCTGATTTTCTGGAACAAGATCCTTCTGTCTCTTGGTATGCATGAATGATGTTTACTTTTCTTCTTCGGTATATATTTTATCCACTATTTTCTCTAATATTTTATATAATATCTCCGTAATTTACCCTTATGTCATCGCTTACGAAAAATGTTATCCAATCTTTGTTTAATTCTTCATTTATTTCTGACCATTTTATATTTTTACTGTAGAAGTTGTATTTTCCATATCCTTCCCACTTTTTCATTTCTTGCTTATCTCTGTTTTCACTTGCTTTGGAATGAACTGGTAATTCTATGACATTATGGTCTGAAATACTCGCATTATAAACTATTATTTCTTTAACATAATTCACCTCGTTCACAAATACTAGGTCTAAAGTATTTTCCTTTCTTGTTGGCAGGTGATTTATTTGTTGAATGTTGTATTCTAGTAGCATATCTAATAGCTTTTCGAATTGAGAGAGAGAGAGAGAGAGAGAGAGAGAGAGAGAGAGAGAGAGAGAGAGAGAGAGAGAGAGAGAAAATGTTGCTATTGCATACTCATGCATACACCCGATGCAGCAATATCCAGTGACCGTTACAGGAGCAAAGGATCCTGGGATTATCCCCTGATTGGGTTGGGAGAAAATGAAGGTCCAGGATAACTTCTACTGGGAATCTGGGGCTTTGACGAGCTCTTAAAATTTTCCTTCATTAGCTTGTGCTTGTGCTCTTGCTTCTAATTATAGTCTGTAGATACGTGATAAGCTATGTGAGTTTACGCGCGCACGTAAGCGCGCGCGCGTGGGATAACACATTTGATTTATTGTGCGTTTCACTGAACGGAGTCGGTTTATTTTTTCTTTGTAACCGCTTTTGTGGGAAACAGAAGTTGATATATATATATATATATATATATATATATATATATATATATATATATATATATATATATAATATATATATATATGTGTGTGTGTGTGTGTGTGTGTGTGTGTGTGTATACGTGTACGTATACGTGTATATATACACAAATTACTGTTCCATACTATCAGGTATTAAGCCACAAATGTCACTATACCTCGGGTTCATTTTACTCTGGAATAACTTAATACACTTATGTACTACACCCAAGAGGAATTATAGATTGTCATTGTATGAGCCCTAACCCTAACTCGAACCTAGTCATAGTGCATGGATAGAAAGTCGACTTCATCGACTTGAAGTACATTTTATTAACGATGAATATAAGTTGGAGACGAATAAGCTTTAAGCTGGGAACAATACCGAAGGATGGTAAACTATTGACGTTATATCCCTGGAGTTGCGAACACCTGTACCTGGAATCCTAAAATAGTCCCATATTTTCGTGCGTCCTTTTAAGGGCCTTTTCTTCCCCTATCGAAAATAATTCTTCAAACTCTGTCCCTCGAGAAGGAAGAACTTCTTGGAGGAGTCTACCCAATTTCTCTCCAGAAATTTTTTTATTGTTTTTTATTATCCTGAAGGTTTTCATTTCTCTGATTTCTTCCGTACGCCGGATCTCTTATGATACCGATTTTTTTTTTTTTAAGAAATATTTGTTAGCAGATCATTCCTGATATATAAATTGATGAGGTCAGTCATGGAGATAGATAAGTCAGTGTGTTAGTTCTTCATATTTGTAAACACACGAACACACCTCATACTTAAACATCAAACAGTTATATACATTTGGTATTTTTTGTTGTGAATTGTTTCCTTTTTTTCATTACAGCGATTAAGAAACATACAAGACTAGTTACTGTTTCCATGTGCACAGATACTTAAGATTTCCCATTTGTTATACCGGATACAAGGGAGCTCACTTGAATAAGTTTATACACGACTGCATATTCTTACACTTGTCTTTTCTGGTGTTTACATGAATAGCATTTTCATGCAATGGGAGTTGCAGGGACGTTTATTCTCATATATTTCTATGCATGAATGCACATTCTTATGCTCTATATCTTGCGGTGTTTAAAGAAGTAGACATTTCCATATAACAGCGGGAATGCATACTCGGTTAAAAAGCTTCCCAGCTAAACTGTCGTGTTTATCATTATTGTTTGCCAGCGACTATTTCTTTGCCTTGACAGCGACTATATTTGGCTGCCGTTGAAAACTGTTAAACCCGGATTTGACAGAGGACAGCGATGGCTGTGTTGTTTTTCTGTTCGTCGCAAATGACTGTATCGTCAAAATAAATGAACCATTCCAAATGGGATGATATTCAAATGCAAAAAGTTTTTAGGTCGTCCATTCCATTTTGGGCGTTAACAATTTGGGATTACGAGAAATATACTTTTTTTTTTTTGCCCCTCTCAGCATTTTATCTTTTTGCTTCGTTGTCGATTTTGTGTTAGTTACAGCGGAAACCGTCTTTATAGAGTGGATGGAATACATTGAATGCAGTATGCCGTGAAGACCGTGTGCTTTACATTTCAATTTAGTATATACATGAATAGGAGGCCTTGTTACAATAGTCTGCACCTTCGGCCCCCTTAACTGTAACCCCTTTCATTCCTTTTACTATACCTCTAGTCATATTGAGTTGAATACAGAATTTAGGCGAAAGGCCAAGCAGAAATTGACAGCAATTATAGTCTGTAGATACGTGCTAAGCTATGTGAGTTTAAGCGCGCACGTAAGCGCGCGCATGTGATAACACATTTGATTTATTGTGATTCACTGAACAAGGTTGGTTTACTTTTTCTTTGGAACCGCTGTCGTGGGAAACAGATGTTGTGGATATACACACACACACACGCATATATATATATATATATATATATATATAGATATATATATATATATATATATATATGTGTGTGTGTGTGTGTGTGTGTGTGTGTGTATGTATTATATATATATGTATATATATATATTTAATATATATTATATATATATATACGTTGTATATTATACACAAATGAATGTCTCACACTATCAGGTATTAAGCCACAAATGTCACTATATCGCGGGTTCATTTTCCTCTCGAATAACTTGTACACTTACGTACTACACCCAAGAGGAATTATAGATGGTAAGTAGTATGTGCCCTAACCCTAATTCGAACCTGGTCATTTGGTGTAAGTGCATTGATAGATAGTCGACTTATTCCACTTGAAGTAGTACATTTTCTTAACAATGAATATAAGTTGGAGACGAATAAGCTTTAAGCAAAAATACCGAAGGATGGTAAACTATTGAACGTTATATCGCAGGAGTTATGAACACCTGGAGACCCAGAATCCTAAAATAGTCCCATATTTTCGTGCGTCCTTTTAGGGGCCTTTTCATCGCCTATCGAAAATAATGCTTCAAACTCTGTCCCTCGAGAGGGAAGAACTTTTTGGGGGAGTCTTTACCCAATTTCTCTCGAGAAAAATTGTTGCTGTTTTTATTATCCTGAAGTTTTTTATATCTTGATTTCTTCCGTACACTGAATTTCTTATGATACAGAAATTTTGTTTTCAAGAAATATTTGTCAGCAGTTCTATCCTGAGATATAAATTGGTGAGATCAGTCATGGAGATAGATAAGTCAGTGTTAGTTCTTTGGTATTTGTAAATACGCACACACCTTCCCATACTTAAACATCAAACAGTTATATACATTTGGTATTATTTTTATGAATTGTCTTTTTCTCATCATAGCGATTGGGAAACATACAAGACTAGTTACTGTTTCCATGTGCACACGTGTAGGACAAATTAGCCAGATACTTAAGATTTCCCATTTGTTATACCGGATACAAGGGAGCTCACTTGTGTGTGTTTATACACGACTGCATATTCTTACACTTGTCTTTTCTGGTGTTTACATGAATAGCATTTTCATGCAATAGGAGTTGCAAGGACGTTTACTCTCATATATTTCTATTCATGAATGCACATTCTTATGCTCTATATCTTGCTGTGTATAAAGAAGTAGACATTTGCATATAACAGCAGGAATGCATACTCGGTTAAAAAGCTTCCCAGCTAAACTGTCGTGTTTAGCATTATTGTTTTGCCAGCGACTATTTATTTGCCTTGACAGCGACTATATTTGGCAGCCGCTGAAAACTGTTAAACCCGGATTTGACAGAGGACAGCGATGGCTGTGTTGTTTTTCTGTTCGTCGCAAATGACTGTCGCGTCAAAATAAATGAACCATTCCAAATGGGATGATATTCAAATGCAAAAAGTTTTTAGGCCGTCCATTCCATTTTGGGCGTTAACAATTTGGGATTACGAGAAATATACATTTTTTTCCCCCTTTCCGCATTTTATCGTTTTGGTTCGTTGTCGATTTTGTGTTAGTTACAGCGGAAACCGTCTTTATAGAGTGGATGGAATACATTGAATGCAGTATGCCGTGAAGACCATGTGCTTTACATTTCAATTTAGTATATACATGAATAGGAGGCCTTGTTACAATAGCCTGCACCTTCGGTCCCTAACTGTAACCCCTTTCATTCTTTTTACTATACCTCCAGTCATATTGAGTCGAGTTGAATACAGGATTTAGGCCAAATGCCAAGCACAGGGACCTATGACGTCAATCATTGCTGAAATGGAAATTGACAGTAAAAACAGTGTGAAAGGGTAACAGGAGGAAAACCTTAAAGCAGTTGCACTATGAATCAAGTGGAAAGTCAAGTTGAAGAAAGAGAATAGGAAAGGAGGTACAGTAAAAGGAACGAAAGTGGTTGCAGCTAGGGGCCGAAGGCACTATGCGAAGAACCGTAAGAAATGCCTACAGTGCACCGCATGAGGTTCATTGCGCAACTGTGAATTTTTCCTCTTTGTTTACACCTTCGAAACCTGTGTATACTTTTTTCCCTTTTGGCGCTGGTATTCCATTTCTATATTCCATTCCTATATTCCATTCCAGCAGTCTGCAATTTTCCTGTGATGTCTCTCGCCTCTCCTTTAGTTTTCTTATTTGTTTTTACTGCCTCTTTGCTAAAGTTCGTCGCCCCAGTGTCAAGGCATTCACTTGGAGGTCCTCCTCCACGGGGTCTACTTTGGGAAACTTAATTTTCGGGTAATTTTGCGAGATGGGTTCGAGATTTAGTGCCTTCAGGGGAACTGTTGGGATGTCGTCTAAACTGCTTCATTATCTGGCATGTAAAGGAGAGAGAGAGAGAGAGAGAGAGAGAGAGAGAGAGAGAGAGAGAGAGAGAGAGAATGAACCCTGCTCTACTACAAGTTCATAACTTCCTTACACAGCAAAACTTGATAATTTATTAAATCCTAAAATGTTGCAGTTTTCAGTTTCATATTAATATATACCTATCTATACTCTTTTCCAGATGAGTTGATATATATTCACAATAATGCATGTGGTGAAACAGATATAATGTAAGTCAAGCATAAAACGGTAGATTTCTATATTTTACTGCTGACATGTACTGATTCTCAATACTGAATTCATATAGTCAGCATTTAATCACATTTGGCACTGAATCATATACAATCACATCTGGCACTGAATCATATACATTATTGTGGACATGTATATACATACAATTTAGAGTATATAAATGTACCATAGATACAGCTTTCTTTATTGCTAATTTTATGATTAAGTCTGTTCAATTATCCAACCGTTTTCATAATGATTGGGTATATAGCAATCCTCATCATTTCCTTTTCTTTTCTCTTTCAATTTCCCAAGACTCCACTTCGTAAATATCTCTGAAATTTAGTAAATAACCCCCAAATTAAAAATTTAGTAAATACCCCCGAAATTTCGATTTCTCGATTGTCCGTTTCAATTACTAATCCCTTTTTGAAACGACCTCAGCAAAGTTTATTACGTTTGAATTAAATTTAACGTTATGTTGGTACCGTTATTTTAACAATATCCCTTGATATGAAACCTTTCAAAGTTATGTATTTCTAATGCTTTGTAATGGTGACAATTATTAATAATTATAATCATCAGTGAATATGGAAATACCCTCATTTGAAACGGCCTTTATTACAACTTCGGTCTTCTGTTAGTATGATTCTATTTACAATTCACATTCCTTTCCATATTTATCGATGATTGAAATGGTCATTTCTGTCCGTTCATATCAGATTAATATATTCGAGTTTTTACTCTCGTCTTGCACTGACAGCTTGTGCAACATACTGTCAATGCAAATAGTCTGAATAAACAAACAGTTCGTATGTGTTGTTCATACATTTTCAGCAGTCGAGGGTTTGACTGTTTCTGCCTTTTGTGTGTATCAAGTGTTTGTATATGTAAATCAATGTGAGTGTGTGCTATATATATATATATATAATATATATATATATATATAATATATATATAGATATATATATATATATTATATATAATAAACTATGCGTTTATATTTTACTTAATTCAAATACTTTTCAGTGTGTGCATATCATGCCAAAGGTGATCTGGGTTTCACAGATTATCTTTAACTCGTTCGTCTCAGAGAGAGAGAGAGAGGTAGAGGAGAGAGAGAGAGAGAGAGAGAGAGAGAGAGAGAGAGAATCCTTAATGGCCATTATAACAGTATTAATAGCCATTATGACACTGTAATAAGATTTCATGGGTGCTCCTTCTTTCAATATCATTTCGAATATAATTTCTTTAGTCTGTTTGGGGCTCTATAATTGTTTGGTTGTTACTCTTTTCCAGTTAATATACTTGTTAATAAATATTAATTACACCTTTGTATGATAAAGTGAGCTGTTAATATTAGCTGACGAAATACTCGTTCTATACTCTTTTACATGATAATCTTAGCTACTAGAATCATGGAATCATTTTCAAAAAGCTCCCATTCTAGTGTAGTGCCTTCAGTGCATCTGACGCGATTCACTGTAGGCATTTTACTGTACATCCGTTCATATTCTCTCTCTCTTCCATCTGACTGTCCTCCTCCTCTAGTAATTATTTCACAGGTTTTCTTCCTGTTACATGAGTGACTTCATAGATCCCAGCGCTTGCGGCCTTCGCCCTCAATTCTACATTTCATTCAGTTTCAAAAATGCGAAGTCGACGTTTTACCTCTTTGCAATGATGAGTTACTTTCGGGAACCATTTTCCTTCCCATGAATAATATATTTTTCGTTGGACCTTCAGATCGCGGCAAACGGCGCGTTTTTTAATAATCGAGCGGTTCTCAAACGCGGGCGTTCAACCGTGCAGTCAACGGGGCCGATGCGTTTAACTTTGAAGTTGCAGTGAAAGAAGTATTTATTGCTTCTATTCACGGCATCTCATTAATGCGAGTATATATATATATGATATATATATAGATATATATATATATATATATTATATATATATATATATATATATATATATATATATATATATATTATATATCTTACCCAAGCGGCAACTCTTACCTATCAGTAGTGGCCGGCCTCTCTCTGCAAGCATTGTCAAACTAGGCTAATGAGTTCACATAAATACAAAAATATGCTATTTATTTCCCAAACCAGATGAACATAAAATGGAACAAAGTGATTAATAAGTCATATCTGAAAAGCTAAGTCTGGCCCACAAAGAAATGTAAATTATCATTCCACACTCCTGAAGTAGTCTAGGTAATCACCCCAAAAATCTCAAATTGTCAACCTCTACATTCCGATAGTCAAACTTAGAGAATCCCGTTTCTAAGAATAATGACATGGGACCCATCTGAAACAAAGAGACATATTCATTATATTCCCCTCCACAAAATGTTAAATAAATGTATACACTTCACACTTCTCTCTTTTCAAAGAGAACTGTTTCTAAGTCATTTAAATATGTGCCATACTTTTTGATGGGTCTTGCCCCAGCACCTGATGTCCTCTGAACCGCCTTCCTCCTTACCTCAAAGGAATGTGTGCTTACTCTTAAGGGTCTCGAGCAGTTGGACCTACCATGCACGCACAAACGGATGCACACATCCGCCACACCCTAAGATCGCCCATGGCAACAGTTTGAACAGCCATCAGCCCATCAATGCAGACACATCAAATTCTTTCATTTCTAAGAAGGCTATCTCTAGGTGCTCTCTGTCTCCAAGCTAGAAAAGTTGATATCACGTAATTCACTAACACATCAATTTATTCTTCTAATATATATATATATAATATATATATATATATATATATATATATATATATATATACATATATATATATATATATATATATATATATATATTATATATATATAGAATATATGTATATTGTATATATAGATATATATGTAGAGTATCATTACCATACAAAGAAAGATATATATACACTCTTATATATAACTTGAAAAATTTCCCATTAAGTTTTTTTTTCCAGCCCGATAATATTTAGTCTCGTGATTTTTAAGAAAAACTAGAATGAATCTTAGCCATAAGTCTTACTACTATATTCGACCCAAACTCGCAGATAAGAGCGGTTCCATTTAGATTGTGAAGGGTCTAGACACCTACCCGCCCACCCCCCCACCCACCCCCAGCCACACCAAAGCCTTAAAAGCCTTTCTAACTTTTTCCCTTATGACGTGAACGGCCGAAGGAAGGTTCCCAGGAATGGGAATGAGAAGGGATTCCTAATCGCTTTCGCTCTTAAGTTTTGACATTCGATGGGTTTTCGTTAAGCCTCGCCTCTGCTGGGATGATGACCTACTTGCGTCAGTCAGACGGATTCTTTTGGATTTTTATTTTTATTTTTATTCATTTATTTATTTATTTTATTTTTTTTTTTTTTAAGATTCCTGATGAGAACATTATTGTGCCTGCCTTGTCCGTCCGTCCGCCCTTTTTTTCTGTCCGCACTATTTTGACCTTGAGAAGGGGAGAGAGAGAGAGAGAGAGAGAGAGAGAGAGAGAGAGAGAGAGAGAGAAATTCCTCATTCTGGTGATATTGCCTTCTGAGTTGAAACGCCAGACAGATAAGGTTGCGGTAATGATAATCTTGTTACTGTGCCTCATTAGCCCAGGGAGGAAGGCTAATGTACTATGAGAGCAGATTTTGCAGTGGGAGAGCGGTGGAAAATATAAAACAGAGAGAGAGAGAGAGGGTTACAAGGATTAAGATGTCTCAAAGACTTCTTACTCCATCCTAAGAGGAGACATCGTGTGCTCCCTTATCTCTATCAGCAGGTTTTACTTTGCATTCACAGTGTCCTCCTAATGATTTTGCTTAGGTTTCTTTTAAACTCTTCCACACTGTTGCTGTTTACAACTTCTTGTGGCAGTTTATTCCACGTGTCACATCTCTTGTATGTGAAGAAGTTCCCGCAATGAGATGTATTGTATCTCTTCAACTCTTGTCTGGTTGTCGTTTAAATAAGTAGGTTACTTGCCTACCTTTCGTTTATGGCTATTGAGAGAGAGAGAGGAGGGGAAGAAGAGAAGAGAGAGAGAGAGAGAGAGAGGAGAGAGAGAGAGAGAGAGAGAGAGAGAGTCAATTCGTATTATAGTTTGCCCGTCATCTCTTGAAATGAAACAGAACGAGAGAGAGAGACATCTTTGAAGTACTTTTGTTTAAACTTGGAGAAACAGGACAAGATTAAGATTGAGAGAGAGAGAGAGAGAGAGAGAGAGAGAGAGAGAGAGAGAGAGAGAGAGAGAGAGAGAGAGAGACCTTTAAAATACTCTAGTTTAAACTTGGAGTACTCCCATAAAATCCTTATTATTAAATAAAGGAATATTTATTTTTACTTATTCTTCACTTTGATGGACAAACGAAATATAGCTGAAACAATAATAGTCTTTTTTAAATCAAAAGAAATGATATCTATGACCTTTGTAAATAATCATTTATTTTTGCATTGATAAATCTAGATAACTTTGTAATAAAAATGATTTCTTAATGTTTTCAAATAAGATTAGCTAGCAAAAAAGCTTTTAAAGGAACATTTGATTTTCTTCGCATTTTGTATATATTAATAGGAAAATATCTTCTAGAACGTGCTTAAGACCTTGGACACATCTACAGATATTATGGAGCTTTCGTGAGCTGTCAATTTTGCGCTCACTTGTGGGAATCTAGGCAACAAAACAAGCTATTTTTATTTACTGTTTACGCTGAGATTGTGGTAAGCCTAGCAGCCAAGTAAGTTGTGGTACGCTGGATTATAGGCTACGTTAAAATTCGAGAACTTTGCTGGTAGATTTCTTTGATTTAGAATATACTATATCAGATGATTATAAGCTACGATATGTGTATATACATAGTTAAACTTAAGATATTAGAATGCCCCTAGTCAATTTCAATGAAGAAATACGTGGTAAATATCCAAGGTAATACCCATAAACAGGGAAGTACGTATTAAAATACCTATTCTTTAGGAAAACATACATTAACAGTTAAAACATTAACAGGACCATTACGTAACCCCTCTTATAGCTGGAAAGATTCCAAAAACTTTGTGATATATATATATATATATATATATATATATATATATATATATATATATATATATATATATATATATATATAATATAATCTGACACATACTTCGTGTTCCTATTTACACTTTCACGTATAAAGCTGAGTTAGTGTCATCACCGAGAGACCTTTTCCAAAATTTGGAAAAATTGTATGAGATGAATAGGTGTGTCCGTGTAACACCCCCCCCCCCCCCCACCCCACCCCCCCCCCCCCCCCCCCCCCCCCCCCCCCCCCCCCCCCCCCCCCCCCCCCCCCCCCCCCCCCCCCCGCCGCCGCCGCCGCCCGGATATTCATTACATCCCAGGTTGGCGATCTGGTTCTGCCTCGGCATTTTAAAAGGGGCAATTGCTCTTTAAGGAAAAGGGTGGAGGGGACCTCGCTCATTTATATAAGAAGCCAGCGTACAGAAGTGTAGAGAGAGGAGAGAGAGAGGAGAGAGAGACGAGAGAGAGAAGAGAGAGAGAGAGAGAGAGACCGTCAGGTTTTGAAAGTCTTGTGTGTTTTACTGTTATGAAATTGATTTTTGTTTTTTTTTTTTTTTTTTTTTTTTTACAAAATTATCGATTTTAATTAAACAACGGTTTTTCACGGCAATGTGAATTTCTTAGCAATATAATAATAAATGAATATTAAATAATAATAATAATAATAATAATAATTCAAGTTAATAATTTGATTAATAATGATTCCGTTATTACAAACTAATCGGACTTTATTACAAAAGGTTGCGCTTGTAACATTATTATAGAATAACTGTCATCATCATTTACATTTAAAAGGGGCAAGTGTTCGCCTTCCCAAAAAACCATCTAGGCACTTGCTTCTTTGTTTCTGTTACCTCCTCTTTCTTCTCCGTGCCCTTCCTCCTCCCCTCCTTTCCCTCCCCCTCCTCCTCCTCCTCCTCCTCGTGTCCACCTTCCATCCATCTGTCATCCTTTATTGGAGCCCTGAATCCATATGGCACCAAGGTCACCACCACCTCCCTTTCCTCTGTTCTTCCTGTAGATTGTATAAAGAGGGTCGTGTAGTGCCATGTAAAGGGGTAAAGGGAACTCTCTCTCTCTCTCTCTCTCTCTCTCTCTCTCTCTCTCTCTCTCTCTCTCCCCATCAAATGAGGGAAGATGTCGTTGGTCGTAAACGCTTCCAGGCTGCTCATTTCATATTGTGAAAGTCTCCCCCGTCTGTCTCCAGCTGCATGATTTATTCCGTATGCATGAATGCATAACTTTGGCTGCAGGAGCGCACTCTGTTGTGTCTTGATATGATATTATATATATAATGTGTGTGGGTATATATATATATATATTTCTAACCTTCGGTGGAAGTCGATGACTAAGCCTAACAACTATTGTATTTTCAGCGTTTTTTTTTTTTAGTCGTCTATTATGTCATTATGCATGTGTGGAATATTTGACATTAAAACAGGAATTTTCGTCGCTATTGTGATAATTCAATTTTATATCTATTTTCTAACGATAAAATCCTATGAAATTTATAGGAAAATGTCCAATATTCAAGTGAATGTCATTACAGGATTATCAAAGTTCATAATTTGAATCCCTTGAATAAGTAAAAATACAGTAATCCAGTATAATGTCTACGGGCTTTACTACCCATGTTTCACTTATTACCGAAGTAGCCCAGCGTATTGCAATGTACGAGTTATCACATCGCTGTGACATTTTGTTATTCACGAAGTTACAAATATCGTTTAATATCTAGTTCTATCTACTTCTGGGACATCTATAAATGGTTATTAAAACTAATAAACGATTCGGTACCATATTTAAGTGTCTATGTAACTTGTAATTATTTAAGCCTTTATTATGTGCCTGTAGAATGGACGTAAATTGGCCTTCGAGGCGAAACGAGGATGAAGTGTAGAAAATCCAAACAGAGCAACAGAATGACAGATTCGATGGGTGACTTTTAAAGAAGCGTTGCTGATTACGTTCTTGCTACTGGATTTTAGGAAGGGTGTTAAAAAGGAGGAGACGAAGCGTTCAGTGATCGACCGAGAAGTACAGCCGGGGTGAATAGGTGTGAACCTCGCCAGCGGTTAATGAATGGAAAGTACTCGAGCAGGAGTGAAGACGCAGTGAAAGGCGCTAAACGAAGAGCCAAGGTGCTGAGTAAAGACGGGCCTAATGAAAGCCTTTTTAAGGTCGTTTTTATTTTTTATTTATTTATTGAAATAGTTGGTTCTCAGGTGGGATATTGATCTTGGCCTGATGTCTACTCGTAAGACATAGCTGTATGATCGGAAGTTTTGCCAGGATACTTGAGTTCCACTTATAAACACCATGTGTTTTTTTTTTTCTATAAACACCATTTGGTTTTGTTTTTTGTTTTTTTATAAACAGGATGCGTTTAGTTTTTTTTTTTTTTTTATTTTTGCTATACACACCATTTGCTTCAGTGTTTTTCTATATAACGCCATATATTTTCAAGTTATTTTTCTCAGGCGGGGTTCATTATATATTATATAAGCGAATACCACTGGAAAATGACAGGCAGTAGGTCGGTACCAAGCGCTTTCTCCCGTTTATTCAGGAGAAAGCGCTTGGTACTAAACCTTCTGCCTGTCGTTTTTGTGGTATTCGCTATATATATATATATATATATATATATATATATATATATATATATATATATATGTATATATACATATAACACACACACACACACACACACACACACACACACACATATATATATATATATATATATATATATATAATATATATATATTATATATATATATATATATATATATAGTGTATTAAGAAAGATCAATAAAGAAATCCATTGCAAAATAGATGAATTAATAAAAAAAACATCAAAACCGAATAGTAAACAGGAAACATTAGAAGCATGTAACATAGCATATGTAAATTAATACGACCAATTAATATCCCAAATCTTTGTTTGCCTGGAATATACAAAACTAGTTTCTAATGAGCAAAGATTCCCGGTGAGCAAACCAAAACATTAAACCATTTGTGAATGCTTCCACTGAATCGAGCACCCTATCTGAAAAAATGACAATAAAAAAATTAGGCATAGCATAACGAATGTGGAAATTAAAAAAAAAGTGGGGGGGGAGGTGATCACTAAACAATTGCGTCCATTTCAATGTTCCTGAATGTACAGCAAATAACTCAGTTCACTAATATACTGAAAAAAAGCACCCTTCATTAAATATATCCATCCACGTGTGATTCGTCCGTCAAATCGTTATTAATGGTTTTGGTGACTTAATAGTATGAAACTCGGCTGACATTCGACCCGGATCTAACGAGGAAAAGTGAGGTCATTTTGGTTTAGTTCGTGCACCTAAAACGTTCGTTTTTCTTTGGAAGTGTTTTTGCCTTGCGTGACCTCATCTTATTTCACTCTGTCTTATTACCGTTCTCTGTGTTTATCAGTATTTCCATTTATTTTATTATTATTATTATTATTATTATTATTATTATTATTATTATTATTATTATTATTATTATTAATAATAATAATAATAATAATAATAATAATAATAATAATAATAATAATAATAATAATAATAATAATAATAATAATAATAATAATAATAATAACAATAATAATAATAATAATAATGTTGTTGTTGTTGTTGTCCAAAAGATGAACCCTATTCCCATGAAAAATGCCCACAGGGTCCATAGACATGAACTTCAAGCTTCCCATTACTACAGTGTTTATTTGAAAGCAGTAACAGAAGTTAACAGCAAATACAGAGAGAAGAGATCAGTTATTATAAAGAAAATTATAACCAAATTAGTAAATAAATCGATATAAATATAAGTAAGGTCTTCCTACTTGTAATCTATCTAAATAGGAATTAGGTCATCATTCTGTTTTGTCTTTTCTTCCATTGATTTTTCTCCAGTATTTATTATTATTATTATTATTATTATTATTATTATTATTATTATTATTATTATTATTATTATTATTATTATTATTATTATTATTATTATCCAACTTAATTTTGAATTGTTCCTCTTTATTTTTGTTGTACATGTATTGTACAACATGTATTGGTCAGATTAGTTATTAATGTTAGAATTTTCTTGTAAAAATATGCTGTTCTTTCAATGAGCCCTCTCAATTTTCTCTGTTTTGCCAAATTACTTTTTGGTTCTACGTGTTCCTCGGTATTTTCCTTTGCTCTATCTCACCACCCCTCTCTCTTTACCCTCTTCCCTTGGTGGAATTTCATGGAGCCCACTGCCTTAATATCACCAAGGGAGAGTACACAATAAAACTGCCAGACAAACTGGTGCTATTTGTAGAAGACTAATCAGCTTTCTTACATATGTGGATGGAGTTATACATAGTTGCAAATATTACGTGAGACATTCCTGTCAGTTTCATATGTAGGTTCAAAGCTATCCTTGTCTTTTTTATCCTTAAAAGTTAGACTTAGGAGAGGAACTTACAACACATGACATTAGTATACTCAAGACCTTTTTATCAACGTGATTTAGATTTCAGTGTTTTTAATCATGTAGCCCATGTAATACTTTTTCCTCCTGTAACAAACAAAATACATCAACATGTGCACATAAAAGAAATCCCTTTAATTATATAAAACAAATTGTTCCCAATTGCCATTGCACTGTGTTGCAAAAGCCCTTGAGTTTTGATGATGATTTTATTTTCGCCGTTGTCAGAAAGAATTGAAGAATTCCTCCCTAAAAAGAGAGACGTATTTGCAGAACCTTTTATGTTCGGTTTTGTGTTTTTGTTTAAACTGTTAAGGTAAATAAAAGGGAAAAGGGAATTGTCTCTTGCATCCAAAAAATCTTCTCTGTATTTGTTTTACATCCCAAATGATTTTTCTCTTCTTTTCAGTCCAGTGGCCACCTGCGCACCGGAAGATATAATAATCAAGCCAGAACGACTGTAAGGTAAGGTTTCTTTAAACGTTTAGTTACTAGTTTTTGAGTTCTAGTTTCGAGTTACATGTGAATTTGACTGTATGTAGACCACTTTCAGATGTATCCACAGTGCAAAGTCATTGGTTAAGGAAAAGTATTTAAGTCGTTTTATCTTTATAGAAACTTTATTGTCGTTCATGGATGTAATATGCTAACGCAAAACGGCCGTTCGGAAGTACTTTGAACTACAGCAGTTATTTCACGTGTGTATATACATATACATACATACATATATATATATATATATATATATATATATATATAATTATATATATATATATATATATAATATATATATGAGACTTGTAAAAATGTTCTTTTACAACAGAATTCCATCTTATAAAAGGAGCCCATAAAAACGCCAAAATATAAAGAGAAAATACTATATTTAAGAGACTGCTGTCTCTCTCTTCTGAAGTATAGTATTTTCTCTCTATATTTTGGCGTTTTTATTATATATGTATATATATATATATTATATATATATATATAGATATATATATATATATATATATATATATATATATATATATATATATATATATAACACCCTGCAACAAACCACTTCAGTTATTGTCCCTCCACGATTCAATTTTTGGATGAAGTTTGGCCCTGTCGCGCTGGTGGGTTGAAAAGTTACCTTTTTGATCTCTAGGTCAGTCGCGTCCTCGTTACTCGAAAATATGAGATGGAGTTGATCTCCAATCCCGTGCAGCGGATCGACTCGGAGTCTTTTTATATAAATACGTTTTGAATTTATTATCCTTCAAGCCTTTTCATATTTATATTCCAGAGTAATATTTTACATAGTGTTATTCACTTATTCATTTATTACATGTGTAAATATAAGCGTTGTTTTTTTTTTCTTTTTTTTTAAGCGTATACAACCATTTTTAAACTACTGGTTGGTTTCAAAGCACATATGCGGTTTTGTATTATTATCTGATTTAAAATGATTGTGTTCTGACAAAGCTTTGTAAAGCAGAATTTCCGTGATAAATAATCAGTAAATTTTTGGTTCGGGTTTTATTTTCTATTGGCGGATTTTCATTTTGTATTTTTGTATCATTCACCCGAATGAATTTTAATTTTGGCTATTGCGCAAATGTACATCGTGTGTGTGTGTGTGTGTGTGTGTGTGTGTGTGTGTGTGTGTGTAATGCATTCAGTTGAAGAGTTCAACCTGAGTATATCTTTCCGTTCATGTTGTTCCACATTCCAGCTTTTCCAGTGAAACGTATCTGACATATTTACTCCCTCTACCATATGAAACTGCATATATCAAGCAGTGGAAAGACGTGAGATTAGGCGCCTTTGATTGATGGCCCTACCTTCCCTACCCCCTCCCCCCTCCCCCACTCCCCCAACATCCTATGCTTTCCACTCTCCATTCAGCCCCTGCGTTCGCTTGATTTGACAGACTCCATCAATCCGTCAAAGCCCTGTCTTGCTCGCAGCTTAGATAAAGACTCGTCACTGTCAATGGAAAGATCAGTCGCAAAAATAATGAGGTGTGAAATTGATGCTTTTCTTAGTGGTTTTGTAAACAACAGTTCTGTGAGCTGGTGGTTTGTCTTTTATTCAGATATTTTTGCAAGCGTCGTAATCAAAGACTGATGTCTTATGTGGCCATTGTACTTGATTTGTTTTTCGAATTTATGTAGTGAGAATATACAAGAGGTATATGTTGATTATATATATCCCACACGTATGTGTCATTGTTATCGACAAGCTATGTTTCAGTTTTTTTTTATTCTTTCGTCTCTCGTGTAGTAGAATGATAAATTTTCCAGAACGTATTGGTGTGTTGTAATTATTTTCAATTTAATTAACGACAAACATAGGTAGAGCAATAATTCTTGTAGTATAGTAGCCGAACTGTAATCGAAAATTTCTGATGATTTTTATTTTTTTCTTTAAATAACTGAAACACACATTGGTATTTGTAAATTCACTAACGTTTCTTCACCAAATTGCCTTGACGGGACGCCACATCAACAAGCAAATAAACCAATCAAGATTTAATGGGAAAGAGTCGAGTTAGCTGGAATAGTCATGTGATTTATAAAATGTCCAGACCCACTTTATATATTAATGAAAATATTACTGAAATGAAATACTTAGTAACTCGTCTGCCAGATGATATATTTGCAGATTAAAAACAGCTGACCTTCGGTTGTGAGAAGAAATTTTCAATTATTTAATGGATGTAACTGGCATAGGTATAAGCCGAAGTGTTCTGATAAAAGGAATTGGATAGTAACTGACATTACGACAGTCTGTTGTGTAGTGAAGGAGTACTTGCTAAAACTTAAGTTGATTGGCTAATATTTCGCCTATCCATTTTGAACAGGTAATCTGCAGGAGACAACGTTGCCTTTTGTTAACATTTATAACATTTACGAAACGGGAGAGATCAGCTGCAGTGAAACGTTATGTTATGTATACTAAATGTTTGTTGAGGTGGTTGGTCAGATGTGGTGCAATGTTATGTAATGCATATTCAATGGCTGTTGGTTTGCTTCATAACATCCACATATTTATGTTCTTCTCTTAGTGTTTCCTTTTACTTAAGCATGCAAGTAACCTACCTACCCTGTATCTTGTATCTATAACCATGGTGAAGTGTTTCTACAACAATAACAAACTTATCCGTCACATTTCTGTACATGAACCAGAAATATAAGTTGACTATTTGTCGTAAAATGAGAAACATTCCCAACAACGTAGGATTAATATAATTTCAAGGTTACTGACGGTGTCAGCGATCATAATGCAATCAGGTTATGCCACACTGGACGGCCAGAATATTGTTTTCTTGACATTTATCTTGGGATACACATTATCTCGTGTCAGTTAGGTGATTATGAAGTAAATTAGATAAAAATTCGTCCATGACTCATGATATCGTGTACATGATGTTGTTAATTGATTTAATAACTGCAACCGTTGGTCAAGGTATTTATGCTTATCATTATCTCATGTGAGTTTGGTTTGATGAGATGGAGTATTTTATTTGCTGAAACTGTTGTGTGTGTGTGTGTATGTGCAAATAAATTCTTTTAATACAGGATACCTCTCAAGTATAAAAGACCCATTACAACACTGGGTTAAAGCTAAGGACTATATTTCAGAGGACTAATATAGTCCTTAGCCTTAAACCAGTGTTTTAATTGGCCTTTTATACTTTATATATTTATTTATCTAATTATTTATTTATTTATATATATGCATATGCATATTATATATATATATATATAATATATATATATATATATATATATAATATATATATAGGTATATAACAGAATCACGAAAGTTAGGAACGTGATAAATCCATAAATAAAGATAAATGCCACGAAGGAAAAATAAACGAAGGAGTCTGCGAGATCTTCGGCTGAAAAGCCCTTTACTGAAGCAGCTACTTCAGTAAAGGGCTTTTCAGCCGAAAGATCTCGCAGACTCCTTCGTTTATTTTTCCTTCGTGGCATTTATTTATCTATATAATATATATAGATATATATATATAGATATAAACAAACAAACAATACTTAAATTACAATTAGTCACTCCATCTAGTGACTGAAAATCATACATATTTAAGGATACACCATTAGTCATACCTTCTAGTGGCTAAAAAGAAAATTAAACAGAAAATATTAAAGAAATATACAACGGGAACCCATAACATATATATATATAAAAATATATATATATAAATATACAACGGGAACCATAACAATATATAGATATATAGATAATATATATCTATATATATATATGTATAGGATATATATATAGGATATTGTTGATAATTATTATATATATATATATATATATACTATATATATATATATATATATGTATATATATATATATTTATATATATATATATATATATATATTGTTATGGTTCCCGTTGATATTTCTTTAAATATTTTGTGTTTATTTTCTTTTTAGTCAACTAGAAGGTATGACTAATGGTGTATCCTTAAATATGTATGATTTTCAGTCACTAGATGGAGTGACTAATTGTAATTTAAGTATTGTTTGTTTGTTTCATGGTCCTTGGATGGCCGAATATTGTTTACTTTGACAATGAAGTTTTCTTTATCCAGTGTGCTTCCTGGATTGGTGATTAACGGTTATTGGATTATTACTTAGATATAAAAGTGTTTTGCATACGGTAAGATATAATTGTTTTCTTGACATTTTTATCTGGGATACACATTATCTCGTGTCAGTTAGGTGGATTATGAAGTAAATTAGATAAAAATTCGTCCATGACTCATGATATCGTGTACATGATGTTGTTAATGATTTAATACTGCAACCGTTGGTCAAGGTATTTATGCTTATCATTATCTCATGTGAGTTTGGTTTGATGAGATGGAGTATTTTATTTGCTGAAACTGTTGTTTCAGCAAATAAAATACATCAACACACCAGCTGAGTCAGCTGGTGGTGTTGATGGTTTCAAACCATTCTGCTTTGACGGCTTTTGTTTTGGTTGCTGGTGATGAACATAGTAAGGGTGTTGTTGTAAAGTTAATGCGGGACACCGTTCATCGCAGAGTTTAGTTGTTAGAGGGGCAGTACCTGGGTTAGAAGACTGTCTTACCAATGATAAAGTAATAGTTAGGAGCATAGGTGGTTTGACTTCTTTGCCTCGGGCTAGAGTGCATTTGGATTGTGGCATATTCAAGGGTGATATCATTATGGGTATTGTTGTCCCTCTTCCGATTCCTGGCGTAGATGTTCTTGTTGGAAATGATGTTGCAGGTTAATCGTGTGGTACCGGACCCAGTGGTATGTGATTATCCTTTACTCCTTTGGAAGTCAGCCATGTTCAGCAGTTGGAGGATGTGGAACGTGATTTGTTTCCATCTTGTGTAGTTGTTAGCAGAGGCCTGTGTGGTATTGTTTTGACTGAATCTGTTTCTAGTATGATGACCAGTTCAATTCTGTTGAATGTTGGTGCTAGGTCTGCAGTTGAGGATGACAAGGTGAGAGATGGAGTATGTTTAGATTTAGGGACAGATTTTGACTACTCTCTCTATAGCTTGTTTTAATGAAAATGTTTCAACCTGATTATTCCTACTGTGGAAAAAAGGGAGAATAGTTTTGATACTACGAGTAGGGAAGGTTGTAATGAAAAAGTTGGAAATGTATTGACAACATCATGTAATGAAATCGATGTATATAAAATTAATGTCACAGATTTGAAACATGAGCAAATTAACGATGTCTCTTTACAGCCTTTGTTTAAGAATGCATTGACAGAGAAGGAGAGTATGGCAGAATCTACATGTTACTACTTAAAAGCTGGAGTGCTAATGAGGAAATATAGAGCAAGTACCACAGGTGGCAACTGCCTCTTGGGGAAGTTAAACATCAGTTGGTGGTTCCAGCATCTCTGAAAAAATGATGTGATGTGGTGTGGCCCTTGAAGTTCTCTACTACTCATCTTGGAATTAAGAAGACAGCATACAGTATATTGCAATATTTTTATTGGCCTAGCCTTTTGCGTGATGTGAAGGTATTCTGCAATTGTTGCATAACCTGTCAAAAAGTAGGTAAGCCCAACCAAGCACCTAAACCAGTGCCTTTGGTCCCTCAAGTAGTCTGTAATGTTCCTTTTGAAAAGTTATTATTGACTGCGTTGGACCTCTACCAAAAACAAAAAGACAGCATCAATACATGTTGACTATAATGTGTTCTAGTATTAGATATCCAGATGCTATTCCTTTACGGAATATAACAACTAAGAATCTTATTCCACACCTTGTCAAGTTTTTGACTCAATATGGCATACCTAAAGTTGGTTCAAACCGACCGTGGTACAATTTTACATCTAAGCTTTTTCAGGATGTTATGTTGGCTATGAGGGTTCACCATTCTATATCTACAGCTTATCATCCGCAAAGCCAGGGGGCGCTCGAGCGATTTCACCAGACGCTTAAGGAGGCTCTGACAAAGTACAGCCATGACATCGAAGAGTAGTGGGATGAGGGACTACCATTTGGTGTTGTTCGCCATAAGAAAATACGCAGCAAGAAAGTTTGGGATATTCGCCTTCTGAACTACTTTATGGTAGGAGTGTTAGAGGACCCTTAAAGGTTTTATATGACGTCTGGCTTGAAAACGAAGAATCAGGTAAAGACTTGCACCAATATGCTGTTACTCTTAAAAAGCAATTAGATGAGGCTCGAGTATTTGCACATCAGAATCTTTTAAAAGCATAAAAAAGTATGAAGAAATGGTTTGATGTTAAAACTATAACAGAGAATTTAAAACCAGGGGATCAAATTTTAATGCTTAATCCCACTAAGAAGTCTTATTTGGAATGTCGTTTTGAAGGACCCTATACTGTAGTAGAGAGACGCTGCAATAATGTATATGAAATTGAAACTACTGGTAAAAGGAAAGACAGACATCTTGTTCATGTGAATAGACTAAAGCCTTTTGTGTCAAAGAGCTCTAAAGTAAAGCCAACAGTGCTTGCGGTTGTAAACGTTTAAAAAATGAAAAAATTCAGTTATTGTTCCAGAGAATGATTAAAATTGTAATGATTCTCACCTCTCCAATTCTGAAGTTTTAATGAATATCTCTGCAAAGCTAATGCATTTAGGTTCTCATCAGGCTAAGGATGTGGAAAGTTTGCTGAAGTCTTTCAGAGATCTGTGTGGAGATGTACCACCCAAACAATCTTTTGGAATATACGATCATTTTGGAAAGAGGGAACAACGCCATGCAAGCAAGCACCCTATAGAGTATCCCCATACAAGAGGGCCATATTGAGAAAAGAAACTCAGTTTCTACTGGATAACGACTTGGCCGAACGCTGTGACAGTCCTTGGTCTTCGCCGTGCTTATTAGTAGGAAAACCCGATGGATCATTTCAACTCTGCACCGATTATAGACAGGTTAATAAACTGACAGTCACAAATGCATACCCACTGTCTAGAGTGGATAATTTGATTGGTCAAGTAAGTTCTTCTAAGTTGTTACACGTATAGACCTTCTAAAGGATACCTACCAAATTCCTTATCACCATCTTCAAAACCCTATTATGCATTTGTTACACCCGATGGATTGTTCCAGTATAAGGTTTTACCTTTTGCTTAAAAAATGCAGGACCAGTATTCCAGAGGGCATGAATGATCTTCTAAAAGGAGGCTTCCAGGAGTTGCAGTTTACTTAGATGATATTATTATTTTTACAGAGTCATGGTCGGACCCATGAGTGCTTGAAAGAAGTATTGCTGCGATTGAGGAAAGCTAAATTATCAATAAACCTGAAGAAAAGTGACTTTTGGAACATGCCAAGATACAGTACCTTGGATACGTGGTGGGAAGCAATGAAGTGGCACCAGTAGATGCCAAGGTGAAGGATATCATTGCCATACAGCCTCCCACCTCTAGAAGAGAAGTTCAACGATTCCTTGGAATGGTTGGCTACTACCGCCGTTTCTGTGAAAATTTTTCAGATGTAGTCACTCCTCTCACTTCTCTTACAAGCAGTAAAAAGAAATTTAATTGGACTGATGATTGCAAGAATGCCTTTGAACACTCAAAACGCATCCTGGCGTCTTGTCCAGTTTTGCAGGCACCAAATTTTAAGAAAACCTTTTCAATTGAGGTTGATGCCAGCGACCTGGGAACGGGAGCTGTACTGCTACAGGAAGGGACAGATGGAATCTTGCATCCAGTAATTTATGGTTCTCAGAGCTCAAACCTCATCAACGACCTTATGCAACTGTTGAAAAAGAAGCTTTTGGATTATGGTTGCATTGGAGAAGTTTGCAGCTATCTCCATTGTTCTCCATTTACTATCAACGTCTACACGGACCATCAGCCTCTAACGTTTTTACAGAGAATGAGAACGAAAAATCATCGACTCATGAGATGGTGGCTGATGTTACAAGAATATGATCTTCAAATTCATCATATTAAAGGAAAAGACAACGTATGTGCAGACATGTTATCACGGAATCCTATATGATGGAGATTGTTTAAATAGTCTTTTTTTCAGTCATCAAGATGGTGATGAAGACTTTTTGTGGGGGAATATGTTATGGTTCCCGTTGTATATTTCTTTAATATTTTGTGTTTAATTTTCTTTTTAGTCACTAGAAGGTATGACTAATGGTGTATCCTTAAATATGTATGAATTTCAGTCACTAGATGGAGTTGACTAATTGTAATTTAAGTATTGTTTGTTTGTTTCATGGTCCTTGGATGGCCGAATATTGTTTACTTTGACAATAAAGTTTTCTTTATCCAGTGTCTGCCTGGATTGGTGATTAACGGTTATTGGATTATTACTTAGATATAAAAGTGTTTTGCATACAGTAGATAATGTTCATCTTTATGTTTCGTTACACCAGTGGACTTATTTATTTCTCATTATTTCTTTATAATATTTATATACATACGTGTAGAATATCTATCTTAATTAAAAGTGGTTAAAAAGTGATTTAATATATCTTCCCTTTTAAATTATAAACTTTAAAATTGAACCTGGTAAGATAGCACTAACTTAAATATCACTAAGAACATTGTTATGATCTATAAGTGCTACTTGAATTCTAAAAATATTAATATGAATCATAACAATATATATATATATATATATATATATATATATATATATATATATATATATATGCATATATATATGTGCACATATCCATATACACACACACACACACACACACACACACACACACACACACATATATATATATATATATATATATATATATATATATATATATATATATATATAGTAGATATCTCAGCAAATACTGGAATAAGTAATTATGTTATATTTACTCTTTGTATAAATCTGTTTATAATGTATTCTGCCTTATTATTCATACGTATGGAACCCATAATGCAGTGTTTACTATAAGGCTTATTATATTTATATCTGACCTGACATTGATTAATTAAAGGAATATCAGAATCTCTAAATAAAAGGAACAAGCAACTCGTCCAAATTGCAAAAGTGACTAATTGTTTTGGCAGTCATAAACCTTTTGAATTCCATTTTCAATATTCTTAACGCCGGATACAAAATGACCTCGGTTTAATGAAGCGAAGATGGGGGCTGTCATATTAATTCATCAGTGTTTGACGGACGCCATTGTATATTATTAAACAGAGGTGCTTGTCCCACCTGATATGAGCTGGTAAATTATGCAGCGGACGAAATAACTCTCCTTCCCCCCCCCCCCTCCCCCCCCAAACCTGGTTCCACGGGACGGCCCAAATGCACACTGGAGGTTCATCCCCGTGTGACAATGATTCCATATGATAAAACGGATTATTTTACCGGACGAAATTGATTACAAGTGACCCCTAATTGACATGATTCACTTAATTTGAAAAAATAGTTTTTTTCCTCCCTCTCTGTGCGTATGAATAGATAGACATATAAAAAATTGTTTCAAATTACTTGACGCTCCACGCTCTCCGCCAGCGAAAACAATTCATTTGCAGCTTCATATGCTCCGCTGATCATCGAATTAAAACGGAATTTAAACCAGAATTCAAATCACACTGCGCTGCTATTTGAAGTTTGTTAGGGAATAATTTGTTTTTCGTTTTTTAGTTTTCTATAAAAGGAAACTATCGAGATGGCTTTTTTGGCTGTCCGTCCGCCCTCAGATCTTAAAAACTACTGTGGCTAGAGGGCTGCGAATTTGTGTTTTGGTCATCCACCCTCATCAGACATACCAAATTGCAGCCCTCTAGCCTTAGTAGGTTTTATTTTATTCAAGGTTAAAGTTAGCCATAATCGTACATGTGGCAATGCTGTAGGTACCATCTGACCATGGGTCGTGGCTGAAAGTTTCACACAGCACCTGTGATTGTTTATCGTGTTAAAATAATCCACTTATGGGGCATGAAGTTGGTGCTCTGTAAATAATATTGATACTGAGGTGTAGAATTGTTCCTGACCTTTTGACCCCAGGGTCAATGCAGGGTGTGGTATGTGTGTTCTGACATTGTTATTCAGTAGTTACGTTAATAACGTCGTTATTGTATTTGTCAATTATACACAGTGGCTTCATTTATCTAAGACGCTATGATGTTGATTTGACGGAGATTAATGAAGTTTACAAATATTTACCTCACCATTTCCTTTTCCCCCCCCCCCCCCACCCCCCCCCCCCCATTTGCCCCCCCCCCCCCCCTCTCTCTCTCTCTCTCTCTCTCTCTCTCTCTCTCTCTCTCTCTCTCTCTCTCTCTCTCTCTCTCTCTCCCGAGTTACAAAAATACATACATTTCATCCTGGGTTTAATGGTCCAAGCCAAACAACTTGCCCTTTTATGCATATCGTGAACTGTTGCTGCTCTCCGACGTCGGGTAAATAAGACGAAACTAAATATTAAACATACTTCGCTGGCGAATTCTGATCGTGTTTACCTTCCGCTGGGTCTTTTTGGGTCTTACTGAGTCTCTCTCTCTCTCTCTCTCTCTCTCTCTCTCTCTCTCTCTCTCTCTCTCTCTCTTTCGCTTTGCCAAATAAACTCTCCTCCGAACTGCTACTGAAAGAAATTGGAAAATGTTCGAATTCTTTTGGGTCGTTTCCTTGAGCCAAGAGAACTTGCTCGGTTTGTAATGTAATGCGGTTATTCTTGGTGATTCCTGCGTCGAGGACATTTAGATGGTTATTGGCAATTAGTTAGGAAAAAGTTGCTATATAGTTTGAATTATTTAGATAATTAACTGTGTTTATTGAGGTAAAAACTGCATCATAGGAATAATTTACATAACTCTTTAGTGAGGTTAAAACTGCTTAATAGGAATTATTTAGATAATTGTATATTGAGGTAAAACCTGCTTCACAGGAATTATTTAGATAACTGTGCTTCGTGAGGTAAAAACTTTTTCACAGGAATTATTTAAATAACTGTTTAGTGAGGTAAAAACTGCTACCTAGGAATTATTTAGATAACTGAGTTTAGTGAGGTAAAAACTGCTTAATAGGGATTACGTAGATAACTCTTTATTGAGGTAAAAACTGCTTCGTAGGAGTAATTTACATAATTGCTTTGTGAGGTTAAAATGGCTTAATAGGAATTATTTAGATAATTGTATATTGAGGTAAAAACTGCTTCATAGGAATTATTTAGATAACTGTGTTTAGCGAGGTTAAAACTGCTTCACAGGAATTATTTAGATAACTGTTTAGTGAGGTAAAAACTGCTTCATAGGAATTTAGATAACTGTGTTTTGTGAGGTAAAAACTGCTTAATAGGGATTATGTAGATAGGAATTATATAGATAATTGTTTATTGAGGTAAAAACTGCTTCATAAGAATTATTTAGATAACTGTCTTTAGTGAGGTACAAACTATTTGATAGTTTGAGGGATTCCTGATCGTAATCGTTTTTATTTTCTTGCAAAACATCTGTCAGAAATTATGTGAAAATTTATGGAAACAGACTCCTTCAATCCTTACAGGTTGACATTACCCCAAAATACTTCTTTAGGTCACTTGAATTTACAGTATGAGATACAATATGCCTTATTTTTTGTTCTTTACCTTCATCCTTGTCACTCTAAATTGCTCATTACCAAAATAGGGCCCAGCGCTTGGGCGCGCTCTCTCTCTCTCTCTCTCTCTCTCTCTCTCTCTCTCTCTCTCTCTCTCTCTCTCTCTCTGCTCCAGGAAACCTTCAGTCGAAGAGGAATAATTCCTTAAATTTTAGAATATATACCTTCTCTCTCTCTCTCTCTCTCTCTCTCTCTCTCTCTCTCTCTCTTCTCTCTCTCCATCTCTCTCTATACTCCAAGAAGAAATCCTTCATTCCGAAAAGGAATAATTTTCTTAAATCTTAGAATATATACATTCTCTCTCTCTCTCTCTCTCTCTCTCTCTCTCTCTCTCTCTCTCTCTCTCTCTCTCAAACACAGCCAATTGCGAAAAGGCAATTTCGTTTCCCGAAATTGACTGTTGCAATTCTCTTCTAAAGAAGGAGGAATGCAACTTTCATCTTGGCAATGGGAAAGACATGTAGGCAATGAACTGGCAACCGCAAAGCAGATATACAAAGACAGTCTTATAGTGGCTTTACATACTCACACAAACAGACACACACACACACACCCACGTGCACATATAGACTTCACACATATATATATCACCCCCAAAAGAAAGACCTTCCAATATCACTTAACCCAGAGAGGGAAGGGAAGGGTCGACATTAGTTTCAGTAAAAACGTAGTTTGTTTACTTTGTTAGACTTAAGTGTGTGTGTGGACTAAGATCAATTCTGAGGCTTTCTAGTAATGGGCCGGTTGAAGCATTCAGTGGAGTTTAGTTATACATATGTATATGTATAAAAGAAAACCACACACACACACACACACACACACACACACACACACATATATATATATATTATATATATTATTATATATATATATATATATTATATATAACCATCGACCTCTCAATTCCAGGACTGGGGCTTCACTGCCAGTCCTGGAATTGAGAGGTCGATGGTTCGCGCCTGTCGATCGCCAATTCTATTATCACTTAATAAATTCCCCCTCGGTTAAAACATATGTGGAAAAATATATTAATCCGAGGTAGAGCGAATTAGATATTAAAGGATATTTGTAGTTCGATATATATATATATATAGTATATTTATATAATATATATATATTATATATATAGTATATATTATATATATATAATATATATATGAATACCATCTCCTCGAATACGTAACAAGGATGAAACCAGTAAAAAATGCGCTGAAGTTTCTTCCGCGCAATCGAGTTTTCTGTACAGAGTATAATCAGGGCAAACGAAAATAGAACTATCTTTCGGTGGTCTCGGTATAATGCTGCATCAGCCGCTGTGGTTGTTGTTACTGTGCCAGAGGCACGATTATGGCTAACTCTAACCTTGAATGAAATGAAAACTACGGAGGCTAGAGGGCTGCAATTTGGTATGTTTGATGATTGGAGAGTGGATGGTAAACGTACCAATTTGCAGCCCTCTAGCCTCAGTAGTGTTCAAGATCTGATGGCGCATGGACAAAACACAATAGCTTTCTGTTCACAAAAGTAAAAAACTGGTATTCACTGTGTGAAGTTCGAAGCTTCTTCCCAAAGAGAACTTCACTTTGAGATGAGCTTTAGTGAAGTTGAAGTTTCCTGGAGGACTGATCGAACTACATCTGTTGTTCATTTTAGTTCATTTTAGTTTATTTATTATATTTATTTATTTTTTGTCAGCATGAAGATAGCGATGTCCTTACTTTTCTCACGTATTTATTTCTTGCTTTTTTTTCTATTTATTTCTTTATTCGTATTACTACTCTGCTTTATGCTTGGTTTTTATTGTGCTTGCTACCTTAGTGTTTGGGATGTATCTATAGTATATATATATATATGTATATATATATATATATAATATATATATATATATATCTATATATATATATATATATAGTTTTCATTTCATTCAAGGTTAGAGTTAGCCTCTGGCACAGTAACAATAACCACAGCGGCTGATGCAGCATTATACCTAGACCACCAAGAGATAGATCTATTTTCGTTCGCCTTGATTATACGCTGTACAGAAAACTCGATTGCGCGGAAGAAACTTCGGCGCATTTTTTACTGGTTTCATCCTTGTTACGTATTCGAGGAGATGGTATTCATATGCAAATCACGAATGTTTCATTTCAAGAGATGACGGGCAAACTATAATACGAATTCTCTCTCTCTCCTCTCTCTCTCAATAGGCATAACGAAAGGAGAGAGAGAGTTACAAGGATTAAGATGCCTCAAAGACTTGTTACTCCATCCTAAGAGGAGACATCGTGTGCTCCCTTATCTCTATCAGCAGGTTTTACTGTGCATTCACAGTGTCCTCTTAATGATTTCGCATTAGGTTTCTTTTAAACTCTTCCACACTGTTGCTGTTTACAACTTCTTGTGGCAGTTTATTCCACGTGTCACATCTCTTGTATGTGAAGAAGTTCCCGCAATGAGATGTATTGTATCTCTTCAACTCTTGTCTGGTTGTCGTTTAAATAAGTAGGTTACTGCCTACCTTTCGTTATGCCTATTGAGAGAGAGAGAGAGAGAGAGAGAGAGAGAGAGAGAGAGAGAGAGAGAGAGAGAGAGAGAGAGAATTCGTATAATAGTTTGCCCGTCATCTCTTGAAATGAAACAGAACGAGAGAGAGAGACATCTTTGAAGTACTTTTGTTTAAACTTGGAGAAACAGAACAAGATTGAGAGAGAGAGAGAGAGAGAGAGAGAGAGAGAGAGAGAGAGAGAGAGAGAGAGAGAGAGAGAGACCTTTAAAATACTCTAGTTTAAACTTGGAGTACTCCCATAAAATCCTTATTATTAAATAAAGGAATATTTATTTTTACTTATTCTTCACTTTGATGGACAAACGAAATATAGCTGAAACAATAATAGTCTTTTTTAAATCAAAAGAAATGATATCTTTGACCTTTGTAAATAATAATTTATTTTTGCATTGATAAATCTAGATAACTTTGTAATAAAAATGATTTCTTAATGTTTTCAAATAAGATTAGCTAGCAAAAAAGCTTTTAAGGGAACATTTGATTTTCTTCGCATTTTGTATATATTAATAGGAAAATATCTTCTAAAACGTGCTTAAGACCTTGGATACATCTCCAGATATTATGGAGCTTTCGTGAGCTGTCAGTTTTACGCTCACTTGTGGGAATCTAGGCAACAAAACAAGCTATTTTTATTTACTGTTTACGCTGAGATTGTGGTAAGCCTATCAGCCAAGTAAGTTGTGGTACGCTGGATTATAGGCTACGTTAAAATTCGAGAACTTTGCTGTAGATTTCTTTGATTTAGAATATACTATATCAGATGATTATAAGCTACGACATGTGTATATACATAGTTAAACTTAAGATATTAGAATGCCCCTAGTCAATTTCAATGAAGAAATACGTAGTAAATATCCAAGGTAATACCCATAAACAGGGAAGTACGTATTAAAATACCTATTCTTAGGAAAACATACATTAACAGGACAATTACGTAACCCCTCTTATAGCTGGAAAGATTCCAAAAACCTTGTAATATATATAGTATAATATATATATATATATAATATATATATATATATATCTGACACATACTTCGTGTTATTATTCACACTTTCACGTATAAAGCTGAGTTAATGTCATCACCGAGAGACCTTTTCCAAAATTTGGAAAATGTATGAGATGAATAGGTGTGTCCGTGTAAACCCCACCAAACCCCCCCCCCCCCCCCCCCCCCCCCACAACCGGATATTCATTACATCCCAGGTTGGCGATAAGGTTCTGCCTCGGCATTTTAAAGGTGGCAATTGCTCCTTAAGGAAAAGGGGGGAGGGGACCTCGCTCATTTATATAAGAAGCCAGCGTACAGAAGTGTAGAGAGACGAGAGAGAGAGAGAGCTAGAGAGAGAGACGGAGAGAGACGAGAGAGAGAGAGACCGTCAGGTTTTTGAAAGTCTTGTGTGTTTTACTGTTATGAAATTAATTTTTTTTTTCAAAATTATCGATTTTGATTAAACAACGGTTTTTCACGGCAATGTGAATTTCTTAGTAATAATAATAATAATAATAATAATAATAATAATAATAATAATAATAATAATAATAATAATAATAATAATAAATAATAATTTGATTAATAATGATTCCGTTATTACAAACTAATCGGACTTTATTACAAAAGGTTGCGCTTGTAACATTATTATAGAATAACTGTCATCATCATTCACATTATATTTATCTTTCGTGTTCGCCTTCCCAAAAAACCATCTAGGCACTTGCTTCTTTGTTTCTGTCACGTCCTCTTTCTTCTCCGTGCCCTTCCTCCTCCCCTCCTTTCCTCCTCCTCCTCCTCCTCCTCCTCCTCGCATCCACCCTACATCCATCTGTCAGCCTTTATTGGAACCCTGAATCCATATGGCACCAAGGTCACCACCACCTCCCTTTCCTCTGTTCTTCCTGTAGATTGTATAAAGAGGGTCGTGTAGCCGTATAAAGAGGGTCGTGTAGTCCATGTAAAGGGGTTAAAGGGAACTCTCTCTCTCTCTCTCTTCTCTCTCTCTCTCTCTCGTCTCTCTCTCTCTCTCTCTCTCTCTCTCTCTCTCTCTCTCTCTCTCTCTCCCCATCAAATGATGGGAAGATGTCGTTGGTCGTAAACGCTTCCAGCTGCTCATTTCATATTGTGAAAGTCTCCCCCGTCTGTCTCCAGCTGCATGATTTATTCCGTATGCATGAATGCATAACTTTGGCTGCAGGAGCGCACTCTGTTGTGTCTTGATATGATATTATATATATAATGTGTGTGGGTATATATTATATATATATATTTCTAACCTTCGGTGGAAGTCGATGACTCAGCCTAAACAACTATGTATGGTTTTCAGCGTTTTTTTTTTTTTTTTTAGTCGTCTATTATGTCATTATGCATGTGTGGAATATTTGACATTAAAACAGGAATTTTCGTCGCTATTGTGATAATTCAATTTTATATCTATTTTCTAACGATAAAAATCCTATGAAAATTTATAGGAAAATGTCCAATATTCAAGTGAATGTCATTACAGGATTATCAAAGTTCATAATTTGAATCCCTTGAATAAGTAAAAATACAGTAATCCAGTATAATGTCTACGGGCTTTACTACCCATGTTTCACTTATTACCGAAGTAGCCCAGCGTATTGCAATGTACGAGTTATCACATCGCTTGACTTTTTGTTATTCACGAAGTTACAAATATCATTTAATATCTAGTTCATCTACTCTACTTTGGGACATCTCTAAAATGGTAATTAAAACTAATAAACAAACTGATTCGACTCGGTACCATATTTAAGTGACTAAGTAACTTGTAATTATTTAAGCCTTTATTATGTGCCTATAGAATGGACGTAAATTGGCCTTCGAGGCGAAACACGAGAATGAAGTGTAGAAAATCCAAAACAGAGCAACAGAATGACAGATTCGATAAGTGACTTTTAAAGAAGCGTTGCTGATTACGTTCACGCCACTGGATTTTAGGAAGTGTGATATTAAAGGAGGAGACGAAGCGTTCAGTGATCGACCGAGAAGTACAGCCGGGGTGAATAGGTGTGAACCTCGCCAGCGGTTAATGAATGGAAAGTACTCGAGCAGGAGTGAAGACGCAGTGAAAGGCGCTAAACGAAGACCAGGTGCTGAGTAAAGACGGCCTAATGAAAGCCTTTTTAAGGTCTTCAGTTGTTTTTATTTTTTTTTCTTTATCTTTCATTTTATTTTCTTGAAATAGTGGTTCTTAGGGTGGGAATTGATTGAATTGGCCTGATGTTTACTCGTAAAGACAATTAGCTGGTATGATCGGAAGTTTTTGCCAGGATACTTGAGTTCCACTTATAAAACACCATGTGTTTTAAGTTTTTTTTTTTTCTTTTTTTTTATAAACAAAACATTTTTCCCCATTTTTTTTTTTTAATAAACAGGATGCGTTTTCGGTTTTTTATTTTTTATAATTTTTTGCTATACACACCATTTGCTTCAGTGTTTTTCTATATAACACCATATATTTTCAAGTTATTTTTCTCAGGCGGGGTTCATTTATATTATATAAGCGAATAACCACTGGGAAAATGACAGGCAGTAGGTCGGTACCAAGCGCTTTCTCCCGTTTATTCAGGAGAAAGCGCTTGGTACTAAACCTTCTTCGCCTGTCGTTTTTGTTGGTATCGCTTTATATATATATATATATATATATATATATATATATATATATATATATATATATATTATATATATACATATATATATATATATATATATATATATATATATATATATAATACTATATATATAGTGTATTAGGACAAAGATCAATAAAGAATTCATTGCAAAATGGATGAATTAATCAAAAAACAATCAAAACCGAATAGTAAACAGGAAACATTAGAAGCATGTAACATAGCATATGTAAATTGATACGACCAATTAATATCCCAAATCTGTTTGCCTGGAATATACAAATAGTTCTAATGAGCAAAGATTCCCGGTGAGCAAACCAAAACATTATACCATTTGTGAATGCTTCCACAATGAATCGAGACACCCTTATCTGAAAAAATGACAATAAAAAAATTAGGCATAGCATAATGAATGTGGAAATTTTAAAAAAAAAAAGTGGGTGGTGGGGGGGGGGGTGGTGATCACTAAAAACAATTGCGTCCATTTCAATGTTCCTGAATGTACAGCAAATAACTCAGTTCACTAATATACTGAAAAAAGCACCCTTCATTAAATATATCCATCCACGTGTGATTCGTCCGTCAAATCGTTATTAATGGTTTTGGTGACTTAATAGTATGAAACTCGGCTGACATTCGATCCGGATCTAACGAGGAAAAGTGAGGTCATTTGCAATACAGCAACGAGTGAATATAATCATCTTGGTTTGGTTCGTGCACCTAAAACGTTTGTTTTCCTTTGGAAGCGATTTTGCTTTGCGTGACCTCATCTTATTACCGTTCTCTGTGTTTATCAGTTTTCCCATTCCATTATTATTATTAGTTATTATTATTATGTTATTATTATTATTATTATTATTATTATTATTATTATTATTATTATTATTATTGTTGTTGTTTTGTTGTTTGTTTGTTTGTTGTTGTTGTTGTTGTTGTTGTTGTTGTTGTTGTTTGTTCAAAAGATGAACCCTATTCCTATGGAAATATGCCCACAGGGTCCATAGACATGAACTTCAAGCTTCCTAATACTAAAGTGTTTCATTTGAAAGCAGTAACAGAAGATAACAGCAAATACAGAGAGAAGAGATCAGTTATTATAAAGAAAATTATAACCAACCCTTAGTAAATAAATAGATACAAATATAAGTAAGGTCTTCCTACTTGTAATCTGTCTAAATAGGAATTAGGTCATCATTCTCTTTTGTCTTTCCTTCCATTGATTTTTCTCCAGTATTTATTATTATTATTATTATTATTATTATTATTATTATTATTATTATATTATTATTATTATTATTATTCTTATTATTAATTTAAACAAACAAAAACTTCTTTCAGTTTTCTTCTGACGATTGAAAAAGAAACCCACAATTCAATTTGTAACTTGTTTACTTCTAAGTAAAACTTAATGTAAAATACTTAGAAGTAAACAAGTTACAAATTGAATTTGTGGGGTTTCTTTTCGAATTATTATTGATTGTTATTATTATTATTATTATTATTATTATTATTATTATTATTATTATTATTATTTTATTTTATTATTATTATTATTAACCAAACAAAAACTTCTTTCAGTTTTCTTCTGACGATTGAAAAAGAAAAACCCCACAAATTCAATTTGTAACTTGTTTACCCTTCTAAGTAAAACTTAATGTAAAAATACTTAGAAGTAAACAAGTTACAAATTGAATTTTGTGGGTTTCTTTTTCAATTATTATTATTGTTGATTATTATTATTATTATTATTATTATTATTATTATTATTATTATTATTATTATTATTATTATTATTATTATTATTATCCAACTTAATTTTGAATTGTTCCACTATATTTTTGTTGTACATATGTATTGGTCAGATTAGTTATTAATGTTAGATTTTTCTTGTCAGAATATGCTGTTCTTTCAATGAGTCTTCTCAATTTTCTCTGTTTTGCCAAATTACGTTTTGGTTCTACGTCGTCCTGGGTATTTTCCTTTGCTCGATCTCACCCCCCCTCTCTCTCTCTACCCTCTTACCTTGGTGGAATTTCATGGAGCCTACTGCCCTTAATATCACCAAGGGAGAGTACACAATAAAACTGCCAGACAAACTGGTGCTATTTGTAGAAGACTAATCAGCTTTCTTACATAGGTGGATGGAGTTATACATAGTTGCAAATATTACATGAGACTTTCCTGTCAATTTCATATGTAGGTTCAAAGCTACCTTTGTCTTCTTTATCCTTAAAAGTTAGACTTAAGAGAGGAATTTTAAACAGTATATTTGAATTTCAGTATTTTTAATCATTTAGGCCATGTCATAATTTTTCCTTATGTAACAACAAACAAAATACATCAACGTGTGCACATAAAAGAAATCCCTTTATCTATATAAAACAAATTGCTCCCAATTGCAATTGCATTGTGTTGCAAAAGCCCTGAGTTTTGATGATGATTTTATTTTCGCCGTTGTCAGAAAGAATTGAAGAATTTCTCCCTAAAAAGAGACGTATTTGCAGAATATTTTATATTCGGTTTTGTGTTTTTGTTTAAACTGGTGAGGTAAATAAAAGGGAAAAGGGAATTGTCTTATGCATCCAAAAAATCTTCTCTGTATTTGCCTTACATCCCAAAGGATTTTTCTCTTCTTTTCAGTCCAGTGGCAACCTGCGCACCGGAAGATATAATAATCAAGCCAGAACGTCTGTAAGGTAAGGTTTCTTTAAACGTTTAGTTACTAGTTTTTGAGTTCTAGTTTCGAATTACATATGAATTTGACCGTAGGTAGACCACTTTCAGATGTATCCATAGGGCAAAGTCTTTGGTTAAAGAAAAGTATTAAGTCGTTATATCTTTATAGAAACTTTATTGTCGTTCATGGATGTAATATGCTAACACAAAACGGCCGTTCAGAAGTACTTTGAACTACAGCAGTTATTTCACGTGTAGTAGTATATATATATATATATAGTATATATATATATATATATATATATATATATATATATATATATATATATATAGTATATATATATATATATATATATATATATATATATATATATATATATATATACACACACACACACACACACACACATATATATATATATATATATATATATATATATATATATATATATATATATATATATATGAGACTGGTAAAAAATGTTCTGTTACAACAGAATTCCATCTTATAAAAGGAGCCCATAAAATCGCCAAAATATAGAGAGAAAATACTATATTTCAGAGACTGCTCTCTCTCTTCTGAAATATAGTATTTTGTTTTTCTTTCTAAGTTTTGGCGTTTTTTTTATTATTTATTATTATATATATATATAATTATATATATTATATATATAATTGTATATATATATATATATATATATATATATTTTAGTATAATATATATATGTATATATTAACACCCTGCAACAAACCACTTCAGTTATTGTCCCTCCGCGATTCAATTTTTTAATGAAGTTTGGCCCTGTCGCGCTGGTGGGTTGAAAAGTTACCTTTTCGATCTCTAAGTCGGTCGCGTCCTCGTTACTCGGAAATATGAGATGGAGTTGATCTTCAATCCCGTGCCGCGGATCGACTTGAAATCTTTTTGTATAAATACGTTTTGAATTGATTATCCCTCAAGCCTTTTCATATTTTTATTCCAGAGTGATATTTCACATGATCTTTATTTCCCTTACCCCTTAATTTTTTCATTTATTAACTTTGTATATATTATTGGCGTTTTTGTTTTTGTTTTTTTTTCCTAAGAGTATACAACCATTTTTAAACTACTGGTTGGTTTCAAAGAACAAACGCGGTTTTGTATTATTATCTGATTTAAAATGATTGTGTTCTGATAAAGCTTTGTAAAGCAGAATTTCCGTGATAAATAATCGTAAATTTTTGGTTCGGGTTTTATTTTCTATTGGCGGATTTTCATTTTGTATTTTTGTATCATTCACCTGAATGAATTTTAATTTTGGCTATTGCGCAAATGTACATCGTGTGTGTGTGTGTGTGTGTGTGTGTAATGCATTCAGTTGAAGAGTTCAACCTGAGTGTATCTTTCCGTTCAAGTTGTTCCACATTCCAGCTTTTCCAGTGAAACGTATCTGACATATTTACTCCCTATACCATATGAAACTGCATATATCAAGCAGTGGAAAGATGTGAGATTAGGCGCCTTTGATTGATGGCCCTACCTTCCATACCCCTTCCCCCCTCCCCCACTCCCCCAACATCCTATGCTTTCCACTCTCCATTCAGCCTCCGCGTTCGCTTGATTTGACAGACTCCATCAATCCGTCAAAGCCCTGTCTAACTCGCAGCTAAGATAAAGACTCGTCACTGTCAAGGGAAAGATCAGTCGCAAAAATAATGAGGTGTGAAGTGTTTGGGGATCTATGAAATTGATGCTTTTCTTAGTGGTTTTGTAAACAACAGTTCTGTGAGCTGGTGGTTTGTCTTTTATTCAGATATTTTTGCAAGCGTCGTTATCAAAGACTGATGTCTTATGTGGTCATTGCACTTGATTTGTTTTTCGAATTTGTAGTGAGAATATACAAGAGGTATATGTTGATTATATATATCCCACACGTATGTGTCATTGTTATCGACACGCTATGTTTCAGTTTTGTTTTATTCTTTCGTCTCTCGTGTAGTAGAATGATCAATTTTCCAGAACGTATTGATGTGTTGTAATTACCATATTTATTTTCAATTTAATTAACGACAAACATACGTAGAACAATAATTCTTGTAGTATAGTAGCCGAACTGTAATCGAAAAATTCTAACGATTTTTTTTTTATTTTATTTTTTTTTTTTTTTTGAAATAACTGAAACATACATTGGTATTTGTAAATTCACTAACGTTTCTTCACCAAATTGCCTTGACGGGACGCCACATCAACAAGCAAATAAACCAATCAAGATTTAATGGGAAAGAGTCGAGTAAGCTTGAATAGTCATGTGATTTATAAAATGTCCAGACCCACTTTATATATTAAGGAAAATATTACTGAAATGAAATACTCAGTAACTCGTCTGCCAGATGACATATTTGCAGATTAAAAACAGCTGACCTTCGGTTGTGAGAAGAAATGTTCTATTATTTAATGGATGTAACTGGCATAGGTATAAGCCGAAGTGTTCTGATAAAAGGAATTGGATAGTAACTGACATTACGACAGTCTGTTGTGTAGTGAAGGAGTAATTGCTAAAACTTAAGTTGATTGGCTAATCTTTCGCCTATCCATTTTGAACAGGTAATCTGCAGGAGCCAACGTTGCCTTTTGTTAACATTTATAACATTTACGAAGCCGGAGAGATCAGCTGCAGTGAAACGTTATGTTATGTATATTAAATGTTTGTTGAGGTGGTTGGTCAGATGTGGTGCAATGTTATGTAATGCATATTCAATGGCTGTTGGTTTGGTTCATAACATCCACATATTTATGTTCTTCTCTTAGTGTTTCCTTTTACTTAAGCATGCAAGTAACCTACCTACCCTGCCTCTTGTATCTATAACCATGGTGAAGTGTTTCTACAACAATAACAAACTTATCCGTCACATTTCTGTACATGAACCAGAAAAGATAAAGTTGACACATTTGTCGTAAAATGAGAAAACATTCCCAACAACGTAGGATTAATATAATTTCAAGGTTACTGACGGTGTCAGCGATCATAATGCAATCAGGTTATGCCACACTGGACGGCCAGAATATTGTTTTCATGACATTTATCTTGGGATACACATTATCTCGTGTCAGTTAGGTGATTATGAAGTAAATTAGATAAAAATTCGTCCATGACTCATGATATCGTGTACATGATGTTGTTAATTGATTTAATAACTGCAACCGTTGGTCAAGGTATTTATGCTTATCATTATCTCATGTGAGTTTGGTTTGATGAGATGGAGTATTTTATTTGCTGTAACTGTTGTGTGTGTGTGTGTGTATGTGTAAATAAATTCTTTTAATACAGGATACCTCTCAAGTATAAAAGACCCATTACAACACTCTGGGTTAAAGCTAAGGACTATATTTCAGAGGACTATATAGTCCTTAGCCTTAAACCAGTGTTTTAATTGGCCTTTTATACTTTATATTTTATTTATCTAATTTATTTATTTATATATATGCATATATATATATATATATATATATATATATATATTATATATATATATATATATTGTTATGGTTCCCGTTGTATATTTCTTTTAATATTTGTGTTTAATTTTCTTTTTAGTCACTAGAAGGTATGACTATGGTGTATCCTTAAATATGTATGATTTTCAGTCACTAGATGGAGTGACTAATTGTAATTTAAGTATTGTTTGTTTGTTTCATGGTCCTTGGATGGTCGAATATTGTTTACTTTGACAATAAAGTTTTCTTTATCCAATGTGCTTCCTGGATTGGTGATTAACGGTTATTGGATTATTACTTAGATATAAAAGTGTTTTGCATATGGTAAGATATAATTGTTCATCTTTATGTTTCGTTACACCAGTGGACTTATTTATTTCTCATTATTTCTTTATAATATTTATATACATACGTGTAGAATATCTATTTTAATTAAAAGTGGTTAAAAAGTGATTTAATATATTTTCCCTTTTAAATTATAAACTTTAAAATTGAACCTGGTAAGATAGCACTAACCTACTACAGCAATTTTCCTAATTACCTCTATTCTCGAATATATGCATATTTTTGAAATTTATTGTTCGAGCGAAGTGGTGTGAAATGTAAGTGTCTTCATGGTAGTTGACTATTAACAGCTGTTCTGTATTATTGATTTTTTTGCGGCCAAAATACTTTAAGTTTAAGTGAAGTGTAAAGTTTAATATTTAAATTTTGTTTTGAATAGTAAAGTTTATTGTAATTATGGAGCCCTTTGATTTAAATGAATTTGATAGTCAACCCTCTGTTGGTTATTTGCGTTCGCATATGATACGTAAAGAGGACTGGTTATCTATTGCATGTAAATATGAATTTGTTCGAGATGTCAAGAAAACGTGGTGTAAATCACAAGTCAAGCATTTTGTAATAAATAAATTGGTTGATAGTGATATATTAACTGAAGAAGCGTTTGATCTTTGTGATGAAATGAGTTCGGTGTTAGAGGTAAAGAGGTTAGAGTTTTGCAGTATGCCGAGAGAGAAAAAGAGAAAGATAGGGGAGATACCGAAAAGAAAGGTTAGACGTGAGGGGAACGAGACCGAAAAGAGAGGTCAGAACGTGAGAACGAGACCGAAAAGAGCGGTTAGAACGGGAAGAGCGTGAATATAAGTTAAAGTTAGAACAACTTAAAATTAAACGCGAAACTGGAGGTGTAGCTCCGTTAGAAGATAGTAATACTAATGTAATTAAGTATTCAAAGATGATTCCTTCCTTCGACGAAAACTCGCCTGATGAATTTTTTGCTTTATTTGAGAAGTTGGCAGATAGTTTAGAGCTACCTAAGGAAATATGGCCAATTCTTATTCAACCTGCTTTAAAGGGTAAAGGTCGGTCTGCCTTTCTGGCTTTAACGTTAGAAAGAAGGTAAAGATTATGTTTTATTTTATTAAGGAATCTATCTTGCGCCGTGTACGAACTCACCCCGGAATTTTAACCGCTTAAAGTTCCGCAAATATCGTAAATTTGACAACCAGTCGTATGTTGAAATATTCCCATAATATTGTGCGTATGGCATGATAAATAGTTAAATTTAAAGTCTGCTGTGTTTTCTTTTGAGCATGGATGAATATAGAGAACTAATATTAGTAGAACAATTTATAAGAGGTATACCCATTGATACGCAGAGGTATTTATTTGAGAAAGAAGTAACTACTCTTCAAAGAGCAACTGTACTTGCTGAAAATTTTAGGTTGTTAAGACCTCGCAAACTAGGTAACCAATCCAGGAAGACACCAAGTAAGTCACCTCAAAACTCACCACCAACAAGTCCTTATAAATTACCTGTTAAATCTCTTGGCTCTGGTGCTAGTTCAAGTGTAACTTGTTATTCGTGTGGTGAGGTCGGTCATGTGAAAGCTAGATGTCCCAAACATTCTAGGAAGAATGAAAGAAAGAGTAAAGGAGAGGAATCTAATTTCTCTTGTTGTGATATAAATGCTGAGTCAGCTGGTGGTGTTGATGGTTTCAAACCATTCTGCTTTGACGGCGTTTTGGTTGCTGGTGATGAACATAGTAAGGGTGTTGTTGTAAAGTTAATGCGGGACACCGGTTTCATCGCAGAGTTTAGTTGTTAGAGGGGCAGTACCTGGGTTAGAAGACTGTCTTACCAATGATAAAGTAGTTAGGAGCATAGGGTGGTTTGACTTCTTTGCCTCGGGCTAGAGTGCATTTGGATTGTGGCATATTGAAGGGTGATATCATTGTGAGTATTGTAGTCTCTTCCGATTCCTGGCGTAGATGTTCTCGTTGGAAATGATGTTGCAGGTAATCGTGTGGTACCAGACCCAGTGGTATGTGATACTCCTTTGGAAGTTAGCCATGTTCAGCAGTTGGAGGATGTGGAACGTGATTTGTTTCCATCTTGTGTAGTTGAACACAGCAGAGGCCTGTGTGGTATTGTTTTGACTGAATCTGTTCCTAGTATTGATGACCAGTTCAATTCTGTTGAATGTGGTGCTAGGTCTGCAGTTGAGGATGACAAGGTGAGAGATGGAGTATGTTTAGATTTAGGGACAGATTTTGACTACTCTCTCTATAGTTTGTTTAATGAAAATGTTCAACCTGATATTCCTACTGTGGAAAGGGAGAATAGTTTTGATACTACGAGTAGGGAAGGTTGTAATGAAAAAGTTTGAAATGTATTGACAACATCATGTAATGAAATCGATGTATATAAAATTAATGTCACAGATTTGAAACATGAGCAAATTAACGATGTCTCTTTACAGCCTTTGTTTAAGAATGCATTGACAGAGAAGGAGTATGGCAGAATCTACATGTTACTACTTAAAAGCTGGAGTGCTAATGAGGAAATATAGAGCAAGTACCGCAGTGGCAACTGCCTCTTGGGAAGTTAAACATCAGTTGGTGGTTCCAGCATCTCTGAAAAATGATGTGATGAGGGTGGCCCATGAAGTCTCTACTACTCATCTTGGAATTAAGAAGACAGCATACAGTATATTGCAATATTTTTATTGGCCTAGCCTTTTGCGTGATGTGAAGGTATTCTGCAATTGTTGCATAACCTGTCAAAAAGTAGGTAAGCCCAATCAAGCACACCTAAAACCAGTGCCTTTGTCCCTCAAGTAGTCTGTAATGTTCCTTTTGAAAAGTTATTATTGACTGCGTTGGACCTCTACCAAAAACAAAAAGACAGCATCAATACATGTTGACTATAATGTGTTCTAGTATTAGATATCCAGATGCTATTCCTTTACGGAATATAACAACTAAGAATCTTATTCCACACCTTGTCAAGTTTTTTTACTCAATATGGCATACCTAAAGTGGTTCAAACCAGCCACCGTGGTACCAATTTTACATCTAAGAGTTTTCAGGATGTTTATGTTGGCTATGAGGGTTCACCATTCTATATCTAGCAGCTTATCATCCGCAAAGCCAGGGGCGCTCGAGCGATTTCACCAGACCGCTTAAGGGAGGAGGCTCTGACAAAGTACAGCCATAAGAACATCAGAAGGAATGGGATGAGGGACTACCATTTGTGTTGTTCGCCATAAGAAATACTCAGCAAGAAAGTTTGGGATATTCGCCTTCTGAATTACTTTATGGTAGGAGGGTTAGAGGACCCTTAAAGGTTTTATATGACGTCTGGCTTGAAAACCAAGAATCAGGTAAAGACTTGCACCAATATGCTGTTACTCTTAAAAAGCAATTAGATGAGGCTCGAGTATTTGCACATCAGAATCTTTTAAAAGCACAAAAAAAAGTATGAAAGAAAAGTTTGATGTTAAAACTATAACAAGAGAATTTAAACCAGGGATCAAATTTTAATGCTTAATCCCACTAAGAAGTCTTTGGAATGTCGTTTTGAAGGACCCTATACTGTAGTAGAGAAACGCTGCAATAATGTATATGAAATTGAAACTACTGGTAAAAGGAAAGACAGACATCTTTGTTCATGTGAATAGACTAAAGCCTTTTGTGTCAAAGAGCTCTAAAGTAAAGCCAACAGTGTGCTTGCGGTTGTAACGTTAAAAATGATTCAGTTATTGTTCCAGAGAATGATTTTAAAATTGGTAATGATTCTCACCTCTCCAATTCTGAAGTTTTAATGAATATCTCTGCAAAGCTAATGCATTTAGGTTCTCATCAGGCTAAGGATGTGGAAAGTTTGCTGAAGTCTTTCAGAGATCTGTGTGGAGATGTACCACCCAAAACCCAAACATCTTTTGGAATATACGATCATTTTGAAAGAGGGAACAACGCCATGCAAGCAAGCACCCTATAGAGTATCCCCATACAAGAGGGCCATATTGAGAAAAGAAACTCAGTTTCTACTGGATAACGACTTGGCCGAACGCTGTGACAGTCCTTGGTCTTCGCCGTGCTTATTAGTAGGAAAAACCCCCGATGGATCATTTCAACTCTGCACCGATTATAGACAGGTTAATTTAATAAACTGGGACAGTCACTAAATGCATACCCACTGTCTTAGAAGTGGATAATTACTTGATTGATCAAGTAAGTTCTTCTAAGTTGTTACACATATAGACTTTCTAAAAGGAGGATACTACCAAATTCCTTTATCACCATCTTCAAAACCCATTACTGCATTTGTTACACCCGATGGATTGTTCCAGTATATGGTTTTACCTTTTGGCTTAAAAAATGCAGGACCAGTATTCCAGAGGGCAATGAATGATCTTCTAAAAGGACTTCCAGGAGTTGCAGTTTACTTAGATGATATTATTATTTTTACAGAGTCATGGTCGGACCACATGAAGTGCTTGAAAGAAGTATTGCTGCGACTGAGGAAAGCTAGATTATCAATAAACCTGAAGAAAAGTGACTTTGGACATGCCAAGATACAGTACCTTGGATACGTGGTGGGAAGCAATGAAGTGGCACCAGTAGATGCCAAGGTGAAGGATATCATTGCCATACAGCCTCCCACCTCTAGAAGAGAAGTTCAACGATTCCTTGGAATGGTTGGCTACTACCGCCGTTTCTGTGAACATTTTTCAGATGTAGTCGCTCCTCTCACTTCTCTTACAAGCAGTAAAAAGAAATTTAATTGGACTGATGATTGCAAGACTGCCTTTGAACACTCAAAACGCATCCTGGCATCTTGTCCAGTTTTGCAGGCACCAAATTTTAAAAAACCCTTTTCAATTGAGGTTGATGCCAGCGACTTGGGAACGGGAGCTGTACTGCTACAGGAAGGGACAGATGGAATCTTGCATCCAGTAATGTATGCTTCTCAGAAGCTCAAACCTCATCAACGACCTTATGCAACTGTTGAAAAAGAAGCTTTTGGATTATTGGTTGCATTGGAGAAGTTTGCAGCTTATCTCCATTGTTCTCCATTTACTATCAACGTCTACACGGACCATGTGACTCTAACGTTTTTACAGAGAATGAGAACGAAAAATCATCGACTCATGAGATGGTGGCTGATGTTACAAGAATATGATCTTCAAATACATCATATTAAAGGAAAAGACAACGTATGTGCAGACATGTTATCACGGAATCCTATGTGATGGAGATTGTTTAAATAGTCTTTTTTTCAGTCATCAAGATAGTGATGAAGACTTTTTGTGGGGGAATATGTTATGGTTCCCGTTGTATATTTCTTTAATATTTTGTGCTTAATTTTCTTTTTAGTCACTAGAAGGTATGACTAATGGTGTATCCTTAAATATGTATGATTTTCAGTCACTAGATGGAGTGACTAATTGTAATTTAAGTATTGTTTGTTTGTTTCATGGTCCTTGGATGGCCAAATATTGTTTACTTTGACAATAAAGTTTTCTTTATCCAGTGTGCTGCCTGGATTGGTGATTAACGGTTATTGGATTATTACTTAGATATAAAAGTGTTTTGCATACGGTAAGATATAATTGTTCATCTTTATGTTTCGTTACACCAGTGGACTTATTTATTTCTCATTATTTCTTTATAATATTTATAAACATACGTGTAGAATATCTATTTTAATTAAAAGTGGTTAAAAGAAAAAGTGATTTAATATATTTTCCCTTTTATTATAAACTTTAAAATTGAACCTGGTAAGATAGCACTAACTTAAATATCACTAAGAACATTGTTATGATCTATAAAGTGCTACTTGAATTCTAAAAATATTAATATGAATCATAACAATATATATATATATATATATATATATATAGATATATATGCAATATATATGTGCACTATCCATACACACACACACACACACACACACACACCACACACACATATATATATATATATATATATATATATATATATATATATATATATATATATATATAGTAGATATCTCAGCAAATACTGGAATAAGTAATTATGTTATATTTACTCTTTGTATAAATCTGTTTATAATGTATTCTGCCTTATTATTCATACGTATGGAACCCATAATGCAGTGTTTACTATAAGGCTTATTATATATTTATCTTACCTGACATTGATTAATTAAAGGAATATCAGGAATCTCTAAATAAAAGGAACAAGCAACTCGTCCAAATTGCAAAAGTGACTAATTGTTTTGGCAGTCATAAACCTTTTGAATTCCATTATCAATATTCTTAACGCCGGATACAAAATGACCTCGGTTTAATGAAAGCGAGATGGGGCTGTCATATTAATTCATCAGTGTTTGACGGTCGCCATTGTATATTATTAAACAGAGGTGCTTGTCCCACCTGATATGAGCTGGTAAATTATGCAGCGGACGAAATAACTCCCCCCCCCCACATGGGTTCCACGGGACGGCCCAGATGCACACTGGAGTTCATCCCCGTGTGACCATGATTCCATATGAAATATTAAACTGATTATTTTACCGGACGAAATTGATTACAAGTGACCCCTAATTGACATGATTCACTTAATTTGAAAAAATAGTTTTTTTCCTCCCTCTCTGTTGCGTTATGAACTAGATAGGACATATAAAAAAATTTGTTTCAAACTTACTTGACGCTCCACGCTCTCCGCCAGCGAAAACAATTCATTTGCAGCTTCATATGCTCCGCTGATCATCGAATTAAAACGGAATTTAAACCAGAATTCAAATCACACTGCGCTGCTGTTTGAAGTTTGTTTGGGAATAATTTGTTTTTCGTTTTTTTGGTTTACTATAAAAGGAAACTATCGAGATGGCTTTTTTGGCTGTCCGTCCGCCCTCAGATCTTAACAACTACTGAGGCTAGAGGGCTGCGAATTTGTGTGTTGGTCATCCACCCTCTAAGCATCAGACATACCAAATTGCAGCCCTCTAGCCTTAGTAGGTTTTATTTTATTCAAGGTTAAAGTTAGCCATAATCGTACATGTGGCAATGCTGTAGGTACCATCTGACCATGGGTCGTGGCTGAAAGTTTCACACAGCACCTGTTATTGTTTATCGTGTTAAAATCATCCACTTATGGGACATGAAGTTGGTGCTCTGTAAATAATATTGATACTGAGGTGTAGAATTGTTCCTGACCTTTTGACCCCAGGGTCAATGCAGGGTGTGGTATGTGTGTTCTGACATTGTTATTCAGTAGTTACGTTAATAACGTCGTTATTGTATTTGTCAATTATACAAAGTGGCTTCATATATCTAAGACTGTATGATGTTGATTTTACGGAGATTAATGAAATTTACAAATATTTACCTCACCAGTCTCCCCACCTCTCTCTCTCTCTCTCTCTCTCTCTCTCTCTCTCTCTCTCTCTCTCTCTCTCTCTCTCTCTCTCTCTCTCTCATTGATATTTGTTTCAATATTTTAACCTACGAATCCTAGAAGCAGTATTAAAAATCCAACTGTAGCCAGATCTCTCTCTCTCCTCTCTCTCTCTCTCTCTCTCTCTCTCTCACTCCCCCCCCCCCCCCCCCGAGTTTACAAAAATGCATATATTTCATCCTGGGTTTAATGGTCCAAGCCAAACAACTTGCCCTTTTATGCATATCTTGAACTGTTGCTGCTCTCCGACGTCGGGTCAATAAGACGAAACTAAATATTAAACATACTTCGCTGGCGAATTCTGATCGTGTTTACCTTCCGCTGGGTCTTTTTGGGTCTTGCTGGGTCTCTCTCTCTCTCTCTCTCTCTCTCTCTCTCTTTCGCTTTGCCAAATAAACTCTCCTCCGAGCTGCCACTGAAAGAAATTGGAAAATGTTCGAATTCTTTTGGGTCGTTTCCTTGAGTCAAAAGAACTTGCTCGGTTTGTAATGTAATGCGGTTATTCTTGGTGATTCCTGCGTCAAGGACATTTAGATGGTTATTGGCAATTAGTAGGGTAAAAATTGCTATATAGTTTGAATTATTTAGATAATTAACTGTGTTTATTGAGGTAAAAACTGCATCATAGGAATAATTTACATAACTCTTTAGTGAGGTTAAAACTGCTTAATAGGAATTATTTAGATAATTGTATATTGAGGTAAAACCCTCTTCATAGGAATTATTTAGATAACTGTGCTTCGTGAGGTAAAAACTTTTTCACAGGAATTATTTAAATAACTGTTTAGTGAGGTAAAAACTGCTACATAGGAATTATTTAGATAACTGAGTTTAGTGAGATAAAAACTGCCTAATAGGGATTATGTAGATAACTCTTTATTGAGGTAAAAACTGCTTCATAGGAATAATTTACATAATTGCTTTGTGAGGTTAAAATGGCTTAATAGGAATTATTTAGATAATTGTATATTGAGGTAAAAACTGCTTCATAGGAATTATTTAGATAACTGTGTTTAGCGAGGTTAAAACTGCTTCACAGGAATTATTTAGATGTTTAGTGAGGAAAAAACTGCTTCATAGGAATTATTTAGATAACTGTTTAGTGAGGTAAAAACTGCTTCATAGGAATTTAGATAACTGTGTTTTGTGAGGTAAAAACTGCGTAATAGGGATTATGTAGATAGGAATTATATAGATAATTGTTTATTGAGGTAAAAACTGCTTCATAAGAATTATTTAGATAACTGTGTTTAGTGAGGTACAAACTATTTGATAGTTTGAGTGATTCCTGATCGTAATCGTTTTTATTTTTTTGCAAAACATCTGTCAGAAATTATGTGAAAATTTATGGAAACAGATTCCTTCAATCCTTACAGGTTGACATTACCCCAAAATACTTCTTTAGGTCACTTGAATTTACAGTAGGAGATCCAATATGCCTTATTTTTTGTTCTTTACCTGCATCCTTGTCACTCTAAATTGCTCATTACCAAAATAGGGCCCAGCGCTTGGGCTCTCTCTCTCTCTTCTCTCTCTCTCTCTCTCTCTCTCTCTCTCTCTCTCTCTCCAAGAATCCTTCAGTCGAAGAGGAATAATTCCTTAAATTTTAGAATATATTCATTCTCTCTCTCTCTCTCTCTCCTCTCTCTCTCTCTCTCTCTCTCTCTCTCTCTCTCTGCTCCAGGAAACCTTCAGTCGAAGAGGAATAATTCCTTAAATTTTAGAATATATACCTCTCTCTCTCTCTCTCTCTCTCTCTCTCTCTCCTCCAAGAATCCTTCATTCGAAAAGGAATAACTCCTTAAATTTTAGAATATATACATTCTCTCTCTCTCTCTCTCTCTCTCTCTTCTCTCTCTCTCTCTCTCTCTCTCTCTCTCAAACACAGTCAATTGCAAAAGGCAATTTCGTTTCCCGAAATTGACTGTTGCAATTCTCTTCTTAAGAAGGAGGAATGCAACTTTCATCTTGGCAATGGGAAAGACATGTAGGCAATGAACTGGCAACCGCAAAGCCGATATACAAAGACAGTCTTATAGTGGCTTTACATACTCACACAAACAGACACACACACACACACACACACCCACGTGCACATATAGACTTCACACATATATATATTACCCCCAAAAGAAAGACCTTCTAATATCACTTAACCCAGAGAGAGGGAATGGGTCGACATTAGTTTCAGTAAAACGTAGTTTACTTTGTTAGACTTAAGTGTGTGTGTGGACTAAGATCAATTCTGAGGCTTTCTTGTAGTGGGCCGGTTGAAGCATTCAGTGGAGTTTAGTTACACATATGTATATGTATAATAGACACACACACACACAACACACACATATATAATATATATATATATATATATATATATATATATATATATATATATATATATATATATATATATATATAGTATAATCTATTGATATATATATATATATATAGATACTATATATATATATATATATATATATATATATATATATATATATATATATATATATATATATATATAATATATTATACTATAGATACATCCCAAACACTTTTACTATATTACTCTACGAAACAATAACGAATGTAACTTGACAATGTGGTATGTTAACCCTTTAACGCCGACTGGACGTATTTTACGTCGACATACAAAAGTTTTTTTAAAAATTCGCGGAAAAATACTTTTAGGCCTACCAGCCGAAAACTCTTGAATCACGCGCCTTGGGGGATGCTGGGAGTTCACGGATCAAGGAGTTGTTTTGTTTACAATCGTTACGCAGGCGCGCAAGCGAGAATTTCTTTCTTGCCGCACTAAAAAGTATCTGTGACACATCTCGGAAATTATTTCGTCACTTTGACATAATTTTTTTACCATTTTAAATTAGCCGTTACATGGACTATTACATATGAAATTATGCGCATTTTTATATAGAATACAACAAAAAAAATACTCATGATTGTAGCTTTTATCAGATTTGAGATATTTTCATATAAATAACGATAAGTGCCAAAATTTCAACCTTCGGTCAACTTTGACTACCGAAATGGTCGAAAAACGCAATTGTAAGCTAAAACTCTTATATTTTAGTAATATTCAATCATTTAACTTAATTTTGCAGCTAATTGGAAGTCTCTAGCACAATATTTCGATTTATGGTGAATTTATGAAAAAACGTTTTCCTTACGTCCGCGCGGTAACTCTTCCGAAAATAATCATACATGCGATTGTGGTAATGTTTGCACCATTTTCATTAGCCGTTACATAAAGTTTTTATATGAAACAAATGTGCACAATTTCATGCACAATACAACTAAAAACAACCCATGGTTGTAGCTTTTATCAATTTTGAAATATTTTCATATAAAAAATGTTAAGTGACAAATTTTCAACCTTCGGTCAATTTTGACACTACCGAAATGGTCGAAAAACGCAATTGTAAGCTAAAACGCTTATATTCTAGTAATATTCAAGCATTTACCTTCATTTTGCAACAAATTGGAAGTCTCTTGCACAATATTTCGATTTATGGTGAATTTATGAAAAAAATAACATTTTCTTTACGTCCGCGCGGTAACTCTTCCGAAAAAATCATACATACGATTGTGGTAATGTTTGCACCATTTTAAATTAGCCGTTACATAACGTTTTATATATGAAAATGTGCGCAATTTCATGTATAATACAACAAAAAATAGTTGAAGGTTGTAGCCTTTCTCATTTTCGAAATATTTGCATATAAATCACGATAAATAGAAAAAAAACCACGTTCGGTCAAATTTGACTCTACCGAAATGGTCGAAAAACGCAATTGTAAGATAAACTCTTCCAGTCTAGTAAATATTCAGTCATTTATCTTCATCGTGAAACAAATTCGAAGTCTCTAGCACAATATTTAAATTTATGGTGAATTTTTAAAAAAAACTTTCCTTCCCTCCGCGCGCGGATTCTCCGCCACAAATCTCCGAAATGCGTAAGTCCATTCTCGGAATATTTGCTCCGTTTCATATTAGGCATTTCATAGAGTTTTATATATGAAAATGTGCGCAATTTCATGTAGAATAAAACGAAAAATATTTGAAAGTTGTAGCTTTTCTTATTTCCGGAATAATTGCATATAAAAAAATATATATAAAAAAATTCGACATTTGGTCAACTTTAACTTGTCAGATATGGTCGAAAACTACATTTTTAAGCTAATATTCTTACAGTATAGTAATATTCAATCATTTGTCTTAATTTTGAAAGAAATTTGAAGTCTCTAGGACAATATTTAGATTTATGGTGAATTTTTGAAAAAAATATGTGTTTACGTCTGCGCGTTACGAATTCATGCATTATTTTGTGATAATATTTTCTCTGTGTTGCTTTTATCGTTTTACAATTTGTTATATACCCAAAATGATCGCAATTTAGTGTACATTACAACGAAAAAAAAGTAACTTGTTACCTTCAACCGTTTTGCGCACAGCGCGATTTGAATACAATTATATATGAAATTTCGTTTTTGTGCTATCATATATCGCATTATTTTTATATGATAATGATAATTTTTTTCATTTCTGATGGTTGCATACTAAACTTCAGGCAATGACAAAAAAAGGAGCCAAAAATGAACTCTTAATCTTCAAAACTAAGCGCGCTGTGATTTTTTGAAAAAAATATTTTTTCCGCTCCCGCGCTCACTCTGAAACGTCTCCGGCACACGGGAGACATTTTTTTTTTACCGCTTCGGCGTTTAAGGGTTAAGGTAGCAAGCACAATAAAAACCAAGCATAAAGCAGAGTAATAAAGCGAATAAAGAAATAAATAGAAAAAAAAAAGAAATAAACACATGAGAAAACTAAGGACATCGCTATCTTCATGCTGACAAAAAATAAATAAATAAATAAAATAAATAAATTAAAATAAAATAAAATGAACAATAGATGTAGTTCGATCAGTCCTCCAGGAAACTTCAACTTCACAAAAGCTCATCTCAAAGTGAAGTTCTCTGTGGGAAGAAGCTTCGAACTTCACACAGTGAATACCAGTTTTTTACTTTTGTGTACAGAAAGCTATTGTGTTTTGTCCATGCGCCATCAGATCTTGAACACTACTGAGGCTAGAGGGCTGCAAATTGGTACGTTTACCATCCACTCTCCAATCATCAAATATACCAAATTGCAGCCCTCTAGCCTCCGTAGTTTTCATTTCATTTAAGGTTAGAGTTAGCCATAATCGTGCCTCTGGCACAGTAACAGCAACCACAGCGGCTGATGCAGCATTATACCGAGACCACCGAAAGATAGATTTTCATTTGCCTTGATTATACGCTGTACAGAAAACTCGATTGCGCGGAAGAAACTTCGGCGCATTTTTTACTGGTTTCATCCTTGTTACGTATTCGAGGAGATGGTATTCATATGCAAATCACGAATGTATAATGGACGGGGTAGTATATTCCGTCCGATCCATTGACTCCAAATTTGGCATCTATAAAACGCCCCTATTTTGAGTCGTCTATTCGTTTCTATGGCCATTTCCGTTTGTGTGTAGTCATTATGCCTTATCAGTCTTTGTCGACGAAGCCTTCCTTTTGATTTTTTTTCTGATTTAGTTTGATTTTTTCCTTATTTCTTTTCTTTTCAACCTTCCTTTTGAATTTTTTTCTGATTTAGTTTGATTTTTTCCTTATTTACTTTTTTCAGGTTGATATACAAATCTGTTTTCCCTAATTTCAGAATTACAACTTTCACCCACCTTTGAAACGACCAACTTTCTTTGCCCAGTTTCAAAATTACAGTTTTTGTTCTTTGTCCTAATTTCAAAATTACTTTCAAAATTACAGTTTTTGCTCTTTGTCCTAATTTCAAAATTACTTTCTTTTTTCATTTGTCCCAATTTCAAAATTACAATTTTTGTTCTTTGTCCCAATTTCAAAATTGCAGTTTTTGTTCTTTGTCCCAATTTAAAAACTACAGTTTTTGTTCTTTGTCCCAAATTCAAATTTTTCATTTTTCCTTTGTCCCAATGTCAAAAATGAAATTTTTCCTTTTCAAAATTACAGTTTTTGTTTTTGTCTCAATATTAAAAATAAAATTTTTGTTCTGTGTCCCAATTTCAAAATTAGAGTTTTTGTTCTTTGTCCCAATTTCAAAATTACAGTTTTTGTTCTTTGTCCCAATTTCAAAATTATGGGTTTTTTTTCTTTGTCCTAGTTTCCAAATTACAGTTTTTGTTCTTTGTTCCAATTTCAAAATTACAGTTTTTGCTCTGTGTTCCAATTTCAAAATTACAGTTTTTGTTCTTTGTCCCATTTTCAAAATTACAGTTTTTGTTCTGTGTCCCAATTTCAAAGTTACTTCCTTTTTTTCTCTGTCCCAATTTCAACATTATAATTTTTCTTTCTTCCCAATTTCAAAAGTACAAATGTCATTTTTCAGAAATACATTTCTTTTGCCTAGGTTTCAAAATTACCAATTTTGCTTTGCCCAATCACAAAACTAATATTTTATAACCAACTTCAAAATTACCAATTTTCTTTGCCCAATTACAAAACCAATTTTTACATCCAACTTCACAATTACCAATTTTCTTTGCCTAATTACATGACTGATATTTTACACCCAATACAAAATTACCATTTTTCTTTGCACATTTTAACAATTATAAATTTTCTTTGCTTATCAGAAAATTACAATTTATCTGTACCCAGTTTCAAAACTATAAAGTTACCAATCTCTTTTTTTTAAGCGAAATGAATTCAAAATTTTAAGCCCATACACCAATCATGAAGGTCCAATTTTTTTTTTAAATATGACGTTACGGGATACTACATAGCTATGAAACCAACGAAGATCAAGATCATTGCCTGAAATTCAAATTCGATTACAGGATTACAGATACAGTTTCCAAAGTTTAGATACAGGTGGAGATTAATCACCCAAATTCATATATAGGTCAAGTTTATATCTTAAAACTCCCATACACAACAGGGGGAAATCTATGAATTCTACAGTGTAGATAAGGATGGAGACAGTCAATGTAACTTAAACATATGTAGCCTACAAAAGTCTATATTACAGTTTCGTTAACTACAGTTAGCAGCCAAAAATTCAGACCTACAAAAGAATGTTTAAAAAAGCCACCATTCCTAAAAAATAAACAATAAACACCCCCTTGACAAAGACTCAGAAACAAAAGAAGTAAAAAAAATAAACCACCATTCCTAAAATAAAATAAACAATAAAACACCCTCTTGACAAAGACTCAGAAACAAAAGAAATAAAAAAGCCACTATTCCTAAGAAAATAAACAATAAACACCCACTTGACGGACTCCGAAACAAAATAAGTAAAAAAAAAAGCCACCATCCCTAAAAAAATAAACAATAAACATCCACTTGAGAAAGACTCAGAAAAATATAAAACCACAATCTAAAACTCAAATCTACATAATAAAACACAAAACATAAAAAAAATCCACATCCACTGGATCGTCGGGAACTAAGTCATTCCAGCATTCCAGTAAGGCCTAACGCAAACCATTGCGTCAGGAATAACAGGACAAAATATCAGTAACCTTTTTTCCCCATTCCCTTTCTGAGGAAACCATTGGGGTGGGAGATGGCGGGACGGGGGATGGGGGGGGGGGGGGGAAGGGTTCCTATAGAAAGCCCTTTGGTGGTGGGGGGTGGGGGAGTGGGGGGGGGGGATGTCCTTGTCATAGAAAACCTTAGAAGACAAGCAGCGTCAGATGGACTATATTTTCTCTCTGCGAGGTACAGATTGGATAAAACTGGAATGGAGAATTCCATATCTTTTAGAAGAGGCTTCGACACAGGATCTGTCATCATTTTGATGTCTTGTATATCATTCTTAATTCAGATTCTCCCGTTGTGAAATGTCATTATAATGATTAATTGTATTTCATATCATTACATTTAGTTTAATCTTTCTTAAATTCAGATTCTCTTATTTTTTTCTCAACTGCCGTAAATCTTAATTTTCAAAGAGAGAGAGAGAGAGAGAGAGAGAGAGAGAGAGAGAGAGAGAGAGAGAGAGCCTTGACTAGCCTTTTGGTAAAAGGGAAAGAATCCAGTGAAGCAATAAACAGAATTAGATAATATGACTGATAAGAAGAGAGAGAGAGAGAGAGAGAGAGAGAGCCAGCCTTGATTAGCCTTTTGGTAAAAGGGACAGAATCCAGTGAAGTAATAAACGAATTAATAGAATAAGAAGAGAGAAGGGAGAGAGAGAGAGAGAGAGAGAGAGAGAGAGAGAGAGAGAGAGAGAGCCAGCCTTGATTAGCCTTTTGGTAAAAGGGACAGAATCCAGTGAAGTAATAAACAGAATTAAATATGAATAAGAAGAGAGAGAGAGAGAGAGAGAGAGAGAGAGAGAGAGAGAGAGAGAGAGAGAGAGAGAGAGAACTCTGCTGGGGAAGTTGACTGACAGGGCCGGAGGACCCACAAATATCTCTGCTTTCCTTATCATGCATAAATTTTAAAAATTGACTAAGGAATAACATGAGGAAATGAAAGTATTTTGTTCCTTTAAAAAAATACTTTCTAAGGAATTACGGAAGTAGACAATTAATCTAACTTTTTTTAAGAAAGTCAGAACTTCAACACTGACGAAGATTGAGGGAAATACTTAACAGTGTTTAGTGTGAACAAAATATATAATATACTTAGAATGGATAATATACTTAGAATACACAAGAAATTGAAAAGTATTTCAGACTGGACTCGTCCCGATGAAAAGATGTTTTCTCAATAGTGAAAACAAAATCGTTTAACGGAAGAAAATTTTGAAGAACTTTGAGAATCAGAAATTAATTTTCCTACATCCATATATATATACTATATATAATTTATATATATATATATAAGGGATCATAATAATTGATATTATTATATGTATATATATATCTATTCTATTATATATATATAAATATATATAATTATATATAGATATAGATATAGAATAAGATATTACTATATAATAGATATAGATATATAGATATATAATATAGAATAATTAGGTCTATATATTATAATATATATACTAATATATATATATAATATGTTAATTAAAAATATAAGAGATAGGTATATATATGAGTTATAACAGATATATAGAAATAGAGTAATAATACATATATTATATATATAGATATAGACATTAATATATAATATATATTAATATATATTATATATATTATTTATAATATATATAAACATATATATATTATATATATTATATATAATGTATATATATATATAGTATAGATTACTATAGATATAGATATAATATACAATATATATATATATACATATATATATATATGATATATAGATATATATATATATAGTATATATATATATAGATATAGATATATATAGATATATATATATATATATATAATATATATATATATATACATATATATATATATATATAGATATATATATTATATATATAGATATAGATATATAATATATATATATATATATATATATATATATATATATATATATATTATATGCGAATACCACAATAAAATGATAGGCAGAAAGGCAAAACAAGATGCTTTCGCCTTCATCTAGGCTTGTCGAGGGGCCACAAGAAAAAAAAAAAATGCCTGAAAAAAGGCGAAAGCGCTTGGTACTGACTTTCTCCTTTATCCTTATCCTTATCCTGTGGTATTTGTTTATATAATGACGTCACGCGCACCTAGTGTGACTCACACACACACACACACACACACACACACACACACACACACACACATATATATATATATATATGTATATATATATATATATATATATATATACATGAGTGTGTGTGTGTATATATACATACCTATGATAAATGTGAAAGCCAGGTCACCAAACGGTCCCATTTATATATCCAATTTGGAAAGGATATCCCAGGAGCTTCGATGCAATTATGGCCAATTGATAAAATTATTACGTTTGTAACTTTGAAACTGAGCCCCCCCAATTCCCAAACGAATATTTTTTATTGTTTTTTTTATTTTTTTAATTTTTTTATATTAAAGGTGACCATTCAAGTAAAATATATCAACACTTACGTCAATCTAATTTTTCTTTACTTAAGAGAAATTGGTTTATGATATATAACTATATATATATATATATATATATATATATATATATATAGATATACTATATAGATACATGTAAATATTATGATATATACATATACGTCACTTAAGTGAACACTTACATCTATTTGACATCTATTTGATATATATATATATATATATATATATATATATATATATATATATATATATATATATATATATAATATATATATATATATATACATACATGTATAAATAAATGTATATATAAACATATATACGTCACTTAAGTGAACACTTACATCTATTTGTGAAGAAGTGTAAGTAGTAGTGTATTTATCTGCACATTTTATATACGAAAAACGAACGAAAATAAATAAAAAATCTATGCTATGTATTTACCTAAGCATCTTTCTAAAGCATTTGCTAAGCACATTTAAAAAAAAAAAACAAATGCATTTACCTGCGTATCTTTTCAAGCACTAAGCACTTTCACTTTCCCCCAAAACCCCCCCCCAGCAAACAAAAATCTATGCAGTGTATTTACATGCGCATCTCTCTATGCAATAACTGTATACAATTAAAAAACTACAAAAAAAAACTATAAAAAAACTGGTTTACATTAATTTTCCATTCGCTATATCATTCCTTCTGACGACTAAATTTTCACCAAACACCTCTTTTTTTTTCTTTTTTTCTTTCCAAAAATCTCCAGCAAAGAAAAAGATGAGGTGGTAAGCGACTACCTTTCGGGACCCCTTCCTTCCATTCCAGGAGGAATCGACGATGAAAATGCATTCGCAGACTAACCAGGCTTAGATCCAAGGACCCCGAATCTCGCTAACTTTCGGCCTAACTTGAACCTCGCTTGATGAGCAATTTGTCCCAGAGAATATGAGAGCAATAGGTCGATTTAAGAAGTTTAAGCGCCAGAAAAGCTGTTTACGGCACCCGCGTCCGACCCTGTTCGAGAACTATTTGATTCAAGACATATATAGGTGGGTTGGTTTGCTGATTAAATATAGCTGACGAGTCATTAGTCACAGAATTAGAAGCCAGTTGCCAGTTATGTAATTATGTAGGTACATTCTCGAAGATATTTTTTTATTTTTTTTTTTTCAGAGAGAAGCACAATTCTGGTTTCGTAGATCTTGTGGACAAGATTTTTTTTACACTTTAAGTATAAACAAGGAAATGGCATTACAAATTATACACGAACTTTTAACATTTTTATTATTGTGTACCCCTTAGAACATTGTATATACTCTCGTGATAAGAGAGTTTTCCCCAAATAGCTAAATGTCTAAATGTTTATAATGTCTGTTCTCTATAAACAACTAAATGTCTAATTATTATAAAGACTGTACAATATATCTCATATCGAAATATTTATTTGTAATTATATCTATTTTCTATAACACGAAAACTTGAAGAGCGAGGTAAAAATAAATTTCTCGTTATTATATCTAATTTCTATAACACGAGAAGTTGAAGAGCGAGGTAAAAATACCTGTCTAGTTATTATATCTAATTTTCTATAACACGAGAATTCGAAGAGCGAAGTAAAAATACCTTTCTAGTTATTATATCTATCCTACATAACACGAGAAATTGAAAAAAATGGATTTCTCATTCTGTATAAGACGAAAAGTTGAAAAAAATACATTCTCATTCTCTATAACACGAAAAGTTGAAAGAAATACATTCCTCATTCTCTAAAACACGAAAAGTTGAAAGAAATAACATTCCTCATTCTCTAAAACACCAAAAGTTGAAAGAAATATATTCCTCATTCTCTAAAACACGAAAAGTTGAAAAAAATACATTCCTTATTCTCTATAACACGAAAGTTTGAAAAAATTATTCCTCATTCTCTATAACACGAAAAGTTGAAAAGAAATACATTCCCCATTCTCCATAACACGAAAAGTTGAAAAGAAATACATTCCCCATTCCCCATAACACGAAAAGTTTAAAGAAATAAATTCCTCATTCTCTATAACACGAAAAGTTGAAAAGAAATACAGTCCCCATTCTCCATAACACGAAAACTTTAAAAAAATACATTCCTCATTCTCTATAACAAGAAAAGTTGAAATAAGTACATTCCCCATTCTCTATAACACGAAAAGTTGAAAGAAATACACTCCTCGTTCTCTAAAACACGAAAAGTTGAAAAAAAAATACATTCCTCATTCTCTATAACACGAAAAGTTGAGAGAAATACATTCCTCATTCTCTATAACACGAAAAGTTGAAAAAAATAAAATACATTCCTCGTTATCCCCAAAATAGCGAAATGCCAAACGGAAGGAGACCACTAAACTTTTCACATTCATATACATTTCCTGGCGAAATGGTCCGTTTATCCGCGACCAAACAATCATTTGTACAGAATGGAAAAAAAAACAACAACACGAATTCATCACAACAAGTTAAATCTGGGGTCAGCGGCTTTCGGCGATTGGAGTTTGGAAAAATATAATCACCCGACACAACAAAACAATCAAAAGTCAAACACTACAGTTTACCCTGAAAGCTGTTTATAATTGGAGTTTTTTTTTACCGTCCCCCTCATTGTATGGATGGGTATGTTTACATAAGCGTACAGCATCCGACCACAGAAAGAGATAATCAAACGTTTGTGCATGTGCACAAAGGCACAAAGAGCTAACAATGTTTGTGCATGTGCACACAGAAAGAGATGAAAACGTTTGTGCATGTGCACAAGAGCTAACAATGTTTGTGCATGTGCACACAGCAAGAAATAGAAATGTTTGCTTATGTTCACACACATTTAGATAGAAATGTCTGTGCAAGTGCACACAGAAAGAGATAAATAAATGTTTGCGTATGTGCACACAGAATAAGGTAACAATGTTTGTATGTATGTGCAGAAAATCACCAAAGTTGAACAAAATAAAGGTAACGAGATACAACAGCAATATGACTGTAATATCAAAAGTTGGCTTTCAATAACTGGCAAAATTGTTACCAAGCGAATGGTGTGTGTGTGTGTGTGTGTGTGTGTGTGTGTTGTGTGTGTGTGTGTGGGTCGTTGCAATCAAAATGTTGGATTCACTCATCGTTCAATTTGCAAAGGTTCATTTATTTCACCCGTGCAAATCATTCGTCAAAAAGAGAGAGAGAGAGAGTACAAATCCATCAGAATCCTCTGCCAAATCCGAATTTAACAGACTCCGGCCACAGAAAAGCTGACGGCCACCATGGCACTAATAAGGCCAAACACCCACAGATTACTTTGAGTGGCTGAGCAATATGCAAGGAATTTGCAATAACAAAAGCCTGGTTTCGATGATAGAAAACTGACAATAACGAACTTGAATCCTGGAGGGGGCAAACAATGGTTCCATTTGTATATTTCATGGAAGGTCACTTTATATTGCAGTCCGTTTGTGCCAGTTTTTGAGTGAGTAACTATTACATACTAAGAGAATAACAACGCAACATTGATGCCAGAAAAAACCCAAAGAGGAATCTTGTATTATCTACAGAAGCCGAGGTGGCAGCGTATTAGTACATTGTTGAACCAAAACTCCTTAATGGAAGTGAAGTGTGGATGATGAATATGAATAAAAGTAAAATTTAGAAGAAAAAAAATCAAGATAAGCAGATATGTTTTAAGATGGTCTGGTCTTGTGGGAAGACTTGGAAGACGATAGGCTAATAAACATTATATAATATGTATTATATATATATATATATATATATATATATATATATATATATATATATTGTTCAGAAGTATTATGAAGGAGGGAACCGACCAAGAAGAAGTTCTGTTGCTAAAGATATATTGGAGAGAGAAAACGTCTTGATATTCAAAAAGGATAATATACATATATATATAATATATATATATATATATATATATATATATATATATATATATATATATCATTTCAAGATGATTATCTTTTTTTAAGGTTTATTTGATTGTGGACAGACTTACAATATTTATTATTTCCAGACGATTATTTCCCCCTTTCTTAAGATTCACTGATTGCGCTCAGACCTACAGTATACTATGCCATTTCAAGGGAATCATCTTCTCTCTTATTCTAAATTTACTGATTGTGGTCAAACCTACAATTTATATTATTTGAAGACGAAATTATCTACCAACATTTTTCATTATTGTCCCAAAAAAGGGAAATACTTCTCAGTGTCAGAAGAACACTTTATACGAATTAACACTCGATAAAATTGATCATTGGAATAAAAACAACTCAACGTACATGAAAAGCAAAAAAAGTAGATTTATAGCCTGTTTTCAGTCCCCCGCCTCCCCTTCCCAAAAAAGAAAAAAAAAACTAGGGGAAAAAAAGTAAACTCGATCTCCATGTCCTGTTCTTTCTCGTCGAAAAAAAAATTTGAAACATGACCGGGAGGAAAAAAAATTACTGAGAAAAAGAATTCGTGACACTGGCAGCGATCAAGCGGAACTTTCTCGCTGTCATAGACTTCCGTGTCTTTTTTTATTTTTTTTTATTTTCATTTATTTATTTATTTATTTATTTATTTAGATTTTTTTTTTTTTTTTTTTTTTGAGAGAGAGAGAGAGAGAGAGAGAGAGAGAGAGAGAGAGAGAGCGATCGTAATATGTAGCTCAACGTTGTAAAATATTGTAAAAATATCCTTATAACATGAGCTACTTCAAGAAGGGTGTAGAAATTCAAGCTTTTGCAACGATACTACTGAGGCTAGAGGGCTGCATTTTGATATGTTTTTAAGATCTGAGGCCAGAAAGACAGACAAAAAGCCATCTCAATAGTATTCCTTTACAGAAAACTATAAACAGAATATGCTTGCTAAAATAACCTTTCGGTAATGGTAAATGTACAAGTATGCGTAAAGTTAGTTAAAGATAGAATTGTAAAACAAAATATCAGAATGAGTTAGCCATAGAAAATAAATATTATATAATGTAACGTAAGAAAATGCCCCTGGTTAAACAACCTTCACGTAATGGTAAAAGGGAAAGGTATGTGTATTACCAGGTATTAAGACATAAAAATAAAAAGAAATATCATAATAACTACAATCTTTAGGTAATGACAAAAAAGCAAAGCTATGAGTATTACAAGGTTTTAAAACAGATCAAAATAATATATATATATTTATATATATATATATATATATATATATATATATATATATATATACATAACTTAAAATTAGTTTTTTCAAACAAATAAGACTGAATGAATGAAATTTGTACAAAAAATAAAAAATAAAAAACAATCCTGCGTATTATCAATTAGTAAAACAGATCAAAGCTGTATTTTTCTTGATGTATTTTCTTTGTAGACCATTTACTTGAAAGAACAGAAGAGATTACTATCCACTTTATTTATTCTGTATTATGTCTCTTTGTGGACAAATTTGTACTAATAATTTTATACTTTTTGTCAATAAAATAACTAACTATAAAAATATCAGAATAATATGTATATATATATAATATATATATATGTATATATATAATATATATATTAATTATATATTATATATAATATATATATATATATATATATCTACATATATATAATCTAAAATGAATAAAAAACAAACAGGAGTGAATAAAATAACAATTAGGCCGAAAAAATCACCCGGTTCCTGAGACGCAGGACCATAGAACATCGGCCGGGTACAATATAGCCTTGGCGGTTATTGGCGATCCGTCACCCGAACTTCCCTTATTGGTATACAGAAACGCTAAGCCCATAACTCACGTCCAACGGACTCCGGTCCCATTACTCTCTCTCTCTCTCTCTCTCCCTCTCTCTCTCTCTCTCTCTCTCTCTGCTCTGATATATTATGTATAACAGCGTTTTCGATCAGGAGCGTCGTACGCTATAATCATTTTATGAGTTTTTTTTATTTTTTTTATCAAATACTGTCACCAGAATATTATTACTCAGAGGCGTTGCTTGTCTGGGACAATGAGAGAGAGAGAGAGAGATGAGAGAAGAGAGAGAGAGAGAGAGAGAGACATAGAAGAGAGAGAGAATTTGGAGTTTATAATATACATTTAGTCACTATTTAGCAGGGAGAAATTACTTAAACTTACAACCATACATACAGTCATACTCGTTTATATACTTTATATATATATATTTATATATATATATATATATATATATATATATATATATATATATATATATATATATATATATATATATATATATATATATATACACACACACGAGGAGCATAGGAATAAAACGACTATTTCTACCAGTGAAGCCAAGTTGAATGTCGGCGCTCGTGACTAACAGATAGACTAAACTGTCTGGCGTCGCAACTCTCATGGTCCCAGT
>NC_061089.1:70502771-70517771 GCF_015104395.2 Macrobrachium nipponense
GGGAACAAATTCGTAAGGCTCTTAAGAACAAGTTACTAGCTACACCTATTTTGATAGAAATGTCATGATAGCTAAAGTAGTGAATGTATGAAAGTGAGAACGTTGGTTTTCTGTATATGGTAAATTTTGTATTCTGTCGTATCTCTGATTATTAAAACATCAAGAAAAGGAATTTTTGTGTTGTCTGTTTCCCATTCAACTTTAAATTTGATGCTGGGCACTATGTGTTTTAATTTCGAGAGGAATTCATTGAAATTGCCCCACCTATTATCCCAAAATGTTAGGATATCATCCACGTATCTCATCCACAGCATGTTTTTGGGTTTTATTGCATTTATTACTGTAGTTTCAAAGTATTCCATGTACAGATTGGCTAGAACAGGACTTAAAGGACTACCCATACTACACCCCGAATTTTTGCTTGTAGAAATGATTCCCCGAATGAAATACGTTTATTAGATGCACATAATTCAACTAGCTTTATTATTTTGTCAAGCGCCAATGGGAAATGATCAGAATATGGGGATAATTTTTACCCTTAAAAAACTGAAGAACGTCCTGTACTGGTACTTTAGTGAACAAGGAATCTACATCAAGGCTTATTTTAAAAGTTTTATGTTGTGAAGGTATATGTGCTTCTCTGAATTTGTGACAAAAATCTTCCGAATGTTTAATGTGGACTGGGAGAAATGTGCCTAAAAAGGGGAAAGGAGGCCAGCTAACCATTTAGAAATTTTGTAATTGAAAGCACCGCACATGAAACGATGGGTCTGAATGGAAGATTGTCTTTGTGAGTTTTGGGAAGGCCATAAAATAGGGTAATTTAGGATTAATTAACTTTAAATTTCTCTAATAGTTCAATACTCTTTTTGTCTTTGCCAATTAATCTTACTTTCCGAAAAAATTCTGTGGAACGTTTTGGAGGGATTTTTCGTCAGTTTTTCGTATGTGTTTGTGTCGCTAAGGAGCTGGTTGATTTTGTCAAGGTAGAAGTCTTTGTCCATTATTACGTAATAATGGACAAAGACTTCTACCTTGACAAAATCAACCAGCTCCTTAGCGACACAAACACATACGAAAAACTGACGAAAAATCCCCTCCAAAACGTTCCCACAGAATTTTTTCGGAAAGTAAGATTAATTGGCAAAGACAAAAAGAGTATTGAACTATTAGAGAAATTTAAAGTAATTAATCCTAAATTACCCTATTTTTATGGCCTTCCCAAAACTCACAAAGACAATCTTCCATTCAGACCCATCGTTTCATGTGCCGGTGCTTTCAATTACAAAATTTCTAAATGGTTAGCTGGCCTCCTTTCCCCTTTTTTAGGCACATTTTTTTTTTTTTTTCTTTTCTCCAAGTCACATTAAACATTCGGAAGATTTTTTGTCACAAATTCAGAGAAGCACATATACCAACTTCACAACATAAAACTTTTAAGCCTTGATGTAGATTCCTTGTTCACTAAAGTACCAGTACAGGACGTTCTTCAGTTTTTTAAGGGTAAAATTATCCCCCGATTCTGATCATTTATCCCATTGGCGCTTGACAAAATAATAAAGCTAGTTGAATTATGTGCATCTAATAACGTATTTTCATTCGGGGAATCATTCTACAAGCAAAAATTCGGGTGTAGTATGGGTAGTCCTTTAAGTCCTGTTCTAGCCAATCTGTACATGAATACTTTGAAACTACAGTAATAAATGCAATAAAACCCAAAACATGCTGTGGATGAGATACGTGGATGATATCCTAACATTTTGGGATAATAGGTGGGGCAATTTCATGAATTCCTCTCGAAATTAAACACATTAGTGCCCAGCATCAAATTTAAAGTTGAATGGGAAACAGACAACAAAATTCCTTTTCTTGATGTTTTAATAATCAGAGATACGACAGAATAACAAATTTACCATATACAGAAAACCAACGTTCTCACTTTCATACATTCACTACTTTAGCTATCATGACATTTCTATCAAAATAGGTGTAGCTAGTAACTTGTTGTTTCTTAAAGAGCGATTCGAATTTGTTCCCCAGAATTCCTGGAAAAAGAATTTGAACTAATTCGCAAGCAACTTTCGTCTTTAAAATATCCTGACCTATAATTGAGAAAGCAATTCACAAAGCTAACGTAATTTTCTACCGACCCCCTAAAGACAGACCAGAGATACAACCCAACAATAAAATATAATTCCCCACCTGGACACGATTAAGAGAATAACCACCCCCTCGGAAAATCGAACCCTTTTTGTATTTACTTACCCAAACACCTTAGCCAAATCCCTGATTAACGTCCACAAAAGACATCTCCAAAGGACTCTGGGGTATACGAAATCCCATGCCAGGACTGTGACCAATCTTACATCGGATTTACAGGTAAATCCCTTCCCCAGAGTTAATACAACACAAACGGTCAGTTAGGTATGGACACAGAACTCGGCTATTTTCAACCATATAAAATGAACATAACCATAGACAAATAAACTGGAATTTGTCACGTGTAATTTATAGCAGCAAACTGCCGGTACAGAGTCAAATGATGGAATCGGCCTTAATAAAAGAGGCAGGCAAGGTATGAACATCTCGGAGGATGGATGGATTTCGGACACGATCGACAACGTCTTCATTCAACCAACCCTTAAGAAGATTAGAGGAAGATTATCAGCGGGGGTGACTTAAAATGGCTTGTTTTGTGGATGGACCTCTTGGTATAAATACCACCTTTTCTGTGAACTTTTCTCATTCATCTACCTGAAAGAGGGAGACAGCAGTCTCTGAAATATAGTACTTTTTTCTCTATTTTTGGTGTTTTTATGGGCTCCTTTTATTAGATATATATATGTATATAATATATTTCTCTCGCGATTTATAATATATATATATATATATATATATATATATATATATATATATATATATATATATATATATATATAGTATATCATATATATATATATAGATATATATATATATATATATGATATATATATATATATATATATATATAGATATATATATATATATGTATAGATATAGATATATATATAGATATATATATATATATATATATAAAATATATATATATATATATATATATATATATCTATATCTATACATATATATATATATATTATATATAGATATAGATATATATATATATATATATATATATATATATATATATATATATATATATATATATATATATATATATGTATATATATATATATATATATATATTATATATATATATATCTATATATTATATATATATATCTATATATATATATGTATCTATATATATATATATATATATATATTATATATATATATCATATATATATATATATATATATATAAATCGCGAGAGAATATATTTATATACATATATATATTTAAATCGCGAGAGAGAGATATATATATATATATATCATATATATATATATCTATATATATATATATATATATATATATATATATATATATATATATAATGTAGAATCTACTGGTCATTTTTACCAGATACATATGTAAATGTGATAGCCACAATGTGCTCTCTTCAACTCCTCAGATTCTTTATTCTTTTTTTTTTGAGATACGCCTGTCGCTGCAAAGCCTCGAGATCCAACTTCAAAGAAATATGAGAGAAATCAGGATGCCCGGTAGCGGGAAACGAACCCGTGGCACCACAATCGCGGGTTCGTTCCCGCTACCGGGCATCAGATTTCTTTCACATTTCTTTGAAGTTGGATCTTGAGGCTTTGTAGTGTCGAGCGTATCCAAAAAAGAGCAAAGAATTTGAGAAGTACAAGTTGAGAGGGCAATGATTTTTGGGTATATATATATATATATATATATATATATATATGTATATATATATATATATATATATATATATATAGAGTAGATAGTAGATATAGATATAGATATATATGGATGATGATGAGGATGATGATTGAGGAGGAGGAGGAGGAGGAGGAGGAGGAGGAGGGGTGGTGGTGGTGGTGGTGGTGGTGGTCCATTTCGAAAGGAAGGGGAGGAAAAATGAAAAAGAAGAGGAATTAATGAATGTAGAAAGCAAGAAGATAAAAAAAAAACACACACACACACACAACAAACAAAAACCAAAAAAATATACCAGAGGCATAACCCCTCCCCACCCCCCTCCCCCCCCGAACGAAGGGAGGCACTAAAGGAATAACTGAATTCCCACTTCATTAGAATAGGCAGCCATCCCGCCCGCCTACGGGGTCGTAAAGTATTGTCTTTAGTCACCCTAACCCAGAGGGCTGAGAGCCTATTCCGGGAGAAAACACGGGGTCCGGGGGGGGGGGGGGTGTTAACTAACGAGAGAGAGAGAGAGAGAGAGAGAGAGAGAGAGAGAGAGAGAGAGATTTCTCTAGTTGTTCGTTTTTTGTTTTTTTATTGCTCTGTTCCTTTGTGAATAGTGGCAAATACGAAGAAGAACTTTTCGTCCTATCCAAATGGTTAACAAAATTAGTTAGAATTCCAGATTAGTATATATATATATATATATATATATATATATACATATATATATATATATATATATATATATATATATATATGTATGTATGTATGTATGTATGTATGTATGTATGTATGTATTCAGAAAGAATTATGTAGAAATAATCAGAAGTTATATCCTGTACTATGTCCTGTAGCTATAAGAACTTGAGACCAATCGTAATTCCATTCGTCAATATCAAGCTAACTTTGGCAATACCACCACCACACAAACACATTCAAAATGCAAATCCATTAAGATTTATTCATAAACTTTCCGAGGAGGTGCATAAGAATTCCTTAGATGAAGCAGATGTATTCAGAAAAGCTGTTTTATGAAGTCACGTGAAAAGCGAAGACTTTACAGCTTTCTCAGAAATCCGATTGCAAGACCCACATGCCAATCATATTCATTTCAAACCAGAATTATTATTGTTAATTCAGAAGATGAAACCTATTCGTCAGGAACAAGCCCACCACTGGCAGGGGCCATTGACTTGAAATTCAATCTTCCAACCTCTTTAGCTATTTATATCATATCTTTTTGTTTTGTGGATATCTTTTATCTTGCTGTTCAACCGCTCCAAGTTTCTCCTTTCACTGAATGGCATTTCTTTTAATCGTTTTTAAAAATTGGGTTTATTCTTTTGGTATTCAATTTACCTCCTCTTATTCCTTTCTAATGAACAACATAATGTTCTTTGGAAGGTTGAAGGACGAGTCAGTGGCCCCTATGGTGGGCTTGTTCCATATAAATTGGTTTCATTATCTGGATAATAATAATAATAATAATAATAAGAATAATAATAATAATAATAATAATAATAATAATAATAATAATAGGGAAAAACTCTCTATCGCGAGAGTATATTATATAATGTCCTAAAGGGTTCACAATAATACAGTGTTAAAAGTCCGTGTATAATTTTTAAGACTTTACAAAAAGCTTTCGAACCCTTCCCTGGGTTCATCTTCAGTTCTTTTTTTTTTTCCCTTTTTTGTTTTTTTTTCTTTTTTTAGGGGAAATAGATATCCATGTTCTCGATTTAAAATGAATGTAAATGTGGACAATTTTAGCAGGGAAAAACTCTATCGGACTGAAGATGAACTCACGTAAGGGTTCAAAAGCTTTTTGTAAAGTCTTAAAAATTATACACGGACTCTTAACCCTTTGTATTATTGTGGACCCTTTAGAACAAAAATAATAATAATAATGAATAATAATAATAATAATAATATAATAATAATACACTTTATTAAAGTAATGGCTACTTCAGCATTGTTACACTTGTAGAGATTCTTCTCTATTTTCCCGAATAGCGACTTTTTCCGTGCTACTGAGACAGGCTAGCACGGAGACAGGCTATTAGAGTGCCTATAGAGGTCATGATCAAATTCGGAGTCAAAATTGGTGTATATATTTGAATTTTACAGATAAAGTATGATACCATAGTCATCAAAGTCATTAATGATTTCTCTCTCTCTCTCTCTCTCTCTCTCTCTCTCTCTCTCTCTTGAAGCAAGCAAGCTGTCGTCTGGAGCTGCCAGACATCCTCGGGCTGGGAAGCTGAGAGTGGACTGATCTTGGTGTGGTGTCCGTCCTCCTTATATTTGGGGTAGACAGCAGGGGGTCTGCCCCATGCTGATCTATTGGTTGGTGGCGGTAAGTCTTCGTTTTCATTGGTGGCTTGAGCCTGGTCTCAACCCACTTTCTGCAAGTTGATGGTTGAGATGCTGTAGGTCCTGCAGCCGTCTAGACCTCCTGAGCGGCGCGGTTACGTTGATGGGCGTTGCCCTCCGCTGCAGGATGTCACAGCTAATTTGATTTTCATTGCCTGCTGGAGTATCTCGTTCAGGGGCGTTGTCTTCCGTGGAGTTGTTGTGATCAGTAGTGTCATTGTTGGTGGCAGGTCTTCTCATACTTGTAGGGAGGAGAAATTCTTCCTGCATTTTATTTAGTGTTGGTTTTACTTGCTGGATGAGAAGCGCCTGCAGCAGGTGTAACCGACGGGCATCAGGGGCCTTCCCGATGATCTTCGTGTTTTGGATGATGACATCCCGGGAGATAGTCTCTTGATGTTTTGTGCAGGCGTGATTCTTGATAGCCCCCTCTTTGGTGTGCATAAGTCTCTTCAACAGGCGCATGGTAGTCATACCAATGTAGGCGCCGCTGCAACCGCGGACTGGGCATATATACTGGTACACCACATGCATCTGCTTCAGTGGGTCTCGTACCTGTGGAGAGGGGCTATTTTTCATAATAAGGTCACGCGTCCTCCGATTCTGGTAGTAAATGACCAGGTCGATATTCTTGGTGTCGTTGGTTGGGGATACATTTTCTTAAATAATTTTCTTAACGGAGTCCTCTTCTTCACGGTAATGGGAACTCATGAAGGCTTTGTAATACAGCTTGATATTATCATGGGGTCGGGCTGCGGCTCTCACTACCGTCCATTTCTTTCTCCAGGCTGTACGGACTTATCTGCTCATTATTTATTCGAATATAACCCTTTGCTTACGAGTACTTGGGAGGCGCGGTCGAGTTCCTGTGAGTTGTCCTGCCAGGTTGAGCAGGTTAGAGAGGCTCTCCTGATGAAGGCCCTGATGGTCGTGCTTTTGAATCTGGCGGGGCACTCGCAGTGCAGCGTGCTGAATTACACGGTTGAATATAGCACCAATGATCGGCTCCCCTCCCTCGACGTCCTTGTGAGTAAGATGGAAGGCGGCCTCCATACTTCTGTCTACACAAAGAAGACCAACCTAGGACTTTTCCTCAACGGTGACAGCAAGTGCCCCACCAGATTCAAAAGCACGACCGTCAAGGGCCTTTCGTCAGGAGAGCCCTCTCCCACGTTCTACCTGGCAGGACACTCTCAGGAACTCGACCGTGGCCTACCCAAGTACTCGTAAGCAAACCGGTATTCGAATAAAATTAATAAGCAAGAGAAGTCCGTACAGCCCTGGAGAAATGGTACGTTAGTGAAGCCTGCACCCTGCCCCCAGGATCATATCAAGCTGTATTACAAAGCCTTCCATGATTCCCATACCGTGAAGAGAGACTCCGTTAAGAAAAATTATTTCCGAAATGTATCCCCAACCGACGACGCCATGAATATCAACCCGATCATTATTACCAGAATCGGGGAGGCGCGCGACCTTATTATGAAAAAATAAGCCCTCTCCACTGGTACGGGACCCCCTGAAGCAGACGCACGTGTGTACAGTATACGCCCAGAACCGCGGTTGCAGCGGGCGTCTACGTTGGTATGACTACCATGCGCCTGTCGAAGAGACTCTCATGCCACGCCCAAGAGGGGGCTATCAAGAATCACGCTTACACCAAACATCAAGAGACTATCTCCCGGGATGTCATCATCCAAAACACGAAGATCATTGGGAAGGCCCCTGATGCCTGTCGGTTACACCTTGCTGCAGGCGCTTCTCATACCAGCAAGTAAAACCACACTAAATAAATGCAGGAGAATTTCTCCTCCCTACGAGTATGAAAAGAAGACCTCCAACAATGGCACTACCGATCACGACAACTCCATGGAAGGACAACGCCCCCCGAAAGAGATACTCCTGCAGCCAACGAAAATCAATAGCCGTGACATCCCCCGCAGCGTGAGGGCAACGCCCATCACGTACCGCGCCGCTCAGAGTCTAGATGGCTGTAGACCTACAGGCATCGCACCATCAAACTCGGAGAAAGTGGGTTGAGACCTGGCTCAAGCTGCCAATGAAAACGAAGACTTACCGCCACCAGCCAATAGGAGATCAGCATGGGGTAGACAACTTGCTGTCGACCCCAAATATAAGGAGGACGGACACCACACCAAGATTAACCTCTCCTGTTCCCGAACCCGACAAATCCTCCTCACGGGTCCAAATCCCGAAAAACTAAAATAGCTCCACTGTTCCTCCGGCTCCCCAAACCTATAACCCAGTCTCCCCTCCTCCTCCTACCCCACAAAGCAACAGGTTTGAAGTTCGCCCAGAACTAAAACAATGACAAATACGCACAAAAACAGACTCATACCTCACAAATCTAATGGTGCAAATGCTATCAGTTTGCAGAAACTAACAGGATCAAACTTCTCAGAGGAAAATAGCTAAGAAGTCGTTGACAAGTGCATAAGAACATCCAAGGACTCTTTGCATCACCATGCCTACATAATAAACAACAACATGCAAATGGCGCTACAAATACACCCGGTGTCATTTTCCCATCCCAAGTAATAGTACCAGGTACATCTCCAGTGCCAGGGCCCAACCTCAGAGTTGGGTCAAGGCACATCAAGTGCAATGATGAGTTTAGGAAAACAACAACAACACAAATGACTGCAGAGACACAGACACTATAAAAATCCTCCAGTGGAACATACTAAGTGCAAACAATAAATACGCATTCCTGCAAGCACACACACAAACAAATAACTATGACATCATAATGTTACAAGAAACACTTGTAAGGGAAAACGCCAAATTTTCATTTAAAGGGTACAAAGTGTACAAAACACATACACAGACACTAAAAAGGGGACTAACTCACCCTGGTTAAAAACACAATCCCCTCAAAGAAGGTAGACAACATCCCTTGCGGAGATGATGTAGAATCACTCAGCGTAAAACTCACACTTGCAAACACAACACTGACGGTACACAACATATACAGGGCTCGGGACAAACACATTCGAAGGGGAAGCACACTTCAGTGCAGCGACACAGGAAAACACACTAATTGGAGGAGACTTCAACGCACATCACCCAACGCCTGAACTCTACACAACAAACAAACACACTGGAAGACATCTACACCAGTTATCATGTGAATTCCCAGAGGTGCCGATTAAACAGTGGAGAGCCAACTCACCTAAAAGGAGGAAGACTAGAATCTTACCTTCACAAACTCCACCCTAAAGGAGCAAGCAACATGGAAGCTGCACGAGACCCTCACAGCGACCACATAGCCATTGAGATTGGCCTACGGCTCAAAAAGCTGCGCCCCCATACCACCGCCACCAGAAAGATGGAACCCCAGTTTGCAAACTGGGCTACATTTGAAGCCATAATGACGAGATGGCGAGGAACTACCTTGCAAAACCCTGCAAACGATATAGAACTCTTCTATGAAGAGTTCATCAGCAAGCTCAGAGAGGCAGCAACATGTCCATGCCAAAGATCAAACGATCCAAGATCGATCCACAAAGATGCATGGTACTACTGTGAAAGGGTCAAAGAACTCAATGCCAGAGTCAACAGAGTGTGGAAACTCTTCAGACGGGAACCATCTGACGAGATGCACAGACTTCAGAGAGGTAATAGCCCACGCAACTGAAGAGACAAAAGAAATTAAACAACAGGCATGGTATGATTGGTGTGCAAACATCAGCAGACAAACTCCAGTAACCCAGATCTGGAGATTCCTTGCAAAAATTGCAGGGAAAGGAAGAAACAGCGCAAAGCATACCACCACCCAACCCACAAGAAGAAGCTGACAATATAGCCAGAAACTTCGCAGAAAGGACAAAATCCCACAACCTTCCCCAAACAAACACGGGAAAAAATAAATGAAATATCCCCAGCAAAATGGAGGTAAATCAATACTGCCTGCAACACACCTGATGACACAGACACACCCTTCACTATAGAAGAACTAAACAGTGCGCTCAGCAAGGGGAAAAGAGACACAGCCCCTGAGCAGATGCAATCACTTACAGCATGCTGAGACACATGGGAGACCCTGCCAAACAGGTATATCTACTCCTGGTAAACAGGACATATGCAGAACACAGGCCCAAGCCAAGAAATGGCAACAGCAATGACACGCAACCAATACCTAAGCCAAAAGAGGAAGGCGATATAGGCTGATATCCCTCATCAGCTGCACTGAAAAGGTTGCAGAAAGAATGGTTCTAAAACACACTACTATGGAAAGCAGGGCCCCTACACCATAGGCTCTATGCCTATAGGGAAGGAGTAGGCACCCATGAGTGCCTCACAGATGTGCTAAGTGCCATAAATGGCAAAGGGAGAAAATCCATAGTTGTTCTTCTTAGATCTAGAAAAGGCATATGAATTGGGCCAATGCAGCAACATCCTCTCCTCCCTAGTTCATAAAGAGGATCAAGGCAACCTGCTTACATGGACAAAAGGATACATGCAAGACAAGAGAAGCAAGAGTAGTTGGTTCCAAGGCAGAAGTCAGAATACTACTCTCTTGAAAAACGGCACTCCACAGGGGGGCATTCTAAGTCCTTCTTATTCAATGTCCTTTATGGAAAATGTAGCCTGTCTCGAGCTACCACAAGGAGTAGAGGTCTTCATATATGCTGACGATGTTTGCATCGTCAGCTCCGGCCCTCAAAGACAGCGCCAAAAGATGCAAGAAGAAGCCTTGCAAAAACTTGAGACAAGTGCACACAACTGGGACTCAAAATCAACAGAAATAAGACAAAAGCCATGGCAATAAAAAACAATGAATCAATCCACCCAACCTTCTACTGAAAGGAGGACGTCCCACTGGGTGGATCTCTCGGATCTCTCTCTCTCTCTCTCTCTCTCTCTCTCTCTCTCTCTCTCTCTCTCTCTCTCTGTAAATAACGTCCTCAGTTTCAATCCAAGTCTCATTCGAAAACCTGAAAGACCAAGAGGATTCCTATATCCTCACAGCGAGAAGAGACACAGCTGGCGAATACTCCAAGCGAGCCTCCTCGTTCTCCAGCTATCAGAAATTCAAGAGGTACGCCTTTGAAAGCCACCACCACCACCACCACCAGAAGCAGAAGCAGAAGTAGAAGATCCACATGCTGTGTAAAGATGCCAGCAGCAGCATCAGCATCTGAGCGGATTTCCAGGAGGAATTTAAAGGGAAATTCAGACCGTGTGGTAAATCGCATTCGTCACTTGGAGAGGGAAAGCATTTTGTCTTGTCTTGTCTTTCAAGAGAGAGAGAGAGAGAGAGAGAGAGAGAGAGAGAGAGGGTTTACCTCTTGACAAATCATGAAGGCGGTGGTTGCCTTCGTCGTCGCCTGGAGACTGGCAGGAGGTGGATAGGTGTCCTGTGGGGGGGGGGGGTGTTGGGGGGGGGGGGGGCGACGGATGGCTCCTCTTCTAGCCTGATGTATGTGAGAGATCGTTCGTCATACGCGAGAGAAAAGTGAGAGGAAGCGTTTGCCAAGCTGGATAAATCCTCTACGGCTTTCTTGGCGTCTTAGTATGCTCGAATTCGCGAATATACAGTAGCATGATATATGTGTATGTGTATATATACACACACACATACACATAAAGGGTATATAGCCAGCATCTTATACAGACACACAGGCACATACTTCAAGAAACGAATGTCTGAACGTAAATACAACCCTTAAATAACTGTGATTAATAACAATTATATTATTTCTTGAAATCACTCTTCCTACTGACTTCTGGCCCAAGCTATCACCTATCTCTGTCATCTACTGTCATTCATACCAGACTCCTAAGATTATTGTTATCTTATGTAAAGTCCCTGTTTTTTTTTTTTTTTTTTTTTTTTTTTTTTTTTTTTTTTTTTTTTTTTTTACAAAGCATACTGCTCATTGCATTTTCTCTCTCTCTCTCTCTCTCTCTCTCTCTCTCTCTCTCTCTCTCAGATTTCAGAGAGCTAATTATAGAATTTTAATTTGCATCAGTAAAAGATAATGTATTTCCATCTTGCGATATTTTATATCGTATAGAAGTAAATGGATATAGGTCGACTACGATGTAGTGGGAAGGGGTCAAGATGATATTACTCTAAGTAAAAGGAAGGTAAGAAAATAAACTAAATCATCATTTATTTCCATATTCGCGAACATTAAAAGAAAGGTCCTTAATGAAACCTACAGCTCAGAAAATAATGAATGCAATATACTTTCATTTTCTCCACGTGAAATAATTCTCAGTTTAATTGTTCTTCGTCCCAGTCTAATCAGCTTCGCATTTTTATTACCGTCTTCTTCTCTGCGCCCAGGAGGTACGAGAGAGAGAGAGAGAGAGACGTTGAAGGGTCGGGAAGTTATGACGATGAATGAAGGAAATAACCCAGCATCCTAGATATTTATGCGTCCACCTCTGAGATACGTACGACGCGAGATGGGAACTCAGGAAGTCGCTCAGTCCAAGTGACGTATTGTCCCTTCCGTCTCCCAGGAAACACTGACTGAGTCAGACTGATGCCGAGTCTTTTATCACGGCGGAAATATGGAGATTATCATTAGTTATATTCAGATGATGAACTCTATTCATATGGAAGAAGCCCACAGGGGGTATTGACTTGAAATTCAAGCTTCCAAAGAATATTAATGTAATGAGAGACACAGAAAGACGAAATCACGTATTAGAAATAAAAGACAAATTAACAAATTAATAAATAAATAGCAAAATATAAGGAAATCAATAAGATACAAGAAGAATGGTATTAGGGTAGTAATACATTGAATTCTCAAATGAACTTCTGAAGATCCAAGAAAGAAGAAATCACGTATTAGAAATAAAAGACCAATTAATAAATTAATGAATAAATAAAAAAAATATAAGTAAATCACTAAAATACAAGAAGAATTGTGTTAGGGTAGTAATACAATGAATCCTCAAATGAACTCCTGAAGATCCAAGAAAGAAGAAATCACGTATTAGAAATAAAAGACAAATTAATAAATAAATTAAAATTACGAGTAAATCACTAAAATACAAGAAGAATTGTATTAGAATAGAATTTCAGGAGAGATAATTAAGTCAAAAATGGTATCATAGGAATATTTTTTTTTATATTATGTAGTGTCTCTTGTATGTAGCTTTCTCATTATGAAATATATTAAAGATCGAATTCCCTTGTATCAGAAATAAGCGAGTTTTTGTTTAGCATCATTTCTACTAATAGTTAATTCCATATGCTATGTTTCATGATTAAGAGTGAATGTGTATATATATATATATATATATATATATATATATATATATATATATATATATATATTGTGTGTGTATGTATATTTATATAGAATCTACGGGTCCCATTTTTACCAGATACATAAGTAATTGTAACAGCCACAATGCCCTTGTTACTTATTGAAATCTTCGCGCTTTTTTGGATTAGCTTGTCACTACAAAGCCATGAGATCTGAGCGCAAGAAATATGAAGAAATTATGATGTCCAGTAGAGGGAAACGAACACGGATTACCGTAGTCACGTGACCTCGTGTGATTATGGTAACCTGGGTTCGTTTCCCGTTGCTGGACATCATAATATCTTCATATATCTTGCTCTTGGATCTCAAGGCTTTGCAGTGACAATATATATATATATATATATATATATATATATATATATATATATATATATATATATATATATATATATATATTTATACATATATATATATATATATATTTAATATATATATATATATATAATAATATTAATTATTATTCATAATCGAAGGAAAATAAGACTATTCTTCTATATTAACTCTCAGTTCTCTTGGAAAATTACTACAGATTCCACTAGAGCCAAAAGACAGCAGCAAATTTTATCTCTTAGCGTCGAAATTCCCATTCTTAACAAAGCAAAAACGACCAAATGAACAGCTGTGGTGTACCATTATTCTCCCATCAGATCCTCTTGAGGAACAGAGCCCACCCGGATTCAAAAAAATGTAATTCGTCAGAACACATTCGTCATAAAGGCGGTTTTGTGTTTGGGAAATGGAGGGAATTCGCCCTTGTCAGCGAATGCCAATCCTGTTGGTATGCCTGCTCAACTATCCCCCTCCCCAGGCCTACCAACTTAATATACATAATATTGCGTGGGGGCCAGCGACCCTTGGGGTGTTTTTGGGGGTGTTGGGGGGTGGTTAGGGGGAGGTGCCTGGAGGGTACCCAGTATCAAATGAAATAATTCCGGTTTCTCTGTGATGGCCATCTCCTAATTTAATGCGTCAAGAGGGCGTTTATTCATAAGTAAATAAAAACAAAATATCTCTTTCTCTTGACACTAAATATTCACATTGAAATTAAAGATTTGCTTAAACAAGTGTTTTCATTGTGTTTCTTTGTTTCTTTGTTGTTTACGTGGTTGCATTCTGGTCTTGCAATTTCAACGCAGACAAAATAATTGTGAACGAGTAAAATACGCAGTATCTTTGTAGTGTTCCTTATGTTTGCGTGTTGTTTAAATGATTTAAATGGTATCATTCTAGTGTTCTGATTGCAACATAGAAATCAAATCATTTCTGTTATTGTGAATACTGAAGTCATTTTTATTATATTGTAAAAAGTTCTTCAAACCGAATAATTTTTGAAAATTTAGTACATATCTATATATTCCTTTAATGAATATTTGCTGGAAATGTTTTAGTAAGCATACAGTAAATATCTTTCAATTCAATCAGTGAATATTTACTGGGATAGTTTCAGTTAACATACAGTAAACATCTTTTAAATTAC
>NC_061089.1:70522771-70540271 GCF_015104395.2 Macrobrachium nipponense
TTTTACGCGCATTCAACCCTATTATGGTGTTTTTACGTTGCATGGAACCAGTAGTTATTCAGCAACGGGACCAACGGCTTTTTACGTGACTTCTGAACCACGTCGAGAGCGAACTTCTGTCACCAGAAATACACGTCTCTAACACCTCAATGAAATGCCCGAATATCGAACTCTCGGCCACCGAGGTGGCAGGTCAAGACCATACCGATCACGCTACTGAGGCGCTCTTAGACCGTTGTGGGTTCTTGGGCTTTTTCCGAAAAGGTAATAAAATTCTGCGTTCTAAATCCACTGTTATATTCGGTCATGGAAGACGTTTAAACACTGACAACAACCTGTTTCACATCTTACCCCTTTTGACAGATGTCTTTTGGTCCACAATGCCTCTGAGGGAAGGCCACCCCCCCCCCCCCCCCCCCCTTCGTCGTCCAAAAGCTCACCACCATCCCCTCTAGGGAGGCGCGTCCGCGCCCCTTGAAGTCCGACCAAAGGACACTTCAGGTGCTCAAGTAGGATGGAAAGCCACCGAGGAGGCACTTAACCTGTTTGGGGGGAGGGGGGAGGGGGTCCTTTGAAACTCGCCGGGAATCCTTTTTTGTAGTTAATTCCCGAGGACTGTTGGGGATTGAAGGGGCGTCTCTTCGCCCTCTTCCTGAAAATGCATGTAAAGTCTGGAACGGGACAGCTGGATTCTGGGATTCTGGGATTCTGGAAGTGGAACATCTCTTCGTTATGTGAACTTCCTTTGAACTGGACTGCGAGTCCAATAACACGTTTTGTTGCAAAACTGATATTTCCTTCATTTTCGGTTACTCGGGGAGTAAGCCTACAAAATACTATATTGTTGTTGTTGTTGTTCTTGTTGGTGGGGTAGGAGAGCCTGAAAAAAAAAAAAAAAAGTCTGAAAAAGGTGTTTCGCGTTGAGTTCAAGATATAGGAATTGTAGGATAGGATATTTATGATTTATTTATTAGAATGAAAATGTAATAAGTAAATTACGTGCATGATGAACAGTACAGAAAAATAATTTCTTATAAAATATAGCGTATTTATTTTAATTTTCATTGGTGAAACATTTTCATTCTAATAACGAAATCATAAATATTCTGTCAGAAAATTCATGTTAATTTAACTCAACGCGAAATGTCTATTTCAAACTTTTTTTAGGCCTTTCCATGGACTTTTCCTATCCCCCCAACCAAATAACAACACCAACGACAAAGTAGTTTGTCGGCTTACTCCCCGAGTAAGCGAAAACAAAAGAGAAAATACTGGAGTTTAAAAAAAAATAATGTTCCACATTCGCTTTGTCAGTTTAAGTGATTCTGCCACTCATGATACTCTTAATTGCCTGACATGAGGCCGACGTCCTTCCAACCCAGTTCCCCTTCTGCCCTAACAAAAGACCTCTGGGTTTAATTAAGATAGAATTCACGGCGGATCGAGAGTTTTGGTTCCAGTGGCGGAATAAAGTGAAAAATATTCATGGGACGACAATTTGCATGCATACGAGACCTTCCAGCAGAACTAACTGGAAGAATCTACCGGATGGAGGGGGTGGGGAAGGGGTGGTACATTATGACATAAATCCTCTATGTCTGTCTCTTGGAATCCATTCCATAGTTCCAGACAGTTTTCTAGGATTGGGAAAGATGATATATTTGTTACGGAATGTAGGTTGGGTTTCACCTTGTCAAAACAATTGTAAAATTTTTTTTATATAGGATCTGTTATTCATTGGTGAAATATTTCTGATAAAAATGCTGTTGGTTTTCATTGTCTATTCGATTTACTATCTCTCTCTTGTATATATTATATATATACATATATATATATATATATATATATATTATATATAGATAGATATACTATATAATATATATATATATATATATATATATATATATTAATATATAAGGGGTATACAGGAGCGTAGACATAAAAGGTTCAGGAAGTCCATTGATACTTCACATGAAGGCCAATATTCATTTTAAAACGTTTCGCACATCAACTTTGTGCATCTTCAGTCTGTTAAAAGAGAAATGCATATATTAAAAAACTAAAAATAAGGATTCACAATAGTAATCATGTTAAAATGCAATAAAAATATAAACAGTTAAAAAAGAGGAAGAAGAACCACTGAGGTACCAACCAACTAGAGTGGAAGGAAAGCAAGGAATGATTTTTGAGAGAGCCAGGTCCAAGACGTTGACTATGCCAGATGTAGAGGTGAAGCCGAGGTGTTGTTATTCAATGGGGGAACCAGTCTTTTAATAATTAACGATTCCAAGGTAGTCAGGTGGTCCGGGTCTTTAGTGTAACCTATTATTGAGAAGTCCTGTTTCGATACATTTATTTTGCATTTAGCGGCATGATTCTTGATATTAGAAAATTCATGATTACTACTTCTTTGACCGCCTGTCTATAACTGAAACCCATATGGCTGCAATATCTCATCTGCAGTAATCTTCGAGTAGATCCCACGTAAGTAGCAGGGCATCCTGCGCATTTGAATTTATATACAACGTTGGATCTCATAAAGTCCTGCAGACGATCTTTGAAATTAAAAAGTGAGCCAATTTTGCAAGGATTATTTGAAATAAGTTTAATTTTGAGACAAGGCATTCCTTGTTCTATTATTTGTGTGAGTCTGAGAGAAAACTTCGAGTTAGTTACATATGGAATCGATGCATACATTAGTTTCTTTGGGACATCCATTAGCGGAGGAGGTGGTTGGATATAGTTACCTACTAATTTATTAATTATATTATGTACAATGTCTTTGGGATAAGAGTTTTTTTGAAAAAAAGTTATTAAAAATTCCATTTCGCTATGAAAAATTTGCCAGTTGGATGAGTATTTCAAAGCTCTATAGACCAATGTGTATATGGTATTAAGTTTGAAGGTTTTCTGACAAGAACTATAGAAGTTATTGGCTAATCCCGTGAACGTCTTTTTCCGATATACTGCAGTCGTGAATTCTGAATTGACTCTAGTGACAAGGATGTCCAGAAATGGTAATTTGTTTTCATTTTCTATCTCCATTGTGAATTCAATGTTAGGATGTTGTACGACTTAATATGTTCCAAAAATTTTGCTATTTGCCATTGATATCTAAAAAGTGCAAATGTGTCGTCAACATATCTTCTGTAATACACTGGTTTACAAGAAATAGGACAATTATCTAAAAATTCTGTTTCCAAATATGACATAAAAAAGTTGGCAAATATTGGCCCAAGTGGCGAACCCCCATAGCAACTCCATCGACCTGCGAATAGAGTCGTTGATTAAAAATAAACATGGAATCTTGCACAGCAAGTTCAAGAAATTTGTTTAAAAAGGGGTTTTACTAAAACCATGAAATACAGTGTCATCGCTAATAAAAATCTTATTTAAAATAATATCTATGGTTTCGTTCAATGGTACATTCGTAAACAACGATTCTACGTCAAAACTGGCCATTTGGTAGTCTCCGTCCTGATGGATGATTTGTTCCTGAAATTGATATCCATTTTTCAAAGTGTTTTCGTTAATGGAATATTCAGTTAATAGTGATACTAAGAATTTGGAGATAGAAAAAGGACTATTATATGCAGCCGTATGGGTCTAACAGGTGTGCCTGGTTTATGAATTTTCGGTAGGCCATATAATATACTAAACGAAGAACCTGTGACATGTAATTGCTGGTATGTAGTTTCATTTATTACTCCTTCATTTTTCAGTTTCCTTAAGAATCTATTGACTTTATCTTCTCTTTTGTAAATGTCGAGAAAATTGGGGTCACCATGTAGTTGAAACTTAGTGGTATCAGATAGAATAGTTTCAATTTTTTCAATATACTCATTTTTGTCTAGAATTACCACACCTTTGCCTTTATCAGGTTTGCAAATAATTATATCTTCTCGTTTTTTTAATTCAAGTAATAATTTAAGATCATCCTTTCTAAAAAATGGTGTCCAGGAGGTTTTAAGGTTAGCATAAGTTTGATGAATAATAGAGGACATTTTTTGCTGCAAATTACTGGTGTTTTTTATCATATCTAGTTTCATAAGTCTCTGAAACAACACTTCAAATGGTAAATAGAATCTGGCATAGTCAGGTCTGTAAGACGGTAAGCAAAAATCCAAACCGAAAGATAGTAAAAATTCTTCTCTTTTTGAAAGTACATAATTGGACAGGTTGAAAATACAATCATGTCTCTGATTGAAATCAGGAATAAAAACACCCAGGCTCTGAAGCTTCTTTTGGTGGCGACAAAATACAGAGGAAATAAATTCATTAATTACATTTTGAAATAGTCTTTGATACAGTAAACGGTCCAATAATGATAGATCAGAGAATAATTGGTTCTTGAGCTGTGTAACGGTTGAAGAGAGCTTCTGGACAATCGCAGCTTTCGTATCGATTTCTTTCCTCAGTAGGGTTTTGAGCGCGTCCCTGTAAAATTCCGTAGAGTATAGCGATGATTTATAGAGCTTGAATCTGATGAATTTCGGATATACATCGTTGAGTTCACATTACTGAAGGAAATCCAGGTCGCATCGTGCTTTTTCGAGTCTGAGTGTCGTCTTCTCTAATTCACGAGAGGTAGCCAGGGTAGTTGGTGGATAACGTGCCTCAGCAGTTGAGCAAAATGGTGAATCCTTCGGAGTCGGAGGCGAAAGGCGAACAAGAGAGCGAAGAACAAGTGATGTATCATCTTCGGACATAAGGAGGTATACAGGAGCGTAGACATAAAAGGTTCAGGAAGTCCATTGATACTTCACATGAAGGCCAATATTTATTTTAAAACGTTTCGCACATCAACTTTGTGCATCTTCAGTCTGTTAAAAGAGAAATGCATATTAAAAAACTAAAAATAAGGATTCACAATAGTAATCATGTTAAAATGCAATAAAAATATAAACAGTTAAAAAGAGGAAGAAGAACCACTGAGGTACCAACCAACTAGAGTGGAAGGAAAGCATAGTCAACGTCTTGGACCTGGCTCTCTCAAAAATCATTCCTTGCTTTCCTTCCACTCTAGTTGGTTGGTACCTCAGTGGTTCTTCTTCCTCTTTTTTAACTGTTTATATTTTTATTGCATTTTAACATGATTACTATTTTGAATCCTTATTTTTTAGTTTTTTAATATATGCATTTCTCTTTTAACAGACTGAAGATGCACAAAGTTGATGTGCGAAACGTTTTAAAATAAATATTGGCCTTCATGTGAAGTATCAATGGACTTCCTGAACCTTTTATAGATATATATATATATATATATATATAATATATATATATATATATATGATTAATATATATACATATATATGCATATATATGTATATATATATATATATATATATATAGTATATATATATATATATATATATATAAACGAATACCACAGGAAAATGATAGGTAGAAATCCAAGCGCTTTCGTCTTTACTAAGACATTGTCAAGGAACAAATGAAATACAATTGAAGAGAAAGGTCTCAGGTACACAACAAGATCAAGAATACCAGATGGTTAATTGTCAAAAGGGTAAAAATTAAAAGAGATAATCCAGGATTATCGGATATCACATGGTCACAAACCTAAACAGATTTGACCCTAACCGAAATTATAAAGTATCCTTACAGTCCAAAACATGTAAAAACTGAATATATTAATTTTGTAGCTTCTATTTATCTACAACTTTTTTCATTATGAAAGCATCAAGTTTAAATAAACTAAGACTTGAATTTAGAACATTTCCATTATTTGACTTGATGAAACAAGATTCAATGATATTCCTTTTAACTGTGTCATTAAATTGGATTAAGGCTCTCACTTGATTCCAGTTAATAGGATTATTTAAATCTCTCCTATGTACGAATAATGCATTTGATATTTGCCCAGTTCTCACAGAATATTGGTGCTGTTTGATACGTTTTGAAAGAAATTTACCTGTCTGTCCTTAATAGACTTTATCACACTTTTTGCAAGGAATTTCATATATGCAGCCTGGAATCTTTAGGAGAATTTTTGATTACTAAACTCATAACATTAATATTACTGAAAACAATATTTACTATGTTAAAAAGCTTTAAAATTTTAGGAATATCTAAAAACCTTTCATCATAGGGTAATTTTAGAATGTTATGCTTACTAAATTCAAGTTTGTCATTAGTTGAATAAAATGTTTTTCTAACTCTTTTCCATGCCACATCTACAAAAGTCCTTGGGTATTTAAGTTTCAATGCAATATCATAAATAGTTTTAATCTCAACGTCAATAAACTGCGGGCTACAGACACGTAAAGCCCTTAGGAACATACCCGAAAAAACAGAGAATTTAACATTTTGGTGGTGATTGGAGTAGTAATGAACAAAAGAGGCAATGTTAGTTGATTTCCGAAAGACTGAAAAGGTGAAATTTCTATCATTTCTATGGACAGTTACATCAAGAAAATTCAAATTACAATTTCTTTCTTCCTCTACAGTAAATTTTATAGAAGGACTAAATTATTGAGATTATTAAGGAATTCCTGGAGATTTTCGTGAACTGGCCAAATACAGAAAATATCATCCACATACCTAAACCATATAACTTTTTGGGGCAAAATTCTTGGTAAGTTATGTATAAAAAAATTCCATGTAAATATTGCTAAGGACAGGAGATAAGGGATTACCCATAGCCATGCCAAACTTTTGTAAAAAAAAATCCCCATAAAACAAAATTTACTATCTTTGATACATAACCTTATGAGACTAATGAGGTTTGCTACAGTTAAGGGAATGTCATGACGTTCTAATTCATCCTCCAAATATTGAAGTAATCATCTACAGGCACTTTTGTAAATAAAGAGACAACATCAAAACTACCCATATTAAAATCAAATTAAAATTTAAACTATTTTATATATATATATATATATATATATATATATATATATATATATATATATATATATATCTATATATATATATATATTTATATATTTATATTTATATACATTCTCTCTCTCCTCTCTCTCTCTCTCTCTCTCCTCTCTCTCTCTCTCTCTCTTCCCATTTTACGCACTCACTCTTCAATATTTCTCCTATAAATAAAAATCCTCTGAATTAATACCTTGATCTGATCGTCTTCAATTCTCGTTATCTCTTTTAGTTTTTTTTTTAATTCATTACTGATAATGAGACATTCAATGGAGCAAGGGATGCGGGTTATCTGCGGTTTTACCTCCCCATCTCATTTTTGGGAATTCATGGAAAGCAATTTGAGTGCGGCGGGAATGTTGTCTGGGAATGCCGTTCCAAATTTTCATTTTATTTGTGGTGGGATTCTTCCTGTTCTGTGCAAGCTTGTGTCTTGGGTCAACCAGGCTTTCTATGGGCAATACTGATGCCTCTCTCATCTTCTACTCTTTGTCCTCCTCTCATTCTCCCTGAATCCTCAGATCCGAAATCATCCTCCTCTCCTCATTCTTCTCTCTCTCTCTCGTCTCTCTCTCCAGCTCTCATCTCTCTCGCACTCTCTCTCTCTCTCGCTCTCTCTCTTCCAAATTATCCGACTGATGATGCTAATCTACGAAGTGTTGTATTATGGGCGAAACAAATGAATCTCATGTGTTGTGTTAATGTAGCTTCATTCTTCTTTCATTGTCTCTTGAATTCAAACACAATATCATTCATGTTATTGGTAGTGTGAAACTGTAATGTTTATATCATGCTCTGAGTTTATTAAAAGGCTTTTATTATTATCATTATTATTATCTATTAGTATTATTATTAATTATATTATTATTATTTATTATTATTATTATTATATTATTATTGTTTTATTATTACTATTATTATTGGTTGCAGGTCCACAATAAGTGACCATTATGTTCACTTAGCACAAGGTTCGAAAGCTATTACTATTTATTAAAGTCCATCAACTCTCACATGCTGTATTATTGTGGACCTGCAACCATTACCATCACTTTCGACACGGAAAACTGTGCCCATTATTATTATTATTATTATTATTATTATTATTATTATTATTATTTTGGGGGGTCTATCACAGTCCTCCAATTCGACTGGGTGGTATTTATTGTGTGAGGGTTCCTGGTTGCATCCTGCCTCCTTAGGAATCCATCACTTTTCTTACTGTGTGCTGTTTCTAGGATCAAATTCCTCAGCATGAGTCCTGGAGCTACTTCAGCCTCTAGTTTTTCCAGATTCCTTTTCAGGGATCTTGGGATCGTGTCTAGTGTTCCTATGATTATGGGTACAATATCCACTGGCATATCCCATATCCTTCTTATTTTTATTTTCAGGTCTTGATACTTATCCATTTTTTCCCTTTCTTTCTCTTACTCTAGTGTCCCATGATATTGCGACATCAATGAGTGATACTTTCTTCTTGATTTTGTCAATCAACGTCACGTCTGGTCTATTTGCACGTATCACCCTATCTGTTCTTATACCATTATTATTATTATTATTATTATTATTGTTGTTGTTGTTGTTGTTGTTGTTCCGAGGATGAACCCTGTTCATTTGGACCAAGTCCATCACAGGCGCCACTGACTCGAAATCCAAGCTTCTAAACTTAATCTAAAGAATACTGTAGTGGTTCATTAGATAGAAGTAACGGAAGGTAAAGAAAAGCGAGATCAGAAAGTGTATAAATGATTCCACACGAAACTAATTTCAATCTTGGAACAAAACGGTGAGAAAGAGAAACTTAAAGTGAAAGCAGGGAAAACACGTTATAAATATTACACTGCCAATAACATGAACGAAGTGGTGCTGGAATTTAATGCACAATGATAGAAGAAAGCTACATCTACATAACGCAGGTACTTAAGTCGGTACATCAACGTAGAAGTTTGATACTTCACCGTGGAATCGCCCCACGGTGTAACCGCAGCGGACGAAAAATAACAATATTAAAAATTCTTCTTGAAGTTGTTCACCTTTTGCATTGACCAGACGGGAGGGAGGGAGAGAAAGAGAGAGAGTCTAGTCTCTTTTCTGAAGGCCTTTGAACCCTTCCAGATAAAAGAGAGAGAGAGAGAGGCAACATACATCTTTTCCCAGCCCCAATACTTCCAAGGCCACTCGACTGGCCGAGTCTTAGGCCACATCCCCCTCCCCCAGCCCCCCCACCCTTCAGCCTAGCAAAAAACAAAACCCCTTTCCTCCCCACACATGCCCAACACCCATCTAGGTCCTACAACAACCCCCCCACCCCCCCCAACACCCCACACCCAACTTCCATCCACTCTTCTTATCCAAAGGGGAAAAAAAACGAGCTCTGATTCTTCTCTCTTTCTATCGAACACAGATTTATATATTTAAAGGTCTTTGTAGTCTTCCCTCACGTTTGCATGAAAGAACACTTCCTTTTGATAGGATAATGTGAGTCTTTGTTAGTTGTTTCTCTCTCATAAGCTTATACGTATGCGGAGTTACGAGTGGGTTTGGTTAGATCTGAGGTAAAGGTTATATATTAATTTATGTGTATATTTTAAGCAGAAACATTTTTTTAAATGTGATATCGATCATTAATTCGTGAAAACAAAAGATTTTTTTTATTACTATTACCTTCTTTCCCCCTTCTTTTTCTTTATCTCCTCTTCCTCCTTCTTTATCTTCATCTTCTTAGAGAGAGAGAGAGAGAGAGAGGAGAGAGAGAGAGAGATACTCCAAATCCGATAAAAAGGTTGAATTCATATTGGTAAGATGTATTCAAAGTCAAAATTCCCCTAAACTTCTTATTTAGTTTCCCTACATTTTCAGCATTATCCTTTCGCCACGCTTAATGAGCGTACACGCTCATATAAATGCACACAAACACACACACACATATATTAATACGCACACACGCATAATCTAATCCCATAACCCTAACATCAGATATAACATATTCTAAAAGATAAATTGACCTTTGTAATTCAATTTGAAATAGATTTTTCTTAATTTATTTATTTTCACATTAACGGGAAAGGAAAAAATCTTGGTTGAGGTAAAAAAAAAAAAAAAAAAAAAAAAAAAAAAAAAAAAAAAAAAAAAAAAAAAAACGCCTAAGAAAAAATCTGTCGTAAGTAAAAACATGAATAAACATGTAAACAATGCGTCCCCTCGGCGCATTCGAGTTGTCTGTAATCAAGTCCACCGAAAACAGAAATATCTGTATGAGCCGCCCTGTGGTGGTCTGTCCTATATCGTTGCAAAACGCACGATTACACCTTAAATAAAATATAAAAAAAACTACTGAAGTCTACGTAGAGGGCTGCAATTTGGTATGTTTAATGATTGGAGCGTGGATGATGTGCATACCAATTTGCAGCACTCGAGCCTTAGTCGTTTTCAAGATCTGAGGGCGGACAGAACAAATGAGGACGGACAGAAAACTAGAAAGCTGTTTACGAATCGTTCTGATGAAATATTTCAGACGAAAGTTAATCTATTTTCGAGCAAAACAAGCGTGAAAATCAGTTATGAAGTCTGCAAACTTTCTCTCGTTAATCAAAAGTTCTTTAGAAAATGGGAGAGGATTTGCTACTACCGTTAATCAAAAGTTCTTTAGAAAATGGGAGAGGATTTGCTACTACAAGGATACAAATACTTCACCTGGAAAAATATTTCCTCGAATAATTTGATTAAGTATAATACATTACTGCTATTGCTCCTACTAAAACTATTAGCTATGGGACACTTGACTTAAAATTCAAGCTCAACAAAAAATATTATTATTATTATTATTATTATTATTATGATTATTATTATTATTACTTATTATTATTATTATTATTGTTTATTGTTATTGTTATTGTTATTGTTATTGTTATTGTTATTGTTATTGTTATTGTTATTGTTGTTGTTAAGAAATTCAGTCTCGTGAAAACAAATTGTTAAAAAGTATCCACCATTATATATTAAAAATATATTTCTATGTGAAAATAGAAACAAAACTAAGATTAAAAAGAACTTTCGAACACCTGAACGATGTTCCTCATCGTCATCATCCTTATTATTATTATTATTATTATTATTATTATTATTATTATTATTATTATTATTATTATTATTTTATTATTATTAGTTATTATTATTATTATTATCAGAAGATGAACCCGATTCATATGGAAAAAAAGTCCACCAAAGGAAACAGCGACTTGAAATTTAATGATAGGTTAAAGTCTTTGCTGTGAAAAAAGGTTAGATTTGAAGATAAAACTGATAAGGGGAATATTGTGGAATCTGCTACGGAGGTATGGTCCAGAAGAGAGAGAGAGAGAGAGAGAGAGAGAGAGAGAGAGAGAGAGAGAGAGAGAGAGAGAGAGATATAGGCAAATGACCCTACCGCGACGTCTACATTTAGTGGACCGTTCTCTCTCTCTCTTCTCTCTCTCTCTCTCTCCGGGGCGTGTGATAAATGGCCGGATTTCGAAGCTAATTCATTATTTGTAATTGGATTTGTCTTGTTCAGCAGATGGACGCCGGAGAGGCGATAAAGTTGACGGGAGAAACGCGGAGCAAATTTAAACAGGCCCTCTCGAAAAACGGGCAAGTGCCGTTCGTCCTGCAAAGGAAACCAATTACGCTTCGAAGGTTTTTTCTTTATTATTATTTTTTAAAAGGGGGGAGGACTGGGAGGAGTGAAGGAGGTCGACGCGAGCGAGAAAATTCGCGTAACTGAGTTTAGAGGTTAAAACGATAAGGTTATAAGATTAGTGTTGGTTTGGTAGTTTATTAGTTTATATATATATATTATATATATATATATATATATATAGATATATATATATATATATATATATATATATATATATATATTACGTATTGCTGTCCATAATCTGTACGCAGTATTACAGAAAGATATAAAATTCTAAAAAAAAAAATCTTAAGGAAATAAAAATCTCTCCTCCTTTTTCAAGATTAATGAGGCCAGTAGAAGCAGCACTATTATAGGCATCATAGGTTTTAAGGATATTGGTGATACTTCAACCCAGGTCCTTTATTGGGAAAGGGGTAAAAAGGGCTAACCCATAACTCACTCAAAAAAAAAAAAAAAATAGCAAAAAAAAAAAAAATAGCTAGCTCTCTCTCTCTCTCTCTCTCTCTCTCTCTCTCTCTCTCTCTCTCTCTCTCTCTCTCTCGTATTTGTTTTTTTATAAGTGTCGGACCCTTTCTCAGCATAAGAGTAAAGCGTATGTTTCATTTTTAGGATGCTGTTCGAGTTTTAGGATGTCAGAGTCTCTCTCTCTCTCTCTCTCTCTCTCTCTCATTTTTTGCTTGGTTGGTTTTTCTGTTCAGAATGGGATTGAGCTTTCCGTTTCATTTTCAAGAGTGGATCGTAAATTTAGGATGGAAAAAAGTTTATTTAATAAAAAGAATTATCAGAATTTATCTGAGAGCAATGATATAAACCAAACCTTACTCGTATGTGAGAGAGAGAGAGAGAGAGAGAGAGAGAGAGAGAGAGAGAGCCTGTAAAAAAAGAGGCACATGTTTTAAAGAACCCAGTTTGATTAGTAAAGTCTATCAGCACTGGGAGATTTCGGTTTATTTTATTTTATTTTATTTTATATATTTATTTATTTTTCTGCGAATTTATATGTTGACGGTGTCAAAATAAAAATACCTTATAAACATTTCATGATGCCAAACAAAAAACTATATTTTTGGCTGACAGAATAGAACAGCAATACATTATTCACTACGAAATCCGTTATAATCGAAATGTATAAACAAGGAAACATCTTCACAAGCAAACAAAAGTCCCGTAGATGTGTAATGCCATCAGTGTGCCTCACGTTGTGCACTGTAGGCATGACAAGGATCTTTGCAGCGTCCCTTCGGCCCCTAGTTGCAACCTCTTTCATTACTTTTACTGTTCCCCCCTTCATATTCTCTTTCTTCCATCTGACTTCCGACCAACTGTGGGGTTTTCCTCATGTTACACCTTTCAAACCTTCTTATTGTTAGTGGTCTTTTAGGTCCCAGCGCTTGGCTTTTATCCTGAATTCTGGATTCTATTCGTAAATAAAAAATGGAAACTCAACCACTTACGATCTAATGAGATGAATTCCCCCCCCCCACCCCCCCCCCCCCCCCCCCCCCCCCCCCCCCCCCCCCGGGCAACCGGCGGAACCGGCTTGACCTCAATTCTAGTATTGGGGGGAGAGAGTAAAGCGATTACGTTTTGGTTTTTCGTCGTAAATGGTATAAAGCATCGTTAGGTGTAGTTCGAGATTTCGTTTATGTGGTACTGTTGGGTAATTTCCGCTTAATTTTGGAAGTTGTCACTAATTCTTTTGTCAGTGTAGGTTAACTGAAGGTGCCGCCAATACTGGACATATTAATTATTTTACTCTTACCTAATTTTTGACTAAAGTGTAATGTTTATTTGTTTATTAAGGTTTTCCCCTTTATTATTATATTATTATTTGACATATTTACTCTTGCCTAATTTTGACTCAAGTGTGATGTTTATTTTTTTTTTACTAAATTTTCGTAATGGTTTCTTGTTTATGTCATTATTATTATTATTATTATTATTATGAATTATGAATTATTAATTATTATGAATTAATTAATTATTACAAATTATGAATTATGAATTATGAATTATGATTATTATGAATTATGAATTATTATGAATTATGAATTATTATGAATTATGAATTAATGAATTATTATTTGATTATTATTATTAGAATTATTACGAATTTATAAATTATGAATTATATGATTATAAATTATGAATATTATGAATTATGAATTAATTATGAATTATGAATTCATTGAATTATTATGAATTATGAATTATTATGAATTATGAATTATTAATTATTATGATTTATGAATTATTAATTATTATGAATTATGAATTATGAATTATGAATTATTATGAATTATGAATTATGAATTATTATGAATTATGAATTATTATGAATTATAAATTATGAATTATTATGAATTATAAATTATAAATTATGAATTAATTATGAATTATAAATTATAATTATGATGAATTATAAATTATTATGAATTATGAATTATAAATTATAAATTATAAAATTATGAATTATGAATTATAATTAATTATGAATTATGAATTATTATGAATTATTAATTATTATTAATTATTATGAATTATGAATTATGAATTATTATGAATTATGAATTATTATGAATTATGAATTATGAATTATGAATTATTATGAATTATGAATTATGAATTATGAATTATGAATTATTATGAATTATAAATTATGAATTATTATTGAATTATAAATTATAAATTATGAATTATTATGAATTATAAATTTATTAAATGATGAATGATTAAATTATGATTATGAATTATAAATTATAAATTATAAATTATGAATTATGATTTATAAATTATAAATTATAATTTATGAATTATGAATTATGAATTATGAATTATGAATTATAAATTAAAATATTATTAAATTATTGAATTATGATTATGGATTATGAACTTATTATGAATTATGAATTATGAATTATGAATTATTATGAATTATGGAATTATTATGACAATTATGAATTATTATGAAATATGAATTATTAATTATTATGAATTATGAAGAATTATGAATTATGAAGAATTATGAATTATGAAGAATTATGAATTATGAATTATTATGAATTATGAATTATTATGAATTATTATTATGAATTATTATGAATTATTATTATGAATTATTATGAATTATTATTATGAATTATTATTAATTATGAATTATGATTATGAACTTATGAATTATGAATTATTATGAATTATGAATATGAATTATGATTGATTAATTATGAATTATGATTGATTAATTATGAATTATGATTGATTTATTATGAATTATGAATTATGAAATTATTATGAATTATGAATTATTATGAATTATGAATTATGAATTATGAATTATTATGAATTATGAATTATTATGAATTATGAATTATTATGAATTATGAATTATTATGAATTAATTATTATGAATTATGAATTATTATGAATTATGAATTATTATGAATTATGAATTATTATTATTATTATGAATTATTGAATTATTATTTACTGATTATTAAGATTATTATTATGATTATTAATTATTATTATGATTATTAATTATTATTATGATTATCAATTATTAATTATTAATGATTATTATGATTATTAATAATTATTATGATTATTAATTATTATTGATTATTATGATTATTATTAATAATTATTATGATTATTAATTATTGGATTGATTATTGATTAGTTATGATATTGATGATTATTATTATGATTATTATTATTATTATTATTATTATTATTATTATTATTATTATTATTATTATTATTACAACCTCCCAGGTTGCAGTACAAGGTTCTTTTTAGGTCTTTATATTCTCAAGGATTGTAGTCAGTAAAATGTACCTCAGTGACAAGGAAGGACGGACAGAAACTCAAGAAAACTTAACAATATTTATTATAACTAGAACAATGACTTAAAATCAAACACACCCTTGTGAGATTAAATACACTTAATTGTACAGAATATTCAAGAGAACAAATACCTGGTTCTCGGGAACTCACAAGAAAACCTAAAGCTAATACACTAAGCCTCCCTAAACAAGAGAAAACCCCAAGAGAGAAAACACACTTAATATATGACAAGTTGGATCCAAAATAAGGCTAGCCAAAATCACCAATAACCTAATAATAATAAGATAGAAAGAAGTAGGAGATGAAAACAAGGAAAACTTAATATTCCTACCTATAACACCAAGCTAAGCAATGTGGAACTCAGTCCACTAAATACCAACATACAATAAACTATGACAATATATACATGTAAACATACATATATATATTTATGAATAATGAAAATTGGCAAAAATATATAATTTCACCTTCAGTGAAATACCAGAAGAGTTGAATTCAGGGCCGTGATCAGTCCATCAAGCTGCTAACGGAAGGGCAAATACTGTACGCCAGGTACTGAAGGGCAACACATCTCCCCGATACGAGAGGAACGATAGTACGTCTTACCTGGCGACAGACTCCCTACTAGCACCTCACGAGTCAAGTAGCTTTCACTCCCGTATAACAGCTGGACGAGGATGACACGGCAGGTAAATCCAGATTCCAGTGCCGGGATACAGCGATGACACAGGTTTTCGTCAAAAGTCCTCAGACGGGGAAAAAGGGGCAGAAACAGCGTCGCAGATGACAGAGCGTCTGCTAAACTCTCACAGCAGTGTGAAAGTCGCAGGTGACAACAACACCTGCGCGAGAAAAAGCCGTGATCCAGGGACACACTCACAGACGTATATATTGCGTCTTCCAAAATCCGTGAGGGAAATATCCAGTGCGTGGTCCAAAAGGTAATTATCCAAAAAGTCGTCCTCCAAATCAAAATAAATGCTGCGACGGGAAAACAGTACTGGTGAGAGCTTGTCAAGACCCGAACTATTGTTGACCGGTCGACCATGTCCACTCATCACCTTCCCAGTGTTTATAAACACTCAAAGCAAAAGAATAACAATCGTTAAAACGATAGTTCACTAATACACAAAAAAGGAGGAGGAGGCGCAAAAACACTGAAACAATCGTAAAGCCACTTAACTTACGGAAACACTAGAGTAAACATACTCAGCAAAAATTTAACTTAAAAGTAACAAAAAAAGTAAACAAGGCTGATTTAAATCAACAAAAGAAATAGTAATAGTTTTACGTTAACCTAAGATAATTATATATATATATTTATATATATATATATATATATATATATATATATAGTATATATATATATATAATATATATATATATATATATATGTCTCTGTGTGTGTGTATACCACTAACGTGTTTTTATATAAAAACACGCACACACATACATATATATAATATATATATATATGTGTGTGTGTGTGTATGTGAGTTTGTTTGTTTGTTTCTTTAAATGAAAACACATCAGTATTGAGAGAGAGAGAGAGAGTAGAGAGAGCGCACGTGGTCAGTCAATAATATTCATTTGGCTGCATGACACTACTGAAAAAATCTGTTCTCCAAATATAAAGAAAAAATATAAAAAAAAATTACAAATGATAAAATCACCACACCCAAAAATAAAATTTTACCAAGGACAAAAAAAAATCGAAAAATACATAAAATAAAGAATTATAAAATCACCACCATAAATAAAAATTTTCCTTGGACATAAAAAAAAATCGCCAAAAAAAAGAATTACAAAACCACCACCATAAAAATTTTCCCTGGACAGAAAAAAAATCGCAAAAAATGTAATAATAGAATTATAAAATCAGTATCATACAAATTTTCCTTGGACGGACAAAAAAAAAATCGCAAAAAAATAATAAATAAACAAAAATCACAATCTCGAAGCTGCCAGTTGACCCTTGGTTTGTACAACTTCTGATATGAAACTAATCTCAAGAGAAATAAGTAAAGAAGTAGGTTTAGGGCGTCAACTCTGGAAGCGTTGTAAAGGGCGCTA
>NC_061089.1:70542771-70544259 GCF_015104395.2 Macrobrachium nipponense
CGCAAGAAACCTAACTTACCTTGAACGAGCGAAATCCGATAACACGCTTCAAGAATTAATCCGGGATAATCTTGACGTTCCATCATTTGACTCTTGTACCAAAAGAGAAGCAGGTAATGAAACATCTCCAAAAGGGAATTGGATATCAGATTCATCCGTGACGCAGTGTTCATTCAACCAACGCTTAAGAAGATTAAAGGAAAGAAGATTATCAGCGGGGGTGACCTAAATTGGCTTACTTGTGGACGAATCTCTTGGTATAAATACCACCTTTTCTGTAAACTTTTCTCATTCACTATACCATGAAGAGAGAGACAGCAGTCTCTGAAATATAGTACATTTTCTCTCTACATTTTGGTGTGTTTTTTATGGGCTCCTTTTATTAGATGGAATTCTGTTGTTACAGAACATTTTTACCAGTCATCTATCTACATATGTAATTATTTATTTGTTTATTTTGCTATGCTTCGAGTCATTTAATTGACCCAATTAGTAAACTTAAGTCCCGCCCACTCGAGGAAGCTTATTAAAGAAAATTCCAGCCGAGACTTGAAGTCCTTCCAGCCCCCCCTCCCCCCTCCCACTTCAAAGTTGGAGGTAATCCTTGAAGGTAATCCTTTAGCGTGGGAAGCCCTCTCTCTCTCTCTCTCTCTCTCTATGTCAGTAGTTCGGAAACTCCCTCCGCTAAGTCTGGAGATAGGATTGGACCAAAGGAAAAGGGTGGAGGAGGGGGGAGGGGGAGGGTTTGGGAGGGTGGAGGGTGGAGGTGGGGAGAGGGAGAGGGATTAGTGCAGTCGAGACGGAATTTCTGGATCGGTGGGAACATTGTGAAGACGCTACAGTTTATCTAACTGCTACCATACACATGCCCCCCCCCCCCCCTTCTTCTCTCTCTCTCTTTTGAAAGACTGGAAACAGTCAAGAAATAATTTCAGTTTATACATTAGGAAATCTGTCCGATACAGGTACAGATTTACTAGGACGTATTCAACTTAGTGTAGTATTATGTGATATATTTATCTTTTCCTTTTTCTTAAAGAAATTAAAATATTTTGCTTCTCTTGGTTAAATTTATCAATTTTATGCTTGGTTATACCCACAATGACCTATTAACTTTTGTTTTTCTCCAGGACGGATTCGACCACATGGCGATTAGCAGACTAAGGTAAGTGCATAATCCACTACATTGTCGAAAGTGATTTTATATATATATATATATATATATATATATATATATATATATAATATATATATATATATACATAAACACACATGTATGTATATATAGTATATGTATCAGACCCAGAGGCCTACGGTCTTTGAAATCTGACGGGTATCTATACTAATTTCGTGACTTCAGCAGTCGTCACAACATCCACACGTTATTTGAGGCTTAACATTTAACCTTTTCCTGATACCGAAAAACATAATATACAGACTGCATTTCTTTGTTGTGAATAGTCTCTGACCCCGCCAGATGTTTTCTAT
>NC_061089.1:70544759-70552259 GCF_015104395.2 Macrobrachium nipponense
ATTTACTTACCCAAACACCTTAGCCAAATCCCTGATTAACGTCCAACAAAAAGACATCTCCAAAGGACTCTGGGGTATACGAAATCCCATGTCAGGACTGTGACCAATCTTACATCGGATTTACAGGTAAATCCCTTCCCCAGAGATTAATACAACAAAACAAACGGTCAGTTAGGTATGGACAACAGAACTCGGTGCTATTTTCAACCATATAAATGAACATAACCATAGAATAAACTGGAATTTGTCACGTGTAATTTATAGCAGCAACTGCCGGTACAAGAGTCAAATGATAGAATCGGCCTTAATAAAAGAGAGGCAAGGTAATGAACATCTCAAAAGGAGCATGGATTTCGGACACGATCGACAACATCTTCATTCAACCAACCCTTAAGAAGATTAAAGGAAGATTATCAGCGGGGGTGACTTAAAATGGCTTGTTTGTGGATGGACCTCTTGGTATAAATACCACCTTTTCTGTGAAACTTTTCTCATTCATCTACCTGAAGAGGGAGACAGCAGTCTCGAATATATAGTACTTTTTCTCTATTATTTTGGTGTTTTTATGGGCTCCTTTTATTAGATGGAATTCTGTTGTACAGAACATTTTTACCAGTCATATATATATATATATATATATATATATATATATATATATATATATATATATATATATACATAGATATATATATATATATATATATATATATATATAGATATATGTATATAAATATATGTATATATAAATATATATGTATATATAAATATATGTATATATAAATATAGATATATATATATATATATATATATATATATATATATATATATATATATAGATATATATATATATATATATATATATATATATATATATATATATATATATATATATATATATATATATATATATATATATATATATTATATATGTATAGATTAGATATGTAATTAAGACATTATATATATATACTATATATATATATATATATATATATATATATATATATATATATATATATATATCTAATAAAAGGAGCCCATAAAAACACCAAAATGTAGAGAGAAAAGTACTATATTTCAGAGATTGCTGTCTCTCTCTTCAGGTATATAAATGAGAAAAGTTTACAGAAAAGGTGGTATTTATACCAATAAGTAGATCCGACAAAGACGGCAAAATCGTAATAATGGACAAAGACTTCTACCTCGACAAAATCAACCAGCTCCTTAGCGATACAAACACTTACGAGAAACTGACGAAAAATCCCCTCCAAAACGTTCCCACAGAATTTTTTCGGAAAGTAAGATTAATTGGCCAAGACAAAAAGAGTATTGAACTATTAGAGAAATTTAAAGTAATTAATCCTAAATTACCCTACTTTATGGCCTTTCCCAAAAACTCACAAAGACAATCTTCCATTTCAGACCCCATCGTTCATGCGCCGGAGCTTTCAATTACAAAATTTCTAAATGGTTAGCTGGCCTCCTTTGCTCCTTTTTTGTTTTTTAGGCACTTTTCTCCCAGTCACATTAAACATCGGAAGATTTTTGTCACAAATTCAGAGAAGCACATTATACTACTTCACAACATAAAACTTTTAAGCCTCGACGTAGACTCCCTATTCACAAAAGTACCAGTACAGGATGTTCTTCAGTTTTTAAGGGAAAAATTATCCCCCTATTCAGATCATTTCCCATTGGCGCTTGAAAAAATAATAAAGTTAGTTGAATTATGTGCATCTAATAACGTATTTTCATTCGGGGAATCATTCTACCAGCAAAAATTCGGGTGTAGTATGGGTAGTCCTTTAAGTCCTGTTTTAGCCAATCTGTACATGGAATACTTTGAAACTACAGTAATAAATGCAATAAAACCCAAAAACATGCTGTGGATGAGATACGTGGATGATATCCTAACATTTTGGGATAATAAGTGGGGTAATTTTAATGAATTCCTCTCAAAATTAAACGCATTAGTGCCCAGCATCAAATTTAAAGTTGAATGGGAAACAGAAACAGACAACAAAATTCCTTTTCTTGATGTTTTTAATAATCAGAGACACGAGAGAATACAATTTTACCATACAGAAAACCAACGTTCTCACTTTCATATATTCACCACTTTAGCTATCACGACCTTACTATCAAGATAGGTGTAGCTAGCAACCTATTCTTAAGAGCCTTACGAATTTGTTCCCCACAGATTTCCTGGAAAAAAGAATTTGAACTAATTCGCAAGCAACTTCGTCTTTAAAGTATCCTGACCATATAATTGAGAAAGCAATTCACAAAGCAAACGTAATTTTCTACCGACCCCCTAAAGACAAGACCAGAGACCACACCCAACAATAAAATAAAAAATCATCACCTGGAGACGATTAAGAGAGTAACCCACACCCTTTGGGAAAATCCAACCCTTTTGCATTTACCTACCCAAACACCTTAGCCAAATCCCTGATTAACATCCAACAAAAGACATCTCCCAAAGACTCTGGGGTCTATGAGATCCCATGCCAGGACTGTGACCAATCTTACATCGGATTTACAGGTAAATCACTTCCCCAGAGATTAATACAACACAACGGTTCAGTTAGGTATGGACAACAGAACTCGGCTATTTTCAACCATATAAATGAACATAACCATAGAATAAACTGGAATTTGTCACGTGTAATTATAGCAGCAACTGCCGGTACAAGAGTCAAATGATGGAATCGGCCTTAATAAAAGAGAAGCAGGTAATGAACATCTCAAAAGGCGCGTGGATTTCAGATATCGTCGACGAAGTTTACATTCAACCAACGCCTTAAGAAGATTAAAGGAAGATTATCAGCGGGGGTGACCTAAATCGGCTACTTGTGGACGGATCTCTTGGTATAAATACCACCTTTTCTGTAAACTTTTTCTCATTCATATACCTGAAGAGAGAGACAGCAGTCTCTGAAATATAGTACTTTCCTCTTTACATTTTGATGTTTTTATGGGCTCCTTTATTAGATGGAATATATATATATATATATATATATATATATATATATAGATATATATATATATATATATATATATATATATATATAAATATATATATATATAGATGGGAAATATATAGAATATAGATGGAATATATATATATATTATATATATATATATATATATATATATATATATACTATATAAATTTTCATTAATGCAACATTTTTGACAAAATTCTCTCTCTCTCTCTCTCATCTCTCTCCATTTTACCCACTCTCACTCTCCAATATTTCTCCGCTATATAAAAATCCTTTGAATTAATACCTTGATCTGATCGTCTTCAATTCTCGTTATCTCTTTTAGTTATTTTTTTTATTTCATTACTGATAATGAGACGTTCAATGGAGCAAGTGATGCGGGTTATCTGCGGTTTTACCTCCCCATCTCATTTTTGGGAATTCATGGAAAGCAATTTAAGTGCGGCGGGAATGTTGGCTGGGAATGCCGTTCCAAGTCTTCATTTTACTTGTGATGGGATTCTTCCTGTTCTGTGCAAGCTTGTGTTTTGGGTCAACCAGGCTTTCTATGGGCAATACTGATGTCTCTCTCTCTCTCTCTCTCTCTCTCTCTCTCTCTCTTCCAAATTATCCGACTGATGATACTAATCTACGAAGTGTTGTATTATGGGTGAAACAAATGAATCTCATGTGTTGTGTTAATAATGTAGCTTCATTCTTCTTTCATTGTTTCTTGAATTCAAACACAATATCATTCATGTTATTGGTAGTGTGATACTGTAACGTTTATATCCTGCTCTGAGTTTGTTAAAAGGCTTTATTATATTATTATTATTATTATTATTATTATTATTATTATTATTATTATTATTATTATTATTTCTTGATGTTGTTGTTGTTTGGTTGCAGGTCCACATTAAGTGACCATTATGTTCACTTAACTGAGGATGAACCTTAGCACAATGTTCTAAAGCTATTACTATTTATTAAAGTCCATCAACTTTCACATGCTGTATTATTGTGGACCTGCAACCATTACATCACTTTCGACACGGAAAACTGTGCCCATTATTATTATTACTTCATTATTATTATTATTATTATGATTATTATTATTATTATTATTATTATTTTTTTTTTTTTTTTTTTTTTTGGGGGGGGGGGGGGGGGGGGCGTCTATCACAGTCCTCCAATTCGACTGGGTGGTTATTTATAGTGTGGGGTTCTGGGTTACAACCTGCCTCCTTAGGAGTCAATCACTTTTCTTACTATGTGCGCCGTTTCTAGGATCACACTCTTCTGCATGAGTCGAGCTACTTCAGCCTCTAGTTTTTCCAGATTCCTTTTCAGGGATCTTGGGATCGTGCCTAGTTTTCCTATGATTATGGGTTACAATTTTCCACTGGCATATCCCATATCCTTCTTATTTCTATTTTCAGATCTTTGATACTTATCCATTGTTTTCCCTCTCTTTCCTCTTCAGCTCTGGTGTCCCATGTATTGCGACATCAATGAGTGATACTTTCTTTTTTTTATTTTGTTTGTCAATCAACGTCACGTCTGGGTCTATTTGCACGTATCACCCTATCTGTTCTTATACCATTATTATTATTATTATTATTATTATTATTATTATTATTTTATTATTTTACCTTATTATTAATTATTATTATTATTATTATTATTATTATTCCGAGCTTATGAACACTGTTCATGTGGACCAAGTCCACCACAGGCGCCACTGACGTGAAAATCCATCACTTCTAAACTTAATCTATAAAAACTGTAGTGGATCAGTAGAAAGAAGTAACGGAAGGTAAAGAAAATAGAGATCAGAAAGTATATGAATGATTTCACACGAAAATAATTTCCATCTTGAAACAAAACGTTGAGAAAAAGAAACTTAAGAAAGTGAAAGCAGGGAAAACACGTTATAAATATTAAACTGCCAATAACAGGAACGAAGTGGTGCTGGAATCCAATGCACAATGAGAGAAGAAAGGTACATCTACATAACGCTGGTACTTAAGTCGGTACATCAACGTAGAGCTTTGATTCTTCACCGTGGAATCGCCCCACCGTGCAACCGCAGCGGACGAAAAATAACAATATTAAAAATTCTTTTTGAAGTTGTTCACTTTGCATTGACCAGACGGGAGGGAGGGAGAGAAAGAGAGAGAGTCTAGTCTCTTCTCTGAAGGCCTTTTGATCCCTTCCAGATAAAAGAGAGAGAGAGAGAGAGAGAGAGAGAGAGAGAGAGAGAGCGGACAACTACATCTTTTCCCAGCCCAAATACTTCCAAGGCCACTCAAATGCCTGAGTCTTAGACACATCCCCCTTCCCCACCAGTAAAAAGGGCCCCCCCACCCCCTCCCCCTCAACCTATCAAAACCCCCTACCTCCCCACACATGCCCAACACCCTCTAGGTCCTACCCCCCACCCATGCCATCCCAACCTCCACCCACTCTTCTTACCCAAAGGGGGAAAAAAAACAAAAAAAAAAAAAAAGAGCTCTGATTTTTCTCTCTTTCTATCGAACACAGATTTATATATTTAAAGGTCTTTGTAGTCTTCCCTCACGTTTGCATGAAAGAACACTTCCTTTTGATAGGATTATGTGAGTCTTTGTTAGTTGTTTCTCTCTCATAAGCTTATACGTATGCGGAGTTACGAGTGGGTGTGGTTAGATCTAGGGTAAAGTTATATATTAATTTTTGTTTATATTTTAAGCAGAAACATTTTTTAAATATGATATCGATCATTAATTCGTGAAAACAAAAGATTTTTTTTATTACTGTTACCTTCTTCCCTTCTTTTTCTTTATCTCCTCTTCCTCCTTCTTCTTTATCTTCATCTTCTTAGAGAGAGAGAGAGGAGAGAGAGGAGAGAGAGAGAGAGAGAGAGAGAGAGAGAGAGAGAGAGCCTTTGGCCTTTGAGCCTCCAAATCCGAATAAAAAGGTTGAATTCATATTAGTAAGATATATTCAAAGTTAAAATTACCCAAACGTCTTATTTAGTTTCCCTACGTTTTCAGCATTATCCTTTTGCCACGCTTAATGAGCGTACACGCACACGCTCACACAAATGCACATAAACACACACACACACACACACACACACGCTAACACATATTAATATGCACACACGCATAATCTAATCCCATAACCCTAACATCAGATATAACATATTCTAAAAGATAAATTGACCATTGCAATTCAATTTGAAATAGAATTTTTTTTAATTTATTTATTTTCGCATTAACGAGAAAGAAAAAAAATCTTGGTTGGGGTAAAAAAAAGAAAAAGAAAGAAAGAAAAAAAAAACTGCCTAAGAAAAAATCTGTCGTAAGTAAAGACATGAACAAACAAGTAAATAATGCGTCGAAAGTTTCCTCGGCGCATTCGAGTTGTCTGTACAGTGTATAATCAAGGCCACAGAAAACGGAAATATCTGTATGAGCCGCCCTGTGGTGGTCTGTCCTATATCGTTGCAAAACGCACGATAACCTTAAATAAAATATAAAAAAGACTACTGAAGGTAGAGGGCTGCAATTTGGTATGTTTAATGATTGGAGTGTGGATGATCTACATACCAATTTGCAGCACTCGAGCCTTAGTCGTTTTCAAGATCTGAGGGGGGACAGAACAAATGAGGGCGGATAGCAAACTAGAAAGCTGTTTACGAATCGTTCTGATGAAATATTTCAGACGAAAGTTAATCTATTTTCGAGCAAAACAAGCCTGAAAGTCAGTACTGAAGTCTGCAAACTTTCTCTCGTTAATCAAAAGTTCTTTAGAAAATGGGAGAGGATTTGCTAATACAAAGATACAAATACTTCGGCAGGAAAAATATTTCCTCGGATAATTTGATGAACTATAATACAATACTGCTATTGCTCCTACTAAAACTAGTAGCTATGGAAGAGGTTCACCAAATGGGACACTTGACTTAAAATTCAAGCTCACAAAGAATATTATTATTATTATTATTATTATTATTATTATTATTATTATTATTATTATTATTATTATTACGAAATTCACAGTCTCGTGGAAACAGATTGTTAAAAAATATCCACAATTATATATTAAAAATATATTTCTATATAAAAATAGAACAAAGACTTTCGAACACCTGAACGGTGTTCCTCATTATTATTATTATTATTATTATATTATTATTATTATTATTATTATTATTATTATTATTATTATTATTATTATTATTCAGAACATGAACCCACCAAAGGAAACATCGACTTGAAATTCAATTATAGGTTAAAGTCTTTGCTGTGAAAAAAGGTTAGATTTTAAGATAAAACTGATAAGGGGAATATTGCGGAATCTGCTACGGAGGTGTGGTCCAGAAGGTGAGAGAGAGAGAGAGAGAGAGAGAGAGAGAGATGCAAATGACCCCTACCGCGTCGTCTAAATTTAGTGGACCTCTCTCTCTCTCTCTCTCTCTCTCTCTCTCTCTCTCTCTCTCTCTCCGGGGGTGATAAATGGCCAGATT
>NC_061089.1:70559759-70577259 GCF_015104395.2 Macrobrachium nipponense
CTTTTTTAGTTTTTCTAGATTCCTTTTCAGGGATCTTGGGATCGTGCCTAGTGCTCCTATGATTATGGGTACTATTTCCACTGGCATATCCATATCCTTCTTATTTCTATTTTCAGATCTTGATACTTATCCATTTTTTCCCTCTCTTTCTCTTCAACTCTGGTGTCCCATGGTATTGCGACATCAATGAGTGATACTTTCTTCTGACTTTGTCAATCAACGTCACGTCTGGTCTGTTTGCACGTATCACCCTGTCCGTTCTGATACCCTATAGTCCCAGAGGGATCTTTGCCTGATCGTTTTCTATCACTCCTTCAGGTTGGTGCTCGTACCACTTATTAGGGCTGCAAGGTAGCTGATGTTTCTTGCACAGGCTCCAGTGGAGGGCTTTTGCTACTGAATCATGCCTCTTTTGTACTGGTTCTGTGCAAGTGCCGGGCATTCACTTGCTATGTGGTTTATGGTTCATTTTTCGTATTGCACTTCCTACATATGGAGAGATGTTATTTCCGTCTATCGTTCTTTGAACATACCTGGTTCTTAGGGCCTGATCGTTGTGCCGCTTGGTATCATTCCTTCAGTTTCCTTCTTTAGCTCTCCCCTCTTGTAGCCATTGCCAATTGTCATCGCTGCTAGTTCTTTAGTCTGTCTCATGTATTGTCCGTGCATTGGTTTGTTGTGCCAGTCCTCTGTTCTGTCTGTCTTTCTCCTGTCTCTGTATATTTCTGGGTCTTCGTCTACTTTTATCAGTCCTTCTTCCCATGCACTCTTTAGCCACTCATCTTCACTGGTTTTCAGATATTGCCGCAGTGCTCTGTTCTCGATGTTTACGCAGTCCTCTATACTTAGTAGTCCTCTCTCCTTCCTTTCGTGTTATGTATAGTTCTGTCCGTATTTGCTCTTGGGTGTAGTGCTTTGTGTATTGTCATATGTTTCCTGGTTTTCTGATCTATGCTGCGGAGTTCTGCCTTCGTCCATTCCACTATTCCTGCGCTGTATCTGAATTACTGGCACTGCCATGTGTTTATGGCTTTTATCATATTTCCGGCGTTGAGTTTTGACTTGAGTATCGCCTTGAGTCTCTGCATATATTCTTTCCTGATCGTGTCCTTCATCTCTTGGTGTTTTATATCTCCTTCCTTCCATTATTCCCAGGTATTGTATCCTGTCTCATCTATGTGTTTGATGTTGCTCCATCTGGTAGCTTTATCCCTTCAGTTCTCGTTACTTTGCCTTTTTGTATGTTGACTAAGGCGCATTTTTTCTATTCCAAAAACTCCATCCTGATGTCCACAGATACAATCCTTACAGTCTGGATTAGGGTATCTATTTCCTTGATGCTCTTACCATACAGCTTGATGGTCGTCCATGAACATCAGATGGTTGATTCTGTTGCCTCTTTCTGGTTGGTAGCCGGCATCCATCTCTGTAGTACTTTTGTCATGGGAATCATGGCTACTACGAAGAGTTGTGGGGACAGTGTCGCCCTGGAAGATCCCTCTCCTGATATTAACCTCTGCTAGTCTTATTCCAGAGCTTGTAAGTATGTATTCCAGTTGCGCATTGTATTTTGAGGAAGCTGATCGTGTTTTCCTCTGCCCCATATATTTCAGGCATTCTATTAGCCATGTGTGTGTGGTATCATGTCGAAGGCTTTCTTATAGTCTATCCATGCCATGCTTAGGTTGGTTTTCCTTCTCCTACTGTTCTTCATTACCATTTTGTCTATCAGGAGCTGGTCTTTTGTGCCCCTACACTTCCTTCTGCAGCCTTTATGTTGGGGGGGTGGGGGATGGTGTTTGTCTCCTCTAGGTAATTGTATGCCTTTCACTGATGATACCTGTTAGTAACTTCCACATTATTGGTAGGCAGGTGATAGGCTGTAGTTACTGGCTATATTTCCCTTACTCTTGTCTTTTTGTACTAAGGATGTTCTTCCTGTGGTCATCCATTTGGGTGCTTGGTGATTTGAGATACAATGCTGGAGTTGTTCTGCTATTCGTGGGTGTAGGGACCTTGAAGTTTTTGAGGCCAGTATCCATGAACTTCATCGGGACCTGGGGCTTTCCAGTTTGGCATTTTCTTTAGTTGGTGTGCTTGACTGTGTCTGTCGTGATCTCTGTGAATCTTTGTTTATTCTCCCTGTTTCTTCTTCCTTGACTTCCTGGAGCCATGTTGCATGTTTGTTGTGTGATACCGGATTACTCCATATGTTTTCCCCAGAGTCTCTTACTTTGTTCGGCTTCAGGAATTTCTGGGTGGTTGTCTTCCCCTCTAGTTGGCTGTATAGTCTTTTCTGGTTGGTTCCGAATAGTTTGTTCTGTTGGTATCCCTTATTTCCTGTTCATGTACCGTTGGATCGTTATGTGCTTTGGCCTTAAGCCTCTGTTTACATCTTCTATTGTGTTGTTTAGTCCCCTCTCTTGTAATTTGTATTTCTCGTTGAGTTCCTCCCTTGTTTTCTTGCTTCTTAGCCTTTTTTCTGCCATCTCTTTCAGTTTACTCAAGTCAGATCTCATCACCATGATTTGCTTTTCCAGGCGCCTTTTCCAAGGAGGTTGCTGTTTTGGTTTCTGTTGGGTTGGTTGTGTGGTGGTGTTGGTGTTCGAATCCCCATCAGTTCTGCTACTAATCTTGCTCCTGCATATACCAAGTTATTTGTTTCTGTGATACTGGGTGGTGTGTATTCTGCCCATTATTTCATTGACCTCACTTGTTTTCTCCCTTAATTTCTTGGTGTTGTAGGCTTTCATGGAGGGGTATCTTTGTTCTCTGTTTCTGGCTCCATCCATTGTCTTATCTTTTCTACCCATTCCGTCCTCTCTGTTACTTTCGTCGGTGTTTCTTCGTGTGTCGTTGTTTGATACCTCATCCTCCCTGTCGTCTTCTGTGGCATCGTCTCTCAGTTCGTCTTCGTGTAATTCGTTGTCGTGTGAAAATTTCCCTTTCTAGTTCTTCTCTTTCGTTGGGGAGAGCCAGTTGTTTTTCTTTATGTTCCTTACTTGGTCTGCCAGCCTCTGCTCTGTTTGGGGGGTGTTATTCCTCTCATTCCAGATGTTGACCAATCTTCTTCTATATCCTCTCTCCGTCGGGGTTGCTTCTGATGTAGCATCTCCATATTTCCTTATTATTATTATATTATTAGTTATTATTATTATTATTATTATTATTATTCCGAGCATGAACCCTGTTCATGTGGACCAAGTCCACCACAGGCGCCACTGACTCGAAATCCATCACTTCTAAACTTAATCTAAAAAACTGTAGTGGATCAGTAGAAAGAAGTAACGGGAGGTAAAGAAAATAGAGATCAGAAAGTATATAAATGATTTCACCATCTTCAAACAAAACGTTGAGAAAAAGAAACTTAAGAAAGTGAAAGCAGGGAAAACACGTTATAAATATTAAACTGCCAATAACATGAACGAAATGGTACTGGAATCCAATGCACAATGAAAGAAGAAAGCTACATCTACATAACGCAGGTACTAAGTCGGTACAACAACGTAGAGCTTTGATACTTCACCGTGGAATCGCCCCACCGTGCAACCGCAGCGGACGAAAAATAACAATATTAAAAATTCTTTTTGAAGTTGTTCACCTTTTGCATTGACCAGACGGGAGGGAGAGAAAGAGAGAGAATCTAGTCTCTTCTCTGAAGGCCTTTGATCCGTGCCAGATAAAAGAGAGAGAGAGAGAGAGAGAGAGAGAGAGAGAGAGAGAGAGAGAGAGAGAGGCAACATACATCTTTTCCCAGCCCCAATACTTCCAAGGCCACTCGACTGGCTGAGTCTTAGCCACATCCCCCTCCCCCAGAGCCCACCCCCCCCCCCCCCCCCCTCAACCTATCAAAACCCCTGCCTCCCCCACACATGCCCAACGCCCTCTAGGTCCTACCCCCCACCCGCGCCACCCAACCTCCACCCACTCTTTTTTCCCAAAAGTGGGGGGGGGAGCTCGATCTTCTCTCTTTCGATCGAACACAGATTTATATATTTAAAGGTCTTGTAGTCTTCCCTCACGTTTGCATGAAAGAACACTTCCTTTTGATAGGATTATGTGAGTCTTTGTTAGTTGTTTCTCTCTCATAAGCTTTATACGTATGCCGAAGTTACGAGTGGGTGTGGTTACATCTGGGGTAAAGGTTATATATTAATTTTTGTTTATATTTTTAAGCAGAAACATTTTTTTTTTTTTTTTTAATGTGATATCGATCATTTAATTCGTGAAAACAAAAGTTTTTTTTATTACTATTACCTTTTCCCTTCTTCTTTCTTTATCTCTTCTTCCTCTTCTTCTTTATCTTCATCTTCTTAGAGAGAGAGAGAGAGAGAGAGAGAGAGCCTCCAAATCCGAATAAAAAGGTTGAAATCATATTGGTAAGATATATTCAAAGTCAAAATTCCCGTAAACATCTTATTTAGTTTTCCTACATTTTCAGCATTATCCTTTTGCTGCGCTTAATGAACGTACACGCACACGCTCACACAAATGCACACAAACACACGCGCGCGCGCACACACACACACACATGCTAACACATATTAATACGCACACACGCATAATCTAATCCCATAATCCGAACATCAGATATAACATATTCTAAAAGATAAATTAACCTTTGTAATTCAATCTGAATTAGATTTTTTCATTTATTTATTTTTGCATTAACGGGAAAGAAAAAAAAAAATTTTTGGTTGAGGTAAAAAAAAAAAAAAAATCCGCCTAGAAAATATCAGTAGGAAGTAAATACATGAACAAACAAGTAAAAAATGCGTCGAAAGTTTCTTCGGCGCAATCGAGTTGTCTGTACAGCGTATAATCAAGTCCACCGAAAACAGAAATATCTGTATGAGCCGCCCTGTGGTGGTCTGTCCTTTTATCGTTGCAAAACGCACGATTACGGCTTACGTTAACCTTAAATAAAATATAAAAAAAAAACTACCTATGCAATTTGGTATGTTTAATGATTGGAGTGTGGTTGACCTACTTACCAATTTGCAGCCCTCGAGCCTTAGTCGTTTTCAAGATCTGAGGGCGGACAGAACAAATGAGGACGGACAGAAAACTAAAAAGCGGTTCACGAATCGTTCTGACGATATTTCAGACGAAAGTTAATCTATTTTCGAGCAAAACAAGCGTGAAAGTCAGTACTGAAGTCTGCAAACTTTCTCTCGTTAATCAAAAGTTCTTTCGAATTTGGGAGGGATGTGCTACTACAAGGATACAAATAATTCGGCTGGATGGACATTTCCCTGGATAATTTGATAAAATATACATTACTGCTATTGCTGCTAATAATACTACTAGCTACGGAAGAGGCTCACTTGACTTAAAATTCAAGCTTACAAAGAATATTATTATTATTATTATTATTGTACTTAGGAAGCGGACCCTCTCTCAAGCATACTTTATTTAAAAGTAATGGCTACTTCAGCAGCATTACACTTGTAGAGATTCTTCTCTATTTTCCGAATAGCGGCTTTTTCCGTGCTACTTAGACAGGCTAGTAGAGCGCCTATGGAGGTCATGATCAAATACAGAGTCAAAATAGGTGTATATATTTGAATTGTACAGATAAACTATGATACCATAGTTATCAAAGTCATTAACGATATATATATATATATATATATATATATATATATATATATATATATATATATATATATATATGTCTCTCTCTCTCTCTCTCTCTCTCTCTCTCTCTCTTTCTTGAAGCAAGCGAGCTTTCGTCTGGAGCTGCCAGACATCCTCGGGCTGGGAAGCTGAGGGTGGACTGATCTTGAAGCGGTGTCCGTCCTCGTTTATATACAGTATCGCAACCATCAACGCATGGAAAGTGGCTTGAGACCCGGATCAAGCCACCAATAAAAACGAAGACCTACCGCCACCAGCCAATAGTAGATCAGCATGGGGCAGACCCCCTGCTGTCAACTCCAAATATAAACGAGGACGGGACACCGCTTCAAGATCAGTCACCCTCAGCTTCCCAGCCTGAGGATGTCTGGCAAGCTCCAGACGAAAGCTCGCTTGCTTCATGAAAGAGAGAGAGAGAGAGAGATAGATGAGAGAGAGAGAGAGAGAGACATATATATATATATATATATATATATATATATATATATATATATATAATATATATATATATATATATAATATATATATATATATATATATATATATATATATATATATCGTTAATGACTTTGATAACTATGGTATCATAGTTTATCTGTAAAATTCAAATATATACAACCTATTTTGACTCTGTATTTGATCACGACCTCCATAGGCGCTTCTACTAGCCTGTTTAAGTAGCACGGAAAAAGCCGCTATTCGGAAAATAGAGAAGAATCTCTACAAGTGTAATGCTGCTGAAGTAGCCATTACTTTTAATAAAGTATTATTATTATTATTATTATTATTATTATTATTATTATTATTATTGATTATTGTTAAGAAATTCACAGTTTCGTGAAAACAAATTGTTAGAAAATATCCCCAATTATATATTTAAAATATATTTCTAGGTAAAAATATATAACAAATACCTTCGAACACCTGAACGGTGTTCCTCATCGTCATCATTATTACTATTATTATTATTATTATTATTATTATTATTATTATTATTATTCAGAAGATGAACCCACCAAAAGAGACATAGACTTGAAATTAAATTATATAGGTTAAAATCTTTGCTATGAAAAAAGGTTAGATTTGAAGATAAAACTGATAAGGGGAATATTGCGGAATCTGCTACGGAGGTTTGGTCCAGAAGGTGAGAGAGAGAGAGAGAGAGAGAGAGAGAGAGAGAGAGAGAGAGAGAGAGAGAGATATGCAAATGACCCCTACCGTGTCGTCTAAATTTAGTGGACCGTTCTCTCTCTCTCTCTCTCTCTCTCTCTCTCTCTCTCTCTCTCCGGGGGTGAAAAATGGCCAAATTTTGAAGCTAATTCATTTGTAATTGGATTTGTCCTGTTCAGAGATGGACGCCGGAGAGGCGATAAAGTCGACGGGAGGAACGGCGGAGCAAATTTAAAACAGGCTCTCTCGAAAAACGGCAAGTGCCGTTCGTCCTCCAAAGGGAACCAATTACGCATTGCAGGTTTTTTTTATGCATATTTTTTTAGGGGGTGGGGAAGGAGGTCGACGCGAGCGAGAAAATTCGCGTAACTGAGTTTAGAGGTTAAAACGATAAGGTTACAATATTAGTCTTGGTTTCGTAGTTTATAGATATATATATATATATATATATATATATATATATATATATATATATATATATATATATATATAAGCGAATCCCACAGGAAAATGATAGTCAGAAATCCAAGTACAATTGGAGAGAAAGGTCTCGGGTACAAAACAAGATAAAGAATACCAGATGGTTAATTGTCCAAAGGGTAAAAATTAAGAGAGATAATCCAGGATTATCGGATATCACACGGCCACAAACCTAACCGAAATTACAAAGTACCTTTACAGTCCAAAACATATAAAAACTGAATATATTAATTTTGTTGCTTATATTTATCTACAACTTTTTTCATAATGAAAGCATCAAGTTTAAATAAACCAAGACTTAAATTTAGAACATTTCTATTATTTGACTTGATGAAACAAGATTCAATGATATTCCTTTTAACTGTGTCATTACATGGGATTAAGGCTCTTGCTTGACTCCAGTTGATAGGATGGTCTAAATCTCTCATATGTACGAATAATGCATTCGATATTTGCCTAGTTCTCGCAGAATATTGATGTTGTTTGAGACGTTGTGAAAGAGATTTACCGGTTTGTCCGTAATAGACTTTATCACACTTTTTGCTAGGAATTTCATATATGCAGCCTGGAAGATCTTTAGGTGAACTTTTTAGTATTAAACTCTTGACATTAATATTACTGAAAACAACATTTATGTTAAAAAGCTTTAAAATTCTAGGAGTATCTAAAAACCTTTCATCATAGGGTAATTTTAGAATGTTATGCTTACTAAATTCAAGTTTGTCATTAGTTGAATAAAATGTTTTGCTTGCTATTTTCCATACCACATCTATAAAAGTCCTTGGGTATTTAAGTTTCAATGCAATATCATAAATAGTTTTAATTTCAGAGTCAATACACTGCGGGCTACAGACACGTAAAGCCCTTAGGAACATCCCAGAAAAACAGAGAATTTAACATTTTGATGGTGATTGGAGCAGTAATGAACAAAAGAAGCAATGTTAGTTGATTTTCGAAAGACTGAAAAGGTGAAATTTCTATTGTTTTTATAGACAGTTACATCAAGAAAATTCAAATTACAATTTCTTTCTTCCTCTACAGTAAATTTTATAGAAGGGACTACATTATTGAGATTATTAAGGAATTCCTGGAGATTTTCGTGAACTGGCCAAATACAGAAGATATCCACATATCAAAACCAAATGACTTTTTGGGGCAAAATTCTTGGTAAGAGTTTTGTCTAAAAAAATTCCATGTAAATATTGCAGACGGTATGGCTTTAATCAGACGGTTCCTGTCGATTGGAAGAATCGGATGCTGGATTATTGCGACGGAAAATTGAGAAAGTGCTGCAACCGTCTTGAAAGGAAGCTTCAAGACAAGCTGAAAAATCTTATTGCTGAAAGCGACTGGACTAAGCATGCCAACGTGGACTTCATGATTAATTTATCAGACAAACCAGTGAATAGTGCTACGACAGCGGCTTTGGGACATAGGTTAAGCTTTGGTGTATTTAATGGTAACCTGGACTGTGACGACATCTCTAAATCCTTTTGTTATTTAGAAAAATTTAATCAAAACCTATGCCCTGATGATATCAATATTTGTAAAGGTATTGTGTATGGTGCTATGAGTAAACCTTCTCCTAATGTACCCGTGAGATTTCTCCAGGCTTTGAAGAAAATTAAAGAAGACGAAACAGTTAAAGTGACAAAAGCAGATAAATCTAATGCAGTGGTAATAATGAATAAAAGTGACTATATGAGTAAAATAATGACATTGCTAAATGATACTGATACTTATACGAAACTGAGGTCTGACCCTACACAGACAGTGAACTCTATTTAATAAACAAATTAAATCCATTTTGAAGGGCTTTGACCATATAATTAAACAGTTTACACTGCAATGCGCCTCCCTACCTTATATGTATGGTTTAGTCAAGACACATAAAATCAATAACCCTATCAGACCAATCATTAATTCAGTGGGTTCAGTTACTTATAATTTATCTAAATGGCTTGTAAAAATTCTTACTCCTTTGGTAGGAAATATTTATAACACGAATGTTATAAACAATGTTGATTTTATAAAAAAATTGAATAGTTTAAATTTGAATTTTTATTTTAATATGGTTAGTTTTGATGTTGTCTCTTTATTAACAAAAGTGCCTGTAGATGATTTACTTCAATATTTGGAGGATGAATTAGAACGTCATGACATTCCCTTATGTGTAGCAAACCTCATTAGTCTCATAAGGTTATGTATCAAAGATAGTAAATTTTGTTTTAATGGGGAATTTTTTGTACAAAAGTTTGGCATGGCTATGGGTAATCCCTTATCTCCTGTCCTTAGCAATATTTTCATGGATTTTTTTTAGGCAAAACTCTTACCAAGAATTTTGCCCCCAAAAGTTATTTAGTTTAGATATGTGGATGATATCTTCTGTATTTGGCCAGTTCACGAAAATCTCCAGGAATTCCTTAATGATCTCAATAATTTAGTCCCTTCTGTAAAATTTACTGTAGAGGAAGAAAGAAATTGTAATTTGAATTTTCTTGATGTAACTGTCTATAGAAATAATAGAAATTTCATCTTTTCAGTCTTTCGAAAATCAACTAACATTGCCTCTTTTGTTCATTACTGCTCCAATCACCATCAAAATGTTAAATTCTCTGTTTTTCTGGGATGTTCCTAAGGGCTTTACGTGTCTGTAGCCCGCAGTGTATTGACTCTGAAATTAAAACTATTTATGATATTGCATTGAAACTTAAATACCCAAGGACTTTTATAGATGTGGTATGGAAAATAGCAAGCAAAACATTTTATTCACTAATGACAAACTTGAATTTAGTAAGCATAACATTCTAAAATTACCCTATGATGAGAGGTTTTTAGATATTCCTAGAATTTTAAAGCTTTTTAACATAAATGTTGTTTTCAGTAATATTAATATCAAGAGTTTAATACTAAAAATTCTCCTAAAGATCTTCCAGGCTGCATATATGAAATTCCTTGCAAAAATTGTGATAAAGTCTATTACAGACAAACCAGTAAATCTCTTTCACAACGTCTCAAACAACATCAATATTCTGTGAGAACTGGGCAAATATCGAATCCATTATTCGTACATATGAGAGATTTAGACCATCCTATTAACTTGAGTCAAGCAAGAGCCTTAATCCCATGTAATGACACAGTTAAAAGGAATATCATTGAATCTTGTTTCATCAAGTCAAATAATAGAAATGTTCTAAATTTAAGTCTTGGTTTATTTAAACTTGATGCTTTCATTATGAAAAAAGTTGTAGATAAATATAGGCAACAAAATTAATATATTCAGTTTTTATATGTTTTGGACTGTAAAGGTACTTTGTAATTTCGGTTAGGTTTGTGACCGTGTGATATCCGATAATCCTGGATTATCTCTCTTAATTTTTACCCTTTTGATAATTAACCATCTGGTATTCTTGATCTTGTTTTGTACCTGGGACCTTTCTCTCCAATTGTATTTCATTAACTCCTTGACAATGTCTGAGTAAAGACGCAGGCGCTTGGATTTCTGACTATCATTTTCCTCTGGGATTTGCTTAATTATGAAGTCACGTGCATCTACAGTGATTTTTTAAGTATATATATATATATATATATATATATATATATATATATATATATATATATCTATTATTATTATATATTATATGGGATACAATCCACAATGAAGTAAAATCATTTGTAGTTTAAAAATATTATATATCTAGTACAGGATTAAAGCTTTCGACCATCAACTGTGGTCTTGTTCACTAAAATGTGGGATATGTCACCTCAAGGAACTAACAAGTAAGAGCACAAACATTTGAAAAAACAACGGTTAGGTAACAAGCTAGTTCATATTATGAATGATCAGGCGGTTGAGCCCTCGTTCTTTCCAGAATTCGTCTTGATCTTCGTGGGGGAATGTTTCTACTGTCAACTGCTTGTTCTATGGTGGTTGGGTGGTTTGTTGGAGAAATGACCTGAGTGGAGTAAACAGGAGAGGAAGCAGCATCGTTTTTGGCACATATATTTCTAAAGTTTGAAATTTTCCCTTTCCTACATATCTCTTCACAAATAGCTGTATTTTCTGTAATGCCAGTATTTCCTGCAAAGGTCTCGTTTAATGAAAATTAACGCCCCTTCTACTACTCGTCTCAAAGTCCTGTCGTTACATGCAAAAACAACCTTTGTACCTTTAAATTTTTATTGCGTGGTTTTTCTCCCATGTATGTTGCGCAATTGCACTGTATGAACTTCCCCTCTTGCAAGCAGCAACGTGTTCTTCCCTCTTATCAATGGAACGTCCGCTTTTCCTCCCACGTAACATTCATTGCAACACTACAAAGGTATTACATATACTCATACATTCTCTCTATTACCCGGGTTATTTTTAAAGAGTTTCTTCTTGATTGTAACTGTTGTACTGAAAAAAACTACTCGTGAAGCCGTTCTTTTTTTTCCTTTAAGCTGCCTAGAAAATTTTATTAAGTTCTCTATTATAAGGAAGAGCAAGAGATGCCTTAAAATCGGCCTTTTTCAGTATATCATGTGGGGCGTAAAACATCAATCTAGCTTTAGATAGAGACTGTAGTATAAAAAACTTTGGGTAACACAGTTTAGTAAAACTATCTACCAAGAAATTTATTTCGGCGTCAATGAACTGGGATCACATAATGCTCGAAAAAACAAATTGGTTAAAACGTTGTGCTTTACTTTAGGTTCATGATATGAAAAGTAATGAATATAGGTGTTTGTGTGGGTGTTCTTGCTATTTGTAAAGAGATATGTAGGAAAGGGAAAATTTCAAACTTTAGAAATATATGTCCAATAACGATGCTGCTTCCTCTCCTGTTTACTCCACTCAGGTCATTTCTCCAACAAAAAACCACCCAACCACCATAGAACAAGCAGTTGACAATAGAAACATTCCCCCACGAAGATCAAGACGAATCTGGAAAGAACGAGGGCTCAACCGCCTGATCATTCATAATATGAACTAGCTTGTTACCTAACCGTTGTTTTGTTTTTTCAAATGTTTGTGCTCTTGCTTGTTAGTTCCTTGAGGTGACATATCACATTTTAGTGAACAAGACCACAGTTGATGGTCGAAAGCTTTAATCCTGTACCAGATATATATATTTTAAACTACAAGAGGATCTTACTTCATTGTGGATTGTATCCCCATTTACTTAGGTACGACATAGTACCTGGCTTCTGCATATATATATATATATATATATATATATATATATATATATATATATATATATATATATATATAATGAAGATATGACCTCATTATTCATTTGGTAAACGTGTAACTCCGAGTGTCAGGCATACACAATCTCTCTAAACAACCAACGGCTCACGAACTTCTCTTTCTCTCTCTCTCGCCAAGCGACCACTCTCTCTCTCTCTCTCTCGCCAAGCGACCTCTCTCTCTCTCTCTCTCTCTCTCTCTAACAGCGATACCTCTCTCTCTCTCTCTCTCTCTTCACCTCTTTCTCTACATCTAACAGGTAGTCAAAATGAGAGAGTTGCATTATAAAATAAACATTTATTAAAAAAAAAAACAACGAAAAAAAAACAGCAAAAACAATTAGGTCTCACAGACTAACTCAATTCAAGTTATCCCACTATCAAAATGTCTAAACAGTAAATAGTCACATCCAAAATGTCTATTGTATCCATTGGGACTCCCTCGGTCCCCCCATAGTTCCTTCCCAGAACCGTCTGTTTTTCAAAAGACATAAGAACACCCCGTAAGTACACACATAAGTTTACAACAAAGTCAAAGACGGAATATTCCCACAAAAATGTCAAATAGGCAACAAGCCACTCTTTGGCTAAAACAGTTCAAAACTCACCCAAGCAGCTGGAATATTTAACACACTATATTATAAACACTTTCGGAGAGCACCACGACATCTTGTCTTTCTCTCAAAGCCGCCTCTATGCAAATCCACCATAGGCTTGCGTATGATACATTATTAACAGAAGAGGGGCACACGCACATACGAATGCACATTTCGTTAGCGCCTCATATTACTGGCTGCAACTAGATTCCCAAAGGCACTTTGAGAAGAGTTCATGAACTGAGTACATTGAATTGTCTAACTATGCAGTTTTATCTCACGCCCCCCCACAGAAACCATTGATCAGCTTTTCTCAGGTCGTTGCTTCTCCACATTCCAATAGGTCACAGCAAACATATTGGCAATATATCACTAATCATAACCCTAGGCCTTACACAGCTTGGCCACCTCGAAATGCTAGCTCCCGCCTAGCAAAATGGTCAAACAAAATAGCTTATATAATATAAAACACATTGGCCGCATTAAAATAAAATATAAGTAATAACTGCATGTCTCTGGCATTATAAAATAAAGTCTGTTACACTTTTATCTCCAAATAACACTAGAATTTTCTCTCATATGGGATTCTTGAATATCCCTCTTTGCTTGTCTGCAACTAGCTGAACAGACTTTAGCTAACTGTAGGAAGCTGTAGGAAGACGGAATGCCTCCCTCATCGTAGAACACTTCTAACGACTTCTGCGGATCCCCAAAAGCGCAGTTGAACTCTGTAGACTCTCGTGATCACCATCGTGGAAACTCTTGTAATCACCCTGGACAAAACGACAGCAACACTCTCTGCACGGCTGGTGGACGTCTTGCTAGCGTTGGGAAACGACTTTTTGGTGTGTTAGTATGTCAGTCAAGTCACTGGTCAACCTAAAAAAATTAACCCAGACATACTACTTCTATCAAACAATGATCTCAAAAAGTCAGAAATACTAACTGAACGCCTCCCAATTAACTCCCTTTAATATGACTACTAAATCATAAGTCATTATCATAACTCTCAAAGAAAAAAAAAAAACATCAAGTTCTCCAACTCAATTCTCCAAACTCACACATCAGCACACACACAACTCAAAACTCACAGCAACTCCACGGACTTCTGCACTCACATTTCAAACTCGAATGTTCTCACAAGTAAAAAAGAAAAAAATCGTAATGAGCCCAAGGAAAAAAAAATCACGTAACAAGCCCAGACCCAAAAATGTTCTCTCAAGCTCTGATATCTGAACAACCCACAAAATCAGTAAAAATCTCCAATGTTTAACAGCAAAAACCCCTTTACTGCTCATATAATTCATCACAATGAGACTTAATGTCAAACTCCCATTTGCGTAAATAACAACTCCCGAAAAATTATATCTCCCGATAAAAAGAAATGCTATTTAAGCTCAATCCCCAATTACATCTCTCGTAGGAAAAGGAAGAAAAAAAATAAAGATAACCACAAGTAGATTTCCCCAATCACAAAATACATAATATACATATACATAACATACATAATCCCCATGTTTTTCCCATGAAATGCCCCATATAAAGTTACAGAATTTCTTGACATCGCAACTTTATTGACTGGACATGTCCAGAAAGTAAACTCTTACCCATGCGCTTTTGTGAAATGCTATTACCAACATTTCCAGATATTGCAAAAATTTGATCAATCACCATCAGAGGAAAAGAGTCAGCACACGGCTCATCACATCGCTTGTCAGCAGAAAATCCGCCTGCGAACGTGAGCTCGAACAGCAGCATAAAAAATGTCCAGTCAGACACACAAGTTTGGAAACTCACGATTCTACAGAAAAAGGTCTAACTGACACATTTCACAAAATTAACTCCAGGATATGACTAATGTGTTTAAATATTTGTCTCGAAGACATATTCTCTCAACATGACTTTGCCCAATTATATGCCTCCAAAAATAATACACTTGTGAACATAAAAAATGCACACATCTCCATAGGACCACAATGCAATAATGCCACTCGCCTCCAAATAGTTACGAAACCAAAGAGAATGAGCCACAGAATTCTTCTCTTGGCTCCAAAAAAACAAAACCCATAACCACAAAAAAGGGTCACCGCCAAAGATTAATTCCACCTCCATATATAAATATGTGACACCATATTAATAACACCACTAGTGAAAAAAAAATATTTCCTCAATTTGGTTAAAAACCACATCCCCGTATTCCCTCTTATTTCTCTGATAGCCATATGTTAATAAAAAAAAATCACCACTCCGGGAATAAAGAATAATCACCTCTATTTCGGCAAATACAAAATATTTACCTCTATTTCACCAATAATTCCATGTGGAATAAAAAAAAAAGGCTCCAAAAAATATATCTCCAAAAAGGAATATCCAAAAAATAAAATCCTATCTCCAAAAAAATGTGCACTCAAAGCATCTAACTCACACACACAAATATTGCCCCATAATCTCCAAATATGTGTCTCCATTTGCAGCAAAGATGGCTGCAAAATAATTGAACTAAACATAGCTCTCATCACCATTGGCAAATATCAAAATGGCCAAAAATATATCCCCAATATATTATATCTCAAATTATACTCCAAAAATAATACCTCCAATTATAACTCCAAATAATATATCTCAATTCTCCAGAGAATAACTCAATGTTATAGTCAAAAAACTATAAAACTCTCTCCATTTAGCATAACTGCTGGAAAAAGCGGGCAAAAACTCGGCAAATAAAACTGTCTAGAAAATTCTAGAAAAAATTCACCAATGTGCCACAACTCATTATAAAACAGAACTCCAAATTCAAAGTGTCTAAGCCAAGACTTTCTCCATATGCAACTACGACATAGGTCATTAGAAAACTTAGCCAAGTTTTCCTAGGTCTCTCACAAAGTTGTCACAAATACAACAAAGGTATTGTGCAAGAAAACTCACAATTTCTGGAACACAAATATCCAGAGAAAAAAATATAGTGCCATTACGTATGCATTAAAAACCATGCAAAAAATTCTCCCGTAAAATTCTCTACAGCATCAAATAGCTGAAACACAAACACGTTCCCGAATAATGACTCTAAGTCACTAACTGAGATATTAAAAAATATATTCACACCAACTGGAGAAAAAACAAATTCAAATTCACCCATGATAAAAAAAACTTGTCAGCGATGGCTAACTTCCAAAAAAGGTGAAAAGAAAAATGAACGGCATTATTAACCATCTCCCGTGACTCGCGTATGTCAAGCAATTATCTGCTGAACTCATAACAAAAAGGAAAAAAAAAAAAAAAAAAAAAAACTAATGTGTTGTTATGTCCTCCCAAATTCAAAAAAAGATTTCACCACCCTTGATAGCATTACAGCACCCACGTATTAGTATACAAAAAAATCAGTATCAGAAATATCATTATCGCAAAATCACCAAAATTTGCTATCATCAAAATCACCAGTATCAGTACAAAAAAAAATATCACCAATGTTAATGCTTGTCCATTCTCCAAAAATTCAGCACAAAATTCACCAAAAGTTCAGCAAGATTCAACACAATTCACCCAGATTCAGCCAGATATCAAGATTCAGCAAACCTCATCACTCATGAATCACTGAAATATTCTCCAAAGTTACCAAAATTCAACAAATAACTAACACCAAGATTTCTCCTATTAATTCATTGTAATAATTCTCCATGAATAATTATCTGTAATAATTATAAAATAATCTCCCATGAAATATCTCAAATCTCTCGTAAAACAAGTCTCAAGTAATGATAATTACACTTAAGCAACCCTCCCGTGAATATCTCAAGTATAATAATTATTAACAATAATAATAACTCTCCATAGTAACAATTCTCTTGCAAAGATCTCAAGTAAGGGTGAAATTCAAGTTGCATACACCAGCATTGCCAAACGCACACAATCAACACCAGATGCAACACCATGATATAACACCATTGCCACACCCACACAATCAACACCACTCATCGGCATTTCAAAGTAATCCCTCCAACACAATAAAAAAAATAATAATAATCTGTGTCTCCCATTTTGTGTCTTCCAAGGCACAAGGAAAACATACAACACATCCCATGCATGTTAGCTACCATTTTCTCTTCATTCACGAGAAAGAAAAATCTCGTTTTATTCCCTTTCTCTTCATCCAAGAGAAAGGAAATCTCTTTTCTAAAAAAAAAAAAAAAAAAATAAAAAAAAGACTACGGGCATTTCACTTCATCAACTAATCCAATCAGCTGATGTACCTGGCATTGAAAAATAAAAACACTTTCAAGGGAAATTCGTTCTCTCGACACCCCAACAATTAAAAAAAAGGAAGGAGGAGTTCACCCACATTGAGAAAAAAAAGAAAAAAAAAAGTTTCACCCTCCCGTTAG
>NC_061089.1:70584759-70586532 GCF_015104395.2 Macrobrachium nipponense
AACCCCATTATTATTATTCCTCATAACAGATATATATAAGTTGATCATGATTATGTTCCCCGTGATTCGTAATTCTTCCCCTAATTCCCCCTTCAGTTTGATCGTTTCCCCTTGCATCGGAAGCATAGAGAGAGAGAGAGAGAAGGAGAAGAGAGAGAGAGAGAGAGAGAGAGAGAGAGAGAGAGAGAGAGCAATGAATCCGTAGAACACTGTCGGTGATGATGAAAGAAGGCAATCGCGTAATGTTCGGGCGGGAAACGATGGAACTGGTGATCTTAAATGATATGAATGATTAGGAAATTTTTTTTTTCACTAGAGACGACTACTAGACCCTAGACCCATCTCGCTCTCTCTCTCTCTCTGTCTCTCTTTATATATATATATATATATATATATATATATATATATATATATATATATATATATATATATATAAACTCCAATTTCCTGAGCAACAGCTCGAAGAACAATCCAAGGCGGGTCAGGGAAAGGCACTATCCATATGCATTTTATTAAAATATAAGCTGACGTTTCACAACTCCACATAGTTGCATTTTTTAGGCTGCAAACAAGCGAACAGGGCAATCAATAAAACTAATAAAATCCGAATTACATATAATTAAATTAAAAACATTCAGAATGTAATGATAAAAACATTTACTTAAAGAACAAGCAAATGGCTGGTGACAACCTACCCAGAAGGAAGTTAAAAACATACTACTGTACGGCGTATAGAGTTACAACGAGAGAGAGAGAGAGAGAGAGAGAGAGAGAGAGAGAGAGAGAGAGAGAAAACAATAACAAACATACAGACAGAGAAAAACAGCTCAACAAGAAATTGTTAGAAATTGAGATCAATTCAAAATACAAGGATTTAAAGAGACTCAGTGACACGGTCTATGAACATAAAACGAGTGTTCGAATCACTCACTTTTTTAGATTCTGTTATTTTCAGTCGACATTTTAACAAGACCATTAATAACTTTCTTCGGTGTATTATTATTAGACATGATAAGAAGTTAAAGAGTTTAGGTGTCACTATTCCTATTTTCAATAAAAACATAAATTCTGTCTTCAACCTGTCAAATAGAGTATTGTCGAAGAGGGAGGAATTTCTTCTCTCTTTGGGACTGGTCTTCTGTCTCCCGAATTTTAAACCTAGTTACCAACAATTTTTTCTCCCTATAGAATCAATGTTTCACAGGATTATTGACCTTCCTTTTAGCACTAATATAGATAAGCCTAAGATCACAGATTTCAGCCTTAGCCCACAGCACCTTCAACAACTTAAAAACACGATGGACCCATTCTTCGGGAGAGAGATTACCTTACCCTAAGAACTTAGCCAACGATAAAGTTATCGTCAAGCCGGACAAAGGTAGGGGTACGGTTATTCTCAATAAACATGAATACAAAAATAAAATGAAAAATATTCTTGATGATACTTCAAAATTTGAAAAACTCGGCCCCCTGACTTGTATAATATAATTAAATCCGAGGATAAAATTAACCGATTCCTCAGAACATTGAAACAAAATGGTATTATAGACGAACGTATGTACCAAAGTTTGTTTGTTACAGGTTCTTCATATGGTATTATGTATGGATTGCCCAAGGTTCACAAGACCGATGTCCCAATGCGTCCTATTCTTTCCTCTATTAACACAGCCAATTATAATCTTGCTAAATTCCTAGTATCTATTCTGGAACCATTAACTAGGGCCCTTACACCTTAACGTGTTCTGCCGACTTCAAGGATGAAATTATCAAACA
>NC_061089.1:70592032-70594532 GCF_015104395.2 Macrobrachium nipponense
AAGAACAAGCAAATGGCTGGTGACAACCTACCCAGAAGGAAGTTAAAAACATACTACTGTACTCGTATAGAGTTACAACGAGAGAGAGAGAGAGAGAGAGAGAGAGAGAGAGAGAGAGAGAGAGAGAGAGAGAGAGAGAAAACAATAACAACAATCAAACCAGGAAAAACAGCTCAACAAGAAAATTGTTAGAAATTGAGATCAATTCAAAATACAAGGATTTAAAGAGACTCAGTGACACGGTCTATGAACATAAAACGAGTGTTCGAATCACTCACTTTTTTAGATTCTGTTATTTTCAGTCGACATTTTAACAAGACCATTATAACTTTCTTCGGTGTATATTATTAGACATGATAAGAAGTTAAAGAGTTTAGGTGTCACTATTCTATTTTCAATAAAAACATAAATTCTGTCTTCAACCTGTCAAATAGAGTATTGTCGAAGAGGGAGGAATTTCTTCTCTCTTTGGACTGGTCTTCTGTCTCCCGAATTTTTAAACCTAGTTACCAACAATTTTTCTCCCTATAGAATCACTGTTTCACAGGATTATTGACCTTCCTTTTAGCACTAATATAGATAGCCTAAGATCACAGATTTCAGCCTTAGCCCACAGCACCTTCAACAACTTAAAAACACGATGGACCCCATTCTTCGGGAGAGAGATTACCTTACCCTTAAGAACTTAGCCAACGATAAAGTTATCGTCAAGCCGGACAAAGGTAGGGGTACGGTTATTCTCAATAAACATGAATACAAAAATAAAATGAAAAATATTCTTGATGATACTTCAAAATTTGAAAAACTCGGCCCCCTGACTTGTATAATATAATTAATCCGAGGATAAAATTAACCGATTCCTCAGAACATTGAAACAAAATGGTATTATAGACGAACGTATGTACCAAAGTTTGTTTGTTACAGGTTCTTCATATGGTATTATGTATGGATTGCCCAAGGTTCACAAGACCGATGTCCCAATGCGTCCTATTCTTTCCTCTATTAACACAGCAATTATAAATCTTGCTAAATTCCTAGTATCTATTCTGGCAACCATTAACTAGGGCCCTTACACCTTAACGTGTTTCTGCCGACTTCCCAAGGATGAAATTATCAAACAGGACTCAGACTATTCATGGTTAGCCTGGAGTTGAATCCTTGTTCACCAACGTCCTGTGGGGGAAACCATTCAGATTATTTTAAATAAGCTTTTTCCTAATGACAATGCTTATTTCATCATTTCAGCAAGAATCTTTTTAAACACTTTTTAGAGCTGGCCGTGCTGGACACAGCCTTAATTTCAATGGAGTTCTGTACAAACAGGTGGACGGGCAGGGGAAAGGCCATGGGAAGTCCTTTGGGACCTACGTTCGCCAACATTTTATGAACTCTCTGGAAGAGCACATAATGGGACACCTGCCCCTTATCCTTCTTCCCTTTATTTATAAAACGTTATGTTGATGACACGTTTGTCCTATTTAAACAAGATTTTAATGCAGATTCTTTCTTGGACTTCGTCAATACCCAACACCCTAACATAAAATTTACGCTAGAAAAAGAATCTAACAGTAAACTCTCCCGTTTTTAGACGTTCTTGTTTCCAGAACTCTGTAGGATTCCTTCCACACGGGTATATATCGTAAAGGTACGTTTACGGGTTAGGTATGAATTTTTATAGCTCGTGTTATTTCAATTTTAAATTAAACGCTGTTTCTACCTCCTTCACAGGGCTTTTACTCTGTATCTAATTGGCTGACCTTTCATGAAGAAATAACAACTCTTCAAACTATTTAAGGAACAACCCATTTTCCATCAAAACAATTCTTCAGACAGTTAAATAGTATGTTGAATAAGAAGATGACGCCACCTCCTCTATATCACACTGTCCCTAAAATGAATTTGTATGCGGCATTCCTACATACAAGATGACACTTTCAGGAAGAAATTCTAACCATCATTCAAAAAGAATTACCGGCCCTCAACCTGAAACTCATTCCGAAGAATCCCCGAAACAGTTGGCTCTCTCTTCAAGTTCAAAGACAAGCTCATCCTTTGTTTACATCCAACGTTATATATAAGTACAAGTGCCCCAGATGTAGTCAGGGAATCTATGTCGGATGTACTGTCGGCCAAAAAACTCGTGGCAAGAGTTTCATAATTTTTCGTTCACCTGCCTGACGCACGATTCATGCCTTATTTATCTATTTTTCTTTTCAAAGATGGATGAAATCATGTGTAATGACATTAAAAACAGTCACGATATCTTTAGAACATTATGTTATGTTATTGTGTAAAACTATTTTCCCCATATAGCAAAATTGACGTGAACGAAACGAAGTGATAAAAAACGTCATATCACAACCATAGATATGCATTACCAAATAGATAGGAGACACCTATCACTAGTAGTATCACATAAACATAGTCCTTAAATTATCATTTCAATATTAAGTTGAAGGTAGTTGAACTATTCCATTTGTTAAATTTTACAGAAAACATT
>NC_061089.1:70599532-70602032 GCF_015104395.2 Macrobrachium nipponense
GGAGGCGCTTCTCATCCAGCAAGTAAAACCTACACTAAATACGACGCAGGAAGAATTTCTCCTCCTTACGAGTATGAGAAGACCTGCCACCAACGATGACACCACCGAGCACGACAACTCCACGGAGGACAACGCCCCCGAGCGAGATACTCCTGCAGCCAACCATAATCAAGTTAGCCGTGACGTCCCGCAGCGTAGCGAAACGCCCATCAAAGTAACCGCGCCGCTAAGGAGGTCCAGGCGACTGCAGGACTTACAGCATCGCAACCATTAACGCGGGGAAAGTGGCTTGAGACCTGGTTCAAGCCACCAATGAAAACGAAGACCTACCGCCACCAGCCAATAGTAGATCAGCATGGGGCAGAAACCCTGCTGTCAACCCCAAATATAAACGAGGACGGACGCCACTCCACACTCTCTGCCTGTGCGAGGCAGAGGAGGACCCTCCAAGCCTTCCAGCTCCTGACGAAGAAGCAATTTCAGCGCCGCCAAGCCCTTGTGTCACAGAATCGGACACGATCGCCGACGAATGGTCGACAGTTCGATCCTTCAGCTGCAGAACGTCGTAGAGGCCCGGAGATGTATCGGAAAATCGGGAGATCCGACGAAAAAGGTAATCGCCACCTTCAAGGGACATATCCCAAGTCATGTATCCCTCGGAGTATGGGGAAATTTCCCCACAGAAGCCTTCACTCCTGAGCCCCTACGATGCTTCAAATGTCAAAAGTTTGGGCATCACAGCAGCCGCTGCAAAGGACAAGAGAAGTGTGGGATATACAGCCAGCCACACCCCACCAAACAATGCCTCGACAACTACAAGAAAGGTGAAGAAGTGACCAGCAAATGCCCAAATTGTTCCAGCAACATCATGCCTGGAACAAGCGCTGCACTGCAAGGTTGGAGCGAGTTGCGAGGATGAAAGGCGTTCTTCCCCCAAAGGAGCCGACTCTGAAGCCATCAAAACAAGAGACATTGAAGCCACAGCAAATACCTACTGCACCACAGCAACAACTGCCGCCAAAACCACACAGACAACGTCGTACACCAAGAAAGAAAGTCGACTACACACCGAAACCAAGAGTACCTGAGCCATCACCTTCACCAAATCCCATCCCACCTCCAAAATCCGATCCTCTCCCTTCCCTCACCTGTTCCCCAACTCATACTCCTTCCTCCTCCAGAGTTCCAGCCAGTGCCAGCCGAGAGAGAGACGAAATAGCCAGTGACTGTGTTACAATCACAGTAGAAGGGATCATCATTCTCTTCGAAAAGAGAATGATGATCGACAGGAAGGCACTGCTGGAAGTCATACAACCACACCCTATACAGAATCCTCGTCCTAAAGCAACTGCTGTTCGATTCGAATAAGCAGCTTAAAATTCAATTTGACATAGGAAATTTCTAATTTCCACAAGAGAGAATTAATTCTTTTAGAGTATTCTCCAAAAGAGTTTCTTGCTTTTTCTTGATCTAAAATTTTTCCATTTCCTTCCTGATTTTCTAATACTCAATCAGGACTTTCTACTGTAAAACTTTCTCTCATACTGATGGGTACCGTAAGGTTTAATGGGGTTTGTAATCCTGCCTGTCCTTCTCTTCCTTTCTTTTATAACCACCATCATTTTCTCATTCCAGATCACATCTACTGTTACGGGCTGCTCATAGAGCAAGAGCCCGTGGTGGCATTTATGCCAGCTTAACCTCCAACAACAACAACAACGCTCCAAAATCAGTCCACCCTCAGCTTCCCAGCCCGAGGATGTCTGGCAGCTCCAGACGAAAGCTCGCTTGCTTCAAGAAAGAGAGAGAGAGAGAGAGAGAGAGACATATATATATATATATCGTTAATGACTTTGATAACTATGGTATCATAGTTTATCTGTAAAATTCAAATATATACACCAATTTTGACTCTGTATTTGATCATAATGCATCAGTGATTAGAAGACATGGAAAGGAGATACTAGGGGAAACATCTGAAATAGTATGGGAGGAAAAGAAGAGCTGGTGGTGGGAAGAAGAGGTGGGGGAAGTGGTGAAAGGTAAAAGGGAGGCAAAGAAGAGATTTGAAGAGTCACAGCTGCAGGAGGACAGAGAAAGATTAAGAGAAAGAAACAAAGAAGTAAAAAGGGTGGTAGTCAAGATAAGGCAAGGGCATATGAAGAGGTTTATAATGAACTGGAAACCAAGGAAGGGGTTGAGTAGATGCTCAAAACTGTCAAAAGTAAGAAATAAAAGAACAAAGGACATCACCCATATTAAGCAAATGAAAGATAGGAATGGTACTGTCGTAAAAAAAAGAAGAAGACATCCTGAAAAGATGGAAAGAGTATTTCGAACAACTGCTAAATGAAGAAAATGAAAGACTTGTAAGAGAGGATGGACAAGTAAACATGGGAATGGTAATGGGGATATCTAGGGATGAAGTGATACGAGCCTTAAAAAGAATGAGAAATGGGAAGGCAACAGGACCTGACTTAATCCCAGTCGAAGTTTGGAA
>NC_061089.1:70609532-70617032 GCF_015104395.2 Macrobrachium nipponense
GACAAACACCATCCCCCACCAACAGAAAGGCTGCAGAAGGAAGTGTAGGGGCACAAAAGACCAGCTCCTGATAGACAAAATGGTAATGAAGAACAGTAGGAGAAGGAAAACCAACCTAAGCATGGCATGGATAGACTATAGAAAGCCTTCGACATGATACCACACACATGGCTAATAGAATGCTGAAAATATATTGGGGCAGAGGAAAACACCATCAGCTTCCTCAAAAATACAATGCCCAACTGGAATACAATACTTACAAGCTCTGGAATAAGACTAGCAGAGGTTAATATCAGGAGAGGGATCTTCCAGGGCGACTCACTGTCCCCACTACTCTTCGTAGTAGCCATGATTCCCATGACAACATACTACAGAAGATGGATGCCTGGGTACCAACTCAAGAAAAAGAGGCAACAGAATCAACCATCTGATGTTCATGGACGACATCAAGCTGTATGGTAAGAGCATCAAGGAAATAGATACCCTAATCCAGACTGTAAGGACTGTATCTGGGGACATCAGGATGGAGTTTGGAATAGAAAAATGCGCCTTAGTCAACATACAAAAAGGCAAAGTAACGAGAATTGAAGGGATAAAACTACCAGATGGGAGCAACATCAAACACATAGATGAGACAGGATACAAATACCTGGGGAATAATGGAAGGAGGGGATATTAAAACACCAAGAGATGAAGGACACGATCAGGAAAGAATAATATGCAGAGACTCAAGGCGATACTCGTCAAAACTCAACGCCAGAAATATGATAAAAGCCATACATGGGCAGTGCCAGTAATCAGATACAGCGCAGGAATAGTGGAATGGACGAAGGACAGAACTCCGCAGCATAGATCAGAAAAACCAGGAAACATATGGACAATACACAAAGCACTACACCCAAGAGCAAATACGGACAGACTATACATAACACGAAAGGAAGGAGGGAAGAGGGACTACTAAGTATAGAGGACTGCGTCAACATCGAGAACAGAGCACTGGGGCAATATCTGAAAACCAGTGAAGACGAGTGGCTAAAGAGTGCATGGAAAAGGAGTAATAAAAGAGACGAAGACCCAGAAATATACAGAGACAGGAGAAAGACAGACAGAACAGAGGACTGGCACAACAAACCAATGCATGGACAATACATGAGACAGACTAAAGAACTAGCCAGCGATGACACGTGATGGCAGGGTCTGCACAGAGAGAGCTAAAGAAGGAAACTGAAGGAATGATAACAGCGGCACAAGATCAGGCCCTAAGAACCAGATATGTTCAAAGAACGATAGACGGAAATAACATCTCTCCCATATGTAGGAAGTGCAATACGAAAAATGAAACCATAAACCACATAGCAAGTGAATGCCCGGCACTTGCACAGAACCAGTACAAAAAGAGGCATGATCAGTGGCAAAAGCCCTCCACTGGAGCCTGTGCAAGAAACATCAGCTACCTTGCAGTAATAAGTGGTACGAGCACCAACCTGAAGGAGCGATAGAAAACGATCACGCAAAGATCCTCTGGACTATGGTATCGAAGCGGATAGGGTGATACATGCAACAGACCAGACGTGACGTTGATTGACAAAGTCAAGAAGAAAGTCATCACTCATTGATGTCCGCGAATTCACCATGGGACACCAGAGTTGAAGAGAAAGAGAGGGGAAAAAATGGATAAGTATCAAGATCTGAAAATAGAAATAAGAAGGATATGGGATATGCCAGTGGAAATCGTACCCATAATCATAGGAGCACTAGGCACGATCCAAGATCCCTGAAAAAGGGAATCTAGAAAAAACTAGAGGCTGAAGTAGCTCCAGGACTCCATGCAGAAGAGGTGATTCTAGAAAACGGCACACATAGTAAGAAAAAGTGATGGACTCCTAAGGAGGCAGGATGCAACCCGGAACCCCACACTATAAATACCACCAGTCGAATTGGAGGACTGTGATAGAGCAAAAAAAAAAAAAAAAAAAAAATAATAATAATAATAATAATAATAATAATAATAAAAATGAGGCAAGATGCAACCCGGAACCCCACACTATAAATACCGCCCTGTCAAATGGGAGGACTGTGATAGACAAAAATAAATAAATAAATAAATAATGATACGTGCAAATAGACCAGACGTGACGTTGATTAACAAAATCAAGAATAAAGTATCACTCATTGATGTCGCAATACCATGGGACACCAGAGTAAGAGAAAGAAAGGGAAAAAAAAGAAAAAAAAAAACGGATAAATATTGTGGAATAAAGGATATTTACTATGCAATTGCTGTATCGATTCATTTACCATGTATTTAATAAATCACCTATTGTAAACGCATCCGCATGTGTCGCCCTGTATCATGAACCCCGCACATGCGCATGACTATTCTTCTTGCTTCTCTTGGCGCGAGCTGCACGCCCTGTAGAGCCTCTGTACATATTTACCTTTTGCTGCTTGAATAAACAAATCTACGATTGGGATATATTTCTCCCATCCTGCAATCTTTCGTCTTCTAATGCAAGACACCACCACCTATCACCAAGTATCAAGACCTGAAAATAGAAAAAAGGATATGGGATATGCCAGTGGAAATTGTAGCCATTATCATAGTAACACTAGGCACGAATGCAAGATCCCTGTAAAGGAATCTGGAAAAACTAGAGGCTGAAGTAGCTCCAGGACTCCCAGAAGAGTGTTATCCAAGAAACGGAGCACATAGTAAGAAAAGTCATGGACTCCTAAGGAGGCAGGATGCAACCCGGAACTCCAAACTATAAATACTACTGTGATAGACCACAAAAAAATAAAATAGATAATAATAATAATAATAATAATAATAATAATAATAATAATAATAATAATAATAATAATAATAATAATAATAAGTATTCAATAGCAAGAATTAAAGATTAAAGTCCTTTTGTTTTGATCATCAAACCTCCCAGAACGACACTGAAAATAAAAATGTCCTCGCTGAAGATCTAATGCCATTTTCAACTCAGTCACCTTCGGATAAAAGAATCGGCCAGTTGCGCATTAAAACCCCAGTTTATCTCCACAGATAAGAAAGTTACCGCCCCCCTATTTCTCAGCGGCTTATCTCGCTCGATCTGCCTCCAAGAAGAGCTATAAAACTCCGTTTTACCTGGTCCGCTGCCTTCTCATATTCAATTTCACGAACTCGGGTATATATCGACCTTCTACTCAGTTTTATTGAGGGCGGGTTCGTTTAAAAATGGTTAAAAATGATTAACAGTTTTTTTTTGGATTTTCTTTTTGTGACAGATGGATAAATCAGTCCACATTTAAACCTTCTACTCAGTTTTATTGGGGGCGTTTAAAATTGGTTAAAATGATTAACGGCTTGTTTTGGGATTTCGTCTTGTGACATATGGCTTTTTCAGTCCACATTTAAACCTTCTACTCGGTTTACTGGGAAGTTTTACATTGGTTAAAATTATTAACGGTTTGTTTTTGGATTTCCGTCTTCTGACAGATGGCTTTTTCAGTCCACGTTTCAGAGGAGATAAGATAAGGATTTAAGATTTAAGATAAGAAAAGGATATAAGATTTAAGATAAGATAACATAAGAATATAAGATTTAGACCAAAGGCCAATCACTGGGACCTATAAGGTCATTCAGTGCTAACATGAAAATTGACAGAACAGAAGGTTTGAAAGGTGTAACAGGAGGAAAACCTCAAAGCAGTTGCACTATGAAACAATTGTTAGGAGTGAGTGGAAAGGAAGATGGAAGAAAGAGAATACGAACGGAGGTACGGTAAAATGAATGAAAGGGGTTGCAGCTAGGGGCAGAAGGGACGCTGGCTGCAAAGAACCTGAAGTAACGCCTACAGTGCGCCGCGTGATTTCAGTCCACAGAGGCTAATAACGGAATATTTGCCGACTCTCTCCTCCTCCTCCTACAAGGGTAAGGGGCCCCGAGAGCCTATCTACTTCAGATCCTACCAAAGGGCGCCGACGTTAGTCAGGTGTTCAAGTGGGGGCTGGAAAGTCATAGAGGAACCACTCGTCCCTTCCAGGATTCTTTGAGGTCAGATGGGAATCATTTATCGCTAATGTCTCAGGACCTGAGATGAGATGAAAGGACGTCTCTCTCTCTCTCTCTCTCTCTCTCTCTCTCTCTCTCTCTCTCTCTCTCTCTATGTATGTATGAAATGCACTAGTTTCTGTAATAAGAGCTTAATATTTGAGCGTATATATAAATATATGTGTGTATACATATATCTACTAAAGTAATAATAATAATAATAATAATAATAATAATAATAATAATAATAATAATAATAATAATAATAATAATAATAATAATAATAATGAGGTCAATAAAATAATGAGACTAATACACACCACCAATATCACAGAAACAAATAACTTGACATATGCAGGAGCAAGATTAGTAGCAGTACTGATGGGGACACGAACACCAATACCACCAGCACAACCAACCCAACAGAAACCAAAACAGCAACCGCCTTGGAAAAGCAAATCATGGTGATGAGATCTGACTTGAGTAAACTGAAAGAGATGGCAGAAAAAAGGCTAAGAAGCAAGAAAACAAGGGAGGAACTCAACGAGAAATACAAAGTACAAGAGAGGGGACTAAACAACACAATAGAGGATGTAAAACAGAGGCTTAAGGCCAAAGCACATAAGACCCAACGATACATGAACAGGAATAAGGGATACCAACAGAAAAAACTATTCGGAACCAAACAGAAAAGACTATACAGCCAACTAAGAAGGGAAGACAACCACCAAGAAATTCCTGAAGTCGATACAGGTAAGAGACTCTGGGAAAACATATGGAGCAATTCGGTATCACACAACAAACATGCAATAGGGCTCCAGGAAGTCATGGCAGAAGAAACAGGGAGAATAAAACAAAGATTCACAAAGATAACGACAGACACAGTCAGACACCAACTAAAGAAAATGCCAAACTGGGAAGCCCCAGGTCCCGATGAAGTCCATGGATACTGGCTCAAAAACTTCAAGGTCCTACACCCACGAATAGCAGAACAACTCCAGCATTGTATCTTAAATCACCATGCACCCAAATGGTGATTTAAGAACATCCTTAGTCCAGAAAGACAAGAGTAAGGGAAATATAGCCAGTAACTACAGGCCTATCACCTGCCTACCAATAATGTGGAAGTTACTAACAGGTATCATCAGCGAAAGGCTATACAAATACCTAGAGGATACAAACACCATCCCCCACCAACAGAAAGGCTGCAGAAGGAAGTGCAGGGGCACAAAAGACCAGCTCCTGATAGACAAAATGGTAATGAAGAACAGTAAGAGAAGGAAAGCCAACCTAAGCATGGCATGGATAGACTATAAGAAAGCCTTCGACATAATACCACACACATGGCTAATAGAATGCCTGAAAATATATGGGGCAGAAGAAAACACCATCAGCTTCCTCAAAAATACAATGCACAACTGGAATACAATAATTACAAGCTCTGGAATAAGACTAGAGAGGTTAATATCAGGAGAGGGATCTTCCAGGGCGACTCACTGTCCCCACTACTCTTCGTAGTAGCCATGATTCCCATGACAAAAGTACTACAGAAGATGGATGCCAGGTACCAACTCAAGAAAAGAGGCAACAGAATTAACCATCTGATGTTCATGGACGACATCAAGCTGTATGGTAAGAGCATCAAGGAAATAGATACCCTAATTCAGACTGTAAGGATTGTATCTGGGGACATCAGGATGGAGTTTGGAATAGAAAAATGCCCCTTAGTTAATATACAAAAAGGCAAAGTAACTAGGACTGAAGGGATAATGCTGCAAGATGGGAGCAACATCAAACACAAAGATGAGACGGGATACAAATACCTGGGATTAATGGGAGGATGGGATATGAAACACCAAGAGATGAAGGACACGATCAGGAAAATATATGCAGAGACTCAAGGCGGTACTCAAGTCGAAACTCAACGCTGGAAATATGATAAAAGCCATAAACACATGGGCAGTGCCAGTAATCAGATACAGCTCAGGAATAGTGGAATGGACGAAGGCAGACCTCCACAACATAGACCAGAAAACTAGGAAACATATGACAATACACAAAGCACTACACCTAAGAGCAAATACGGACAGACTATACATAGCACGAAAAGAAGGAGGGAGAGGACTACTAAGCATAGAGGACTGTGTCAACATCGAGAACAGAGGGCAATATCTGAAAACCAGTGAAGACGAGTGGCTCAAGAGTGCATGGGAAGAAGGAATGATAAAAGTAGACGAAGACCCAGAAATATACAGAGACAGGAGAATGACAAACAGAACAGAGGAATGGCACAACAAACCAATGCACGGACAATACATGAGACAGACTAAAGAACTAGCCAGCGATGACTAATGGCAATGGTTACAGAGGGGTGAGCTCAAGAAGGAAACTGAAGGAATGATAACAGCGACACAAGATCAGGCCCTAAGAACCAGATATATCCAAAGAACGATAGACGGAAATAACATCTCTCCCATATGTAGGAAGTGCAATGCGAAAAATGAGACCATAAACTACATAGCAAGCGAATGTCCAGCACTTGCACAGAACCAGTACAAAAAGAGGCATGATTCAGTGGCAAAAGCCCTCCACTGGAGCCTGTGCCAGAAACATCAGCTACCTTGCAATAATAAGTGGTATGAGCACCAACCTGAAGGAGTGATTGAAAACGATCGGGCAAAGATCCTCTGGGACTATAGTATCACAACAGATAGGGTGATACGTGCAAACAGACCAGACGTGACGTTGATTGACAAAATCAAGAAGAAAGTATCACTCATTGATGTTGCAATACCATGGGACACTAGAGTTGAAGAGAAAGAAAGGAAACAAATGGATAAGTATCAAGACCTGAAAATAGAAATAAGAAGGATATGGGATATGCCAGTGGAAATTGTACCCATAATCATAGGAACACTAGGCACGATCCCAAGATCCCTGAAAAAGAATCTGGAAAAACTAGAGGCTGAAGTAGCTCCAGGACTCATGCAGAAGAGTGTGATCCTAGAAACGGCGCACATAGTAAGAAGAGTGAAGGACTCCTAAAGAGGCAGGATGCAACCCGGAACCTCACACTATAAATGCCACCCAGTCGAATTGGAGGACTGTGATGAAGCAAAAAAAAAAATAATAATAATAATAATAATAATAATAATAATAATAATACAAAATAAACGGACTCTCCACTAAATGATTAACTACCTGTCCTCTGTTCTTCAGGACTATAATTACCGAATATTACTTCGAAATTTGTTAAAGGTACTACTACAGAGAATTCAACATGCAATTCAAGAATATTTCACTTTAGTCTGATACAGGTAGCCTTACGAATTCACCTGCTTCTCCAGGAAATGATTTACTACCTGCACTCTCTCTCATCTTCTGAGCTGTCATTACCTAATATTACTTGCATCATAATTTTCACAGATGCGTTGTATTTCAGGCGGTAAGGTAAT
>NC_061089.1:70622032-70623331 GCF_015104395.2 Macrobrachium nipponense
ATCTGGTGCAGTAATGATAATAGTGCAGTATGTCACACCCTGGACTCTGTAAATTACACTTCCTCATAATTTACAGTTTATAACAGGAAGACAGCATTTTGTTTTTAAACAAATTTGGTGTACTGCCCCAAATAGACATATTACATTTTTTTTAAATTTCGCTTTATTAAAATCTCACAGATATCCGATGTGTCAGGATGGCCATAAATGTCAGTAGCAATATATGAAAGGATAGGATAAATTCAGTTGTATAAAGGTCAGTTGTTTAAATGTCATTAAAGGTTATAAATGTCACGAAATAAAAATTAAAATAAAAATATAAATATCAGAAACTATATAAAAGTCTGAATAGTATAAATTGTCAGAATCGTTTAAATGTCAGGATAGTATAAATGTCAGTACATGATAAATGCCAAAAAATAGTATAAATGTAAGTATAGCAAGTCAGAACAGGATAAATGTCATGAAAGTATAACAAATGTTTAGAATAGTACAAATGTTTCAGATATGTATATATATATATATATAATATATATATATATAAAATATATATATATATATATATATATATATATATATATATATATATATAGTAAGAATAGTATAAATGTCAGAACAGGGTAAATGCCAGTTATAGTTAAATGTCAGAAACTGTCTGAAGGCAAGGATAAGACAGTTAAAAGAGTTTATTACAGGGCAATAATTGACAAAAAATATATATATAAGTAAAAATTCCAATAAAATCTTCATACATATATACCACATACATACTGGCTTGTAAGTTTTCAGAATGATTATACTAAAATTATATACACAGGGAAGCAGGATTTCTAAAATGCAGCGATATAGATACTAGTACTTTGAACCAACGACCAAACAAGCACAAAAGCAGAGAGAGAGAGAGAGAGAGAGAGAGAGAGAGAAGAGAGAGAGAGAGAGATAGAGAGAGATGAGTCCTTTATCTCATACTGCAGTCAGTCTTGGCTATGATGAAAATCACCTGCAGTTGATTACGTTTTGTTGGAAAATGCAATTAATTCTCTCCAATATAAACGAAACCAGGCTTAGGAAAAGTTCGGACTCAAGCAGAGAGAGAGAGAGAGAGAGAGAGAGAGAGAGCGAGAGAGAGAGAGGAGAGAGAGGCTGGAGAAATTACTTTGTACAACTTGTTCAGTTTCCAGCCAAATTTGCAAAAGATATATTTGATTACTTGGTGAAGATGCTACTATTCAAAATGTTCTTCTACTGCTACTACTATTACAACAAAAACTAGTACTACTACTATTTGCTGCTGCTAAT
>NC_061089.1:70623831-70648831 GCF_015104395.2 Macrobrachium nipponense
ACGCTCACAGATTAAGCAAGTTGTTACACGGAACCAAAATGTTTATTAAGTAATTTCATATTCCCAAACACATCCATCAAAGGCCCAATAATTCCCTTTGTGGAGCATATGACGTCGGGAATTCACTGTTTATTCCCGTGAAAATCATGGAGCGTGAAGTAGCACATTGAGCATTTGTTGTATTACCCAACTGCGAAAGTATTTTCTTTGAAGTACAGTGAAAAATATCCATTAATCCCGATTATATAATATGATTCAAATGAAATGTAAATGTAATGATATTACCCAACTGAGAAATATTTTCTTTTGAAATTAAGTTAGTAATATGCCATCAATCTTATTATTTTACCTTTTGAAGTAAAAAGGAAAAACAGTCATTGATCTCAATTAAATTCATATTGCTTGTAAAATACTCTGGGTTGATGATTTAAAAAAATAACTTTAAAAAATATAAAAATCTGTGATTTTTTTTTCATTTTTTGAATTTTTAATTTGTTTTTTTTATTTGGTAGATGTTTTTTTCAATCCTTTTTTTTCCCTCAAAGTGTATTTTATGACAGAATTACTATTGATTTATCTTTTAGGTTTCCAGTTCTGGCCTAAAGTTATGTAGTTGCAAAATTTTTTTTATATCAAAATAAATAGATGCTTAAGTTTTTATTAACCTCCAAACCAGATATCTCAATTTGTTTGCTTCCAAATTACAAAAATAAATAATAAATAAGAAAAATCATGATTTTTTTATGAAAAAATCAATGATTTCATCACTTGATTAAATGTTTGATTTAATTATTGGTACCCTGAAAATATTCCACTCTATTATTCTTTTTTATGATGTAATAATCTGGTGCAGTAATGATAATAGTGCAGTATGTCACACTGGACTCTGTAATTACACTCCCTGCATAATTTACAAGTTCATAACAGGAATGACAGCACTTTGTTTTTTAAATTTGGTGTACTGCCCAAATAGACATATTACATTTTTTTAAATTTCGCTTATTTAAAAACCTCACCGATCATATCCGATGTGTTTAGTATGGCATAAATGTCAGCAGCATATATGAAAGGGTAGGATAATTTCAGTTGTATAAATGTCAGTAGTTTAAATGTCAGGAAAGAATAAATGTCACAAAATGATAAATGTTAGAATATAAATATCAGAACTGTATAAAAGTCTGAATAGTATAAATGTCAGAATCGTTTAAATGTCAGGATAGTATAAATGTCAATACATGATAAATGCCAAAAATAGTATAAATGTCAGCATAGCAAGTCAGAACAGGATAAAATGTCATGAGAGTATAAACGTTAGAATAAGTACAAATGTCATATATATATATATATATATATATATATATATATATATATATATATATATATATATATATATATATCACATATCATTCAAACTACAAATGTCCTTTAATATCTAAATTCGCTCTACCTCGGAACTGATATATTTTCCGATATATATGTACCGAAGGGGAATTTTTTAGTTGATAATAATTTCGTCCCCCAACATGGGATCGAACCACCGTCCAACCGTAGACGGGAACGAAATCAGGACGGACAGTGACGCTGTTAGCTGAATTGATAGCGTCACTGTCCGTCCTCATTTCGTTCCCGTCCACTTGGACGGTGGTTCGATCCCAATGTGGGGATCGAACCACCGTCCAAGTGGACGGAACGAAATCAGGACGGACAGTGACGCTGTTAGCTGAATTGATAGCGTCACTCTCCGTCCTGATTTCGTTCCCGTCCACTTGGACGGTGGTTCAACCCCATGTGGGGACGAAATTATTATCAACTAAAAAAATTCCCCTTCGGTACATATATGAAAATATATCAATTCCGAGGTAGCGCGAATTTAGATATTAAAGGACATTTGTAGCTCGAATGATATATAAACTTGAATCACGGTTCGATGTGATAAGTATTCATATATATATATATTATATATATATATATATATATAGTATTATATATATAACTATATATGTATACACATATACATATATATATATACTTATATATATATATATATATATTATAGATATATATATTTATATATAGTAAGAATAGTATAAATGTCAGAACAGGGTAAATGCCAGTATTGTTAAATGTCAAAACTCTTGGAAGCAGGGATAAGACAGTTAAAAGATTATAAGGGCATAATGACAAAAAATATATAAAAGTTAAAATTCAATAAAACTCATACGTACATACATACATACATACTGGCTTGTAAGTTTCAGAATGATATACTAAATTATATACACAGGGAAGAGGATTTCTAAAATGCAGCGTATAACATCCTAGTAACTTTGGAACCAACGGAGCACCAAAAAACAGCACAAAAACAGAGAGATGAGAGAGAGATGAGAGAGAGGAGAGAGAGAGAGATGAGGAGAGAGAGAGAGAGAGAGAGAGTCCTTTATCTCATACTGCAGTCAGTCTTGAAATCACCTGCAGTTGATTACGTTGTTGGAAAATTGCAATTAATTCTCTCCAATATAAACGAACGAGGCTTAGGAAAAGTTTCGGACTTCCATCAGGGATATGAGAGAGAGAGAGAGAGAGAGAGAGAGAGAGAGAGAGAGAGAGAGAGAGAGAGAGAGAGAGAGAAAATTACTTTGTGACGTATTCAGTTTCCAGCAATTTGCAAAAGATATATTTTTGATTACTTGGTGAAGATCCTACTGTTTCAAATGCTTCTACTACTACTACTACTACTACTACTACTACTACTAGTACTACTACTGCTAGTACTACTACTACTGCTGCTGCTAATAATAATAATAATAATCGAAGACCCAGAAATATACAGACAGGAGAATGACAAGCAAAACAGAGGAATGGCACAACAAACCAATGCACGGACAATACATGAGACAGACTAAAGAACTGGCCAGCGATGACACGTGGCGATGGCTACTGGGGAGGGGAGAGCTTAAGACGGAAACTGAAAGAATGATAACAGCGGCACAAGATCAGGCCCTGAGAACCAGATATGTTCAAAGAACGATAGATGGAAATAACATGTCTCCCCATATGTAGGAATTGCAATACGAAAAATGAAAACCATAAACCATATAGCAAGCGAATGTCCGGCACTTGCACAGAACCAGTACAAAAGGAGACATGATTCAGTAGCAAAAGCCCTCCACTAAAGCCTATGCAAGAGACACCAGCTACCTTGCAGTATAAGTGGTACGAGCACCAACCTGAAGGACTGATACAAAACGATCAGGCAAAGATCCTCTGGGACTATGGTATCAGAACAGATAGGGTGATACGTGCAAATAGACCAGATAGGGTGATACGTGCAAATAGACCAGAACAAAATCAAGAAGAAAGTATCACTCATTGATGTCACAAGACCATGGGACACCAGAGTTTGAAGAGAAAGAAAGGGAAAAAATGCATAAGTATCAAGACCTGAAAATAGAAATAAGAAGTTATGGGATATGCCCAATGGAAATTGTGCCTGTTAGGTATTTATGTTTATAACTATCTATACCAGAGGTTATATTTGTGTTTACAGATACTTTACTACTCATTAAGTATAACTACCCTGTTAACTATCTTGTCTTCTTTTAAACTGTATATCATTATAAGTTAGTCTTAAAAATAAAGTCATTCAGAAAGGATCTATCGAGTTTCGTGTCCATCCAAATATACTTCAATGGCGACAAGGAACTGACTCACGAAAGGGAAAATTAAGGAGGGTGCATTTGGGTAATATAGCAGCATTTGACAAATCGAGGGACTTTTGAAGATATGTCCAAACGGTTTAATCAGTTTCTGCTTAGCAAATGACATAACAGAGGAAGATAAGAAACAGGCAGTTTTCGGCGCTCCTACATATGAACTTCTGAAGACATTGCTTGCCCCTAATAAGCCCTCATCAAGTACTTATCGAGAACTTACTGAGCTTTTGAAAAATCACCTTCACCCAAAACCATCCTGATAAGCTGAACGTTTCAAGTTTTACAATAGGAAAACAACGTCCAGGAGAATCCATCACTGATTATGCAACGGAGCAACGGAAATTGGCGGAAACATGTCAATTTGGTGCTTTCAAGAGGAAGTTTTAAGAGACTTGTTTGTTATTGGATTGGCCAACCGCTCGGCACAGAAGGAACTATTAAGTGAACAGGAGCTTGACTTAAAGAAAGAATTTTCGATTGCTTTAAGTCAGGAAATAAAAAATGGTCCTGATGAAAACGTTCACGAAGATTCAGGGTCAAACTCAGGAGGTAAAAACAGTTTTGCCCGAAAAACTTCTCTCCTTGAGTGTTTACCGTTGCGGGAAGACAAACCATAAGGCTGATGTTTGTTTCCATAAGGATACTGATGTAATGGGTGTCATAAAAAGGACACCTTCGTAGAATGTGCCGAATGGAAAATCACACCACAGTCAATCGAAATTGGAATATGGAAGACAAGGAAGGAAACGATCGACGGTCAACATGGCAGAGGAGGAGACCAACTGCTCGAAAGAAGAAACTACAGAGTGCAAACTACTGAATGAATTGGTGCATACATTGAAATACTGTGTTAAGAAATGAAAGCCAGACACAATAAGGTTCCAGAGATAATAGTGAAAGTTAAATTAAATGGGATAACCAATTGATATGGAGTTGGACACGGGAGCTTCTGTGTCACTGATAAGTGAAGAGTTCTACGCTAAACATCTGAAAATACAGTACTTCAATCCAGCGATATTGTGCTGAAAACCATGACGGGAGAAAAAATAGAAGTCGTCGGGATATGCTACGTAACTATGGAACTTCATGGGCACAGAGTGGAGGAAGTGCCATTGTATGTGGTACAGGGGAATGGACCTGCCTTATTCGGTAGGGACTGGCTGCATTTTGCGAAATTTGACTGGAAAAAATTAGCTGTAAATCATCTGCATTCTGGTATCTGAAAACCTCAAAGTTAGAAGAACTGTTAAGGAAATATGTTGATGTCTTTGATGGTGAACTGGGTCCAGCCAAGAATATAAAGGCTCATATTCGTGTGAGAAAGGATGCAAAACCAATCTTTTATAAAGCGAGGACAGTTCCTTATGCAATCAGGGATGCTGTGAATGCAGAACTTAAAAGACTAGAATTGGAAGGAATTATTGAGAAAGTTGACTATAGTGAGTGGGCGGCACCGAGATAGTGCCCGTTTCAAAAGACAATGGTTCTATTAGAATCGTGTGGGGACTTCAAGGTCACCATAAAATCGTTATGTGAAAATCCTGAACATCCAATGCCAAATCCAGATGAACTATACCAGCGACTGAACGGTGGAAAAACTTTCTCAAAGTTAGATTTATCGCAAGCTTATCAGTAAGTGGGAATTAGATGAGGAATCTAGGAAATATGTCACGATTAACACACCACTTGGTTTGTACCGATATACACGTTTACCATATGGTGTCTCAGCAGCACCACAACTTTTTCAGTCTTTAATGGATAAAGTTCTGCAAGGAGTGCCTTGTGGATGCAACATAGATGATATTAGTCTTACTGGGAGACCGAAGCTGAACATTTACACAATCTTGAAAAGGTACTTGAGCGGTTGCACATCAATGGGTTGAAATGTAATTTGTCGAAATGTGAATTTATGAAGCCCTTCTTGAAATATTTTGGAGTTTCATTGTAGATGAAGACGGTATTCATATGACGGAGGATGCCATTGCAGCAGTCACGGAGGCACCAAGGCCAGAATCAAGGTCTGAAATGCATCCTTCCTGGGCTGTGGTAAACCATTACCGTCGCTATGTGCCAAATCTCTCATCAGTCGCAGCAGCCTCTCACGGAATTACTGCATAAAGACAGAAAATGGCATTGGTCAGTAGAGTGTGGAAGAGCTTTTTCTGAGATTAAAAAAATGTTGACCACTGAAACAGGAGTATTAGTGCACTATGATTTGAGTACCTGTGACGTTGGCAGTGGGATGCATCACCCAAGGACTTGGAACAGTGCTTTCCCATATCACTAGTAACGGAGAAAGACCAATTGCTTATGCATCAAGAATGTTAACACCCACTGAACGTAACTATTCCCAAATTGAGCGTGAGGGTTTGGTAATCATCTTAGGACTACGGAAGTTTCATCAATATTTATATGGTCGTAAATTCACCCTTATTACAGATAACAAACACTCATACATTATGGGACCCAAGAGGGCATTCCAGTCCTTGCAGCTGCAAGAATACAACGCTGGGCTATACAGTTAGCAGCTTATGATTATGACATTGAATTACGTTCGTTCAAGTGACAATGGAAATGCTGATAGCACTCTCACGTTGCTTTTACCAGATTGTGACTCCGATGCATCAGATAAGCATGTAAAACTGGACACAAGAAGCAACTGCATTTAACATGCACCAGGTGAACTCTCCTTCCTGTAACTGCGAAATCTGTTGCAAGGGAAACTTTGCATGATGCTGTACTGGCTAGAAGCTTTATATTATACACGAAATGGATGGCCAGACTCTGAGGACATAGCACAATGGAACTGAAACCCTTCCATAGCCGTCAGCGTGAGTTTTCAATTGAAGAGGGATGTCTTCTATGGGGTGCCAAGGTGGTAATACCGTCGAGATATAGGATTCAAATCTTAGAAGAGCTACATGGTGGTCATCCGGGGATTGTTAGGATGAAAGGATTAGCTCGCTTGCATGTGTGGTGGCCGAATATCGATCAAGATTTTGAAAACACTGTGCAAGGGTGCTCTGCTTGTCAGGCTACTCAGCCAATGCCGACTCGTGCTGAGGGTAATCCGTGGAAATGGCCTCTGGTCCGTGGAAAAGAGTACATGTTGATTTCGCAGGACCATTCCTGGGACAAATGTACCTCATTATGATTGACGCACATTCAAAATGGCCAGAAGTACACCCAATGAAATCAGTTACAACTATGAATACCATCGCGATCATGCAGCGGGTATTTGCTCAGCATGGGGTTTGTGTAGAGCTCGTGTCTGATAATGGAAGACAGTTTGTGGCTGAGGAACACTAGGCATGATCCCAAGATCCCTGAAAAGGAATCTGGAAAAACTAGAGGCTGAAGTAGCTCCAGGACTCATGCAGAAGAGTGTGATCCTAGAAACGGCGCACATAGTAAGAAAAGTGAAGGACTCCTAAGGAGGCATTATGCAACCCGGAACCCTACACTGTAAATACCACCCAGTCGAATTGGAGGACTGTGATAGGCAAAAAAAATAATAGTAACAATAATAATAGCTGGATTAATACAGGAATGACCGAGGCACTTCAATTTAAAGATTACCGTTCAATAAATAATTTGTATTTTTCAAAACTCTTTATACAATACTTTTGAAAGAATTTTAAATTATAAGACTTTTGACGACCTATATTTAAATAGGTCGTCAAAACTTATTTTATACTATCTTTTAAATCTATATTCTATATCACCATTTTCTATTTAAGTACGCACATAAATTTTATGTAACGCAGAACGATATCTCGTCTCTTAAAGACTCACTTTAAATGGGAAAACAATCTATACTTATTAAAAATTCAAACAGATATTAGGCAATGTCAACATACAAAAAATTCTAACCTCCAGTTCTTCAGGCATCTCTCTTCCGATGCAAGAAATCAGCTGATGGCCTGGCCGAAACGAAATGTTAAATAATCATTTAATAAAATAAATAACTTTAATACATTAGTAAATAAATAAATTAAATAAAGAAATAAACAATTACAAAATAGATGAGAAGAGAAACCAGAGATGTTTTATGACAAAACAAGGAAATGATTTTTCACTTTCAGTTTACCTTGCAATGAGAAATATAATAATAACCATTTCTGGTAATAATTACACAAATAATGATTGATTACAGTCATCATCAATCTTGAGAGAGAGAGAGAGAGAGAGAGAGAGAGAGAGAGAGAGAGAGAGAGAGAGAGAGAGAGAGAGAGAGCGCCTAAAATGTTTTTGTTGTTCTTGTTGTGGGGGTATGGGCCCTATGGAAAAGCTTGAAAAGGTCTGAAAAGAGGTGTTTCCGTTGAGTTAAAGATACAGAAATATTAGGATAGGATATTCATACTTTATTTATTAGAATAAAAATGTAAACAAACGAATAATGTGCATGTTAAACAGTACAGAACAATGATTTATAATGAAAAATATGTCATATTTATTTTAATTTACGTTTAGTGAAACAAGGCTCTATTTGGCAGTAGATTTTAGCACATATTAATTTACGTTAAGTTAGGAATATAAATTTACAACTTGCACGCGTCCCGAGTAAGCTGGAGGTCGGATCACGCCTTGTTTAACTTCTCCCTCCAACTCACTCAAGCGAGATAGTTAACCTCCTTGACTAACGAAACCCACTGAGGCAGATTTACCCGAGATGTCACAGGTGGACGGACATATTAAATGGACATCATTTTTGAGGAAATTAATGAACATGGATATAATTATACATTCATGTCGTGTTTTTGAGTTTGTTCATTTTGTTAATCTGCATTAGTTGTTGTTGTTGTTCTTGCTGTTTTTGTTCTTGTTTGTGGGGGAGGGGAGATAGGAAAGTCCTATGGAAAAGCCTAAAAACGTCTGAAAAAGGCGTTTTGCGTTGAGTTAAAGATACAGGAATTTTAGGATAGGATATTTATGATTACCCATTAGAATGAAAAGGCAAAAAATGAATAATGCGCATGTTAATCAGTACAGAATAATTAATTCTAATAAAAAATAGCGTATTTTTTTGTTACGCTCGTTGGTGAGCAATGCTCTATTTAATCTTTGGAAGTTTTCGTGCCAACTGTTATATTTTCACGGCTTGTTCTCTGTGTAAGGGTTTGTGTATTTAAACGAAAATAACGACGATAATGATGAGAGACTGTTAACCTGTATTTGTTTATTTTCACCTGAATAATATTAAGCTTATTCTTTGAATTGGTGGATTGATTTTTTTAAGGCTTTTCTAATCTTAAATTTCGTAGCAACCGTTATGTTTTTACGGCTTGTTCTCTATGTAGGTTTAAGTAATATTAAGGCAATAATAATGATGCTGATGCGAGAACAAATCCGTGTTTTGCATGAAATAAAATGATTTAAAATGTATAAAAACTTTTGACGTTAAAAATACAAAATTACCATGGCAGAATAGTAAGATGGTTGATACGTTTAATATAAGATCGAACAATTATATTTAAATTAACTTCAGTTAGATAAGGAACTAATGAATTGTTTCCTGAATCAACTTCTATCTAAGTAGAAATCTGTACAAAACAATAATTAAATACTCTGTCAGATCTTCATTAATCTTGACACACTAATATTATACATACTAGCAATCTACCAATCCTTACTAAAAGTATATTCATCTGCTGCTTCGTATAAGTGACACGCTAGTATTTTTCTAACTATTAGAGAGAGAGAGAGAGAGAGAGAGAGAGAGAGAGAGAGAGAGAGAGAGAGAGAGAGAGAGTACTCTTTTCGTTTTAAAAATCACGGTTTAAAATGTAAACCAAACTTACTCTTAAAAACGCTTTAACTGAATGGCTATGCAGTTAAAATAAATCAATAAATAAATAAAAACTACCAAAGCAAGACTACATAATAATTGTAGCTATATACACCCAACACCCTGAATTTCAAGTTCAATTAAGTTTGATAAGGTGCTTGAATCAGCCTCAATGTAGCTAAAGATGAAAATGACATAAATAAATAAAAATGAATTCCAATCTACATAAATCATGCGATACGTTAAACGCGACTTACTTAATCCATATAACTTTCAAAGGACGTGTCGTTACTTACAATAACGACATGGAAAATCAATTTTTATTGAATATCTATGTTCATGCTGTATATGGAAAATGTTCCTTTATATTACATAGCGTTAAGTGGAAATGTGCAGGTTTGTGTACAAATGAATGTTTTATTTATATTTAATTGTAATAAGCGTTGTTACCAAGGAATATTGTCTTGTGAATGGTTTGTATAATTGGTTAACAATGCGATGTAAGTTGTTTGATAGTTTTCGTTCGTTTCTGTTGGTTTTGGTGGCTTCGTTCGTGTTGGTTTGGTGGCTTCGTTCGTTTTGTGTTAATTTTGTCGTGAGCGAACGAGGCCGAAGTCGTGTGTTTGGGTGAGAGAGCGAACATATTATTTTCGACACAGAACCCAAGAATGAGCAAAGGGTATGAAGTCAGTCGTTTCTCACATTGGTACTGGTAGAGTGGGTTGGTAACAGGAGAACTTAATCAGAGTGAAAAGGATTTCACTTCGATTAACGATGTCGTTCCTTCCCAGCATTTATTGAAGTGGATGGATTAATCAACCGAAGTTTGGATGAGTATTAGATGATATTATGATTTAATTTGCCTTGACTGGGATAAATCGTTAAGGATATGCATATCTGTGCGTGGATTCCGTGACTGGGTAAAATTGAATATATATTAGTGGTATCGTGGTTTACCCGTGCCTATTGTAATCCGAACTCGGCAACAACTTCATGTTAAACTAGTAAGTAATAATTCGGGGGCAAAACACAATAGAATATAGTAGTATATATGGTCCTTTCATGTCTGTAACACAACGCAATGAATTCTTTATGTAGAGAAAGGGTCTTGAGTTCTCTTAAACGAATCTGGTAATTAGTAATTTCTGTAATTGACTGAAGTCATTATATGTTGTTGCTGTTGACCCTAATGAGTAACAATAGGACGTCATTAGACACAATTCCATCTGAAATTTAACCTCTCTATTAATCCTGAAGAAGGGGAAGGGTAAAGGACTCTCATTATCTCCCATGACCTCTCCTGACTGGGTTCGAAATGTGAGTAGGGTACAGGGTACACATGTATATTATAATATGAATTGCTTTTATACCTACGCATAGAGGTATATGCGGAATTCGGTTCACATTGTTGTTGAGTTCATGATGTGGATTAATATACTCCAGAATGGATGGTATGGAGTTTTCAATTTGCTAGCTAATCTTCGTGTTATATGAAATATATATATATATATATATATATTATATATATATATATATATATATATATATATATATCCTTACATACATACATATACATATACAAATGAGAAGGGATTCAATGAAACGCAGCTCCGTTCTGCCGTGAAACAGAGTTGGTTATCCCCGTGAGCTTGTTACTTTATTTACGAATTTATCCTACATAATTTATGTAACTACATTGTGACTTACCTTTCCCTTTGTAAAAGAATACTATAGGGCAAACATCATAACATAATAGTTAAAAACACTAATAAGTCAGTTATATGAAGAAGCAGATGAATTAAATTTTAGTAAGGATTGGTAAATTGCTAGTATGTATAATTATATATCCGTACATACATAGTATGTATATATAAAACCTTGCCTAAAACATTCAAATACGATTCGAGACAGCATACGTCCTATAAAAGAAAATATGCTTAGCATTTACCCCAACGAAAGTCAGAGAAATCTTTCGGAATTAGGAAATCAACAATCATATAAACCATAAAAACACTAATTCTGTAAGCTTTCATAACCGCACTTTTGAAGAAGGATTTCACTATTCATTCGGAATAAACAAATCACAACAGTAGTTATGTAGTGGTTTTGAACGGACACCATTCAAACAAACATTAAACTTACCCAAAGCAATTCCATTTTACAAAACCATCGTACCTCAACTCAAAGGGCCAAAGCACTAATTCCCTAGCATCATTCGTGTCCGTTCAAAACCACTACATAACTACTGTTGTGATTTGTTTATTCCTGAATAGTGAAATCCTTCTTCAAAGTGCGGTTATGAAAGCTTACAGAATTAGTGTTTTTATGGTTTATATGATTGTTGATTTCCTAATTCCGAAGATTTCTCTGACTTTTCGTTGGGGTAAATGCTAAGCATATTTTCTTTATAGGACGTATGCTGTCTCGAATCGTATTTGAATGTTTTAGGCAAGGTTTTTTATATATACATACTATGGTTATGTTACGGATATATATTATACATACTAGCAATTTACCAATCCTTACTAAAATTATATTCATCTGCTTCTTCATATAACTGACTTATTAGTGTTTTTTAACTATTATGTTATGATGTTTGCCCTATAGTATTCTTTTACAAAGGGTAAGTCACATGTATACATAAATTATGTAGGATAAATTCGTTAAAGTAACTAAGTCTACGGGGGATAACCAACTCTGTTTCACGGGGATGCTGTGAATACTTAAATGTCCCGTGAATCATCCCTTCAGTCTGGACACTACAAGACAAACGGAGGCATTCTTCTTCACGCCACCCAGCGCTCGCTTGGCTTGTAAAGAGTATATAGATTTTACTTGCTATTGTGAAATCACTGAGTAAATAAACTGGGACAGTAGTTATGGTAAATATGTATATATGTATGTATGTCGTAGATACATATACATATATATATATATATATATATATATATATATATATATATATAAATATATATATATATATTATATATATATATATATATATATATATATGTGTGTGTGTGTGTGTGTGTGTGTGTGTGTGTAAATATATTCATATTATTGAATTAATATATATTTATATACATACATATGTATGTATACATATCTACATACACACATACACATACACGCACTAACTATGTATATATATATCATATATATATATATATATATATATATATATATATATATATATATATATATATATTAATTTTACATATATATGTAATTATAGATATAAGTATATAACTATCAATTAATGTACATTTACACACATTTATATATATAACATATATGTAAATATATATATTTTATATTTACATATATGTGGTAAATACACGAAAGTACTTGGCACTCTGTCTTTTCATTTTTTAAAAATTTTCCCTGTGGCTTTTGCTGATATATATATGTATATATATATATATATTTTATATATATATATATATATATATATTATATATAAATATATATATATATATATAAATATATATAAATATATATAATATATATATATATATTGTGTGTGTGTGTGTGCACTCGCAAAGACCAGAGAGAGAGAGAGAGAGAGAGAAACGCCCCTGTCCTGTCAACAACTGTCAAATGAATTATAGCCGTTTCCACCAAAACAGGAGGATGTAGGATTGGAAATGAACTGGTTGGTAGAAAGAATGAAGGTCGTACCTTCACATCTGATGAAAGAGGGACGATCGCTTAATTATCTAATGTCTTGACACTTACGAAACATGACGGGTAGCTGATGTTAATTTTTTTTTTATAGTGGTGTTTTAATTTTTTTTTTTTTTTTTTTTTTTGTCTGTCATCTGATGGCAATGGGTTTCATTTTTTTTAATTTTTCTTTTTTTTATCCATAATCCCCTTACATATGTTGTTAAGGACTGCTTCAAACTACTGACTCAGTTTTCACAGATTTCCGAAGCAATATTCTATTATGTCATTAAGGTAGCCCTACTTATAAAAAAATATAGTTAGAACTAAGAAAGAAAGAAAGAATAAGGTTGTCCTTGCATCCCATAATAAATAAATAAATAAATATATAAATAAATAAATAAATTATATATATATATATATATATATATATATATATATAAAATATATAATATATATATATATATATATATATATATATATTATATATATATATATATATATATATGTATATAAACGAACACATGACATCTCATTAGCAGTACGAGGAACCTCTAAAGATCAGAGAGAGAGAGAGAGAGAGAGAGAGAGGAGAGAGAGTTTAAAACTACTTTTTCCTATTTCACAGAGAGAGCATAAACTATTTTGTCGTTTATTTCAGAGAGAGAGAGAGAGAGCGAACATATGGTAAAGTCATAGTGATAAGAAATTCCCGTCAATGATATGTAAATAAAATTCCTTATTTTTATAGATTTACATTCAGCCTACCTCAAGTTTAATGTTCAGACAGCAAGCAGTACATAACATAACAGTAATCAATGCTTCTCCTCACAAGCGGTTTAATCTCCACTTCACCAAAACCATCCCAGAGGGACCAATCCATTCTATAACCCGCATTTCATTTCGCCTCCAATAAACAGTTTAAAATAAACAAAAACTTCTTCTAGGTTTCTCTCACCCAGCAGGCCTTAATCGGAATGAGTTATGAGATCGTTAAGCGGCCGCGTTTCAGAAGCTCGCGACAGAGAACGCGGAGATGTGTTTCAATTTAAGGACCATTTGCGTCTCGAAACCCCCCGAGTCGTGATTTATGGCAACCGCGTACGTACGTCGACGAGGAAGGAATGCGCGAGTTTGTGATGCGGGTCTCTTAGTTTGTCTTAATGATACCTAACCTTGAAACAAGTTGTCCTTGTGTTTTTGTAATTGACTTCCATTTCTATCTATTTATAGATTTTCTCCTCGTGTAACTTATTTACATTTCTATTTATCTATCTATATTCTCCTTGTGTTTTTTTAAATTTACTTACATTTCTATTTATTTATTTGTTTATATTCTCCTTGTGTTTTGGTAATTTACCTACATTTCTCTCTATTTATTTATATTCTCCTTGTGTTTTGGTAATTTACCTACATTTCTATCTATTTATTTATATTCTCCTTGTGTTTTGGTAATTGACTTACATTTTTACTTATTTATTCATTATATTTTCCTTGTGTTTTTTTCATTTACTTACATTTCTACAAACTTATTTATTCATCCTTGTGTTTTTTTTAATTTAACTTACATTTCTATATATTTATTTATTAAATTCTCCTTGTGTTTTGGTAATTGACTTACATTTCTATTCATTTATTCATAATTTTTTTTAATTTATTTCTTTTCTAATAACTGATATTTTTTTCTCAATTTCCTACTTACTTCTGTAGCTCTTTTCAAATGAACGCCATAATATTCTTTGGAAACTTGAATTTCAAGTCAATGGCCCCTGTGGTGAGCTCGTTCTATATGATTAGGTTTCATCTTCTGAATGATAATAATATTATAATAATACAGGTTTTTATTGAAAATAATGGCTATTTTCATTCCGCCGCGCTTATTTTGTATATAGAAGTTTCTCTATTCTTCTTATTAATGACTTTTCTTTTGTACTCAAATTGACTACTAAAATCTCAAATGGATATTCATGTCAAAAACGTGGTTTTTGTCAAAATGATTATACAAAATTAAGTCCAATCTGTACTGCATTTCGTATAATATTGAATTTGACAAATACCACGTTTTTTACATGAATCCCCCAATTAGCGTTTTAAATCCTAATTTTGTATAATATATTCAATTTGACAAATACCACGTTTTAGACACGAATCCCCCAATTGGCGTTTTAATAGCCAATTTGAGTACAGAAAAAAAAGTCAGTAATAAAAAAAAAAAAAAAATAATAGAAATGCCTGTTTATTTAAAAACGCCTTTAACCCCCCGAAGTTGAACTGAGTCGGAATAGAATAGAATATAGAATTTAGGCCAAAGGCCCTGCACTGGGACCTATGAGGCCATTCAGCGCTGAAACGGAAATTGACAGCAAAAAGGTTTGAAAGGTGTAACAGGAGGAAGACCTCATAGTTGCGGCCCAAGAAACTTTATAACCACTACCCAGTGGTGGTCTATACCGTTGCCAGAAGCACGAATATGGCTAACTTTAACATAGAACAAAATCATAATTGGATAGGTTAGAGGGCTGCAATTTGGTATGCTTGATGATGATCAACATCCTAATTTGGCAGCCCTCTAGCCTCAATAGCGTTTAAGACCTGAAGGCGGACAGAAAAAAGTGCCGACGGACATACAAAGTCGGCAATAGCTTTCTTTGAAAAATGGAGTTACGTTTAATAAAGCTCTTTTTACCCTCCGATATTCAGCTGAGTCGCCGAATTCTAAGAAGGTTAATACAGTTAATAATAACAAACTGGCGAGACTGTTGCCATGGCAACCTGCATCTACCAAACGTCGAGTCGTTCAATAGGCGTAACCAGCGACTTTGACCAACATCCGTTCTCTTTAATAATTCGCTGGATCTCAAGAGACGCGCGGAAAGAAAAAGCAGCTATATAATCCTTTCAAAGCACTTTTTTACAAAGCTCCTTTGCTTTCATTTCGTCCCATTCAAAGCCTCTTCTTTTCACAGTGGGGTCTCTCTCTCTCTCTCTCTTTCTTTCTGGCCTCCTTTATCAAACGGCACTTTCACCACTTTTCGTAACTGGCGTGGCCCATAACCACCGCCGTTTCTGTCCAACTAGTTCCTCTGTTATCTTTATTATTATTATTATCTCCTCTCTTTCGTTCCCATTCCGGCCAATTTATACCTCCTCCTTTTTATTACTCTGTTTGGAAGTTCTCCAACTTCCCTTCCTCTCATTTGACTCCCAAATGGACAGTTTTCCCTCTCTCCATAAATACGCGATATTAGACTGGAGAAGATTCTTCCAGCGCAATTTCCTCAGCACTCCATTATAACAGCTACCCTCACCCCCCCTTCCCCGCCCCCCCACCACCCCCCCCCCCCTTTTTTTTTGAAGGGAGAAAGGATTTTTTTGTCTTATTGAGAAGCGAGAATTTTTTTTTTTTTTTTTTTGATTTTTTGTTTTTTTTGAAGGGGAGAGGGGGGGGAGAATGTTTTATTTTTAAAAGGGAGGATTTTTTTTTTGAGAAAAGGAGATTTATTTTTAAGAGGTGAGATTCCTTTTTTTTTTTTTTTTTTTTTGTGAGAATGGAGGTTTTCTTGAGAAAAACCTCCATAGAAAGGAGATTTTTTTTTTTTTTTTTTTTTTTTGAGAGAGAGGAGAGAATGTTTTCTTTTAGAAGAGAGGTTTTTTTTTGAGAAGGGAGAATGTTTAATACAGAGCAAGGAAAATGGTTTTAAGAAAGTACCTAATGTTTCTGAGTAATAGGATACAAAAAACAAAAATTCCCAAAAATAGTGGCCCTAACTAACCCTATCTAGGGTCATTCACCATCGAATATGACCACTGTTCTGTATGAACCGAATTCTTACGATAGCCGACCACCCAGTTCCTCTTGATCAGATAAGAAGAAAACGCCAGACACAGGTCCGGCTGACCATTTTCCAGAATGCCAGATTCAAATATGCTGGAAACGGTCTGAAAATGTTATTTTGGGTAGAGATAAGATAAGATAGAATCTCTTACATAAACAGAAAAAATAACAACAATTCAACGACATTTCTTTACGGAAATGAGGAAGGGCTAGAAATATTTCAATTATTCTCCTTTTAAAAAATAAAAAAAAATTATTCATTCATTTATAAAGAAGCAGTAAAAACCATGCAATTCATCCCCCCTACCCCCCACCCCCCAGTCCCCCCCACCAAAAATAAAAACAATGTTATTTGGACAGAGAAATAGAGCTAAGCATATTGTCACTAAAATAAAAAAAAAACGAAATTAATTAATCAAAATTAGAAGTAAAGAAATATCAGCGTTTATTCATTTTGAATGTTCCAGTAACATACGAATGGAAATTAAGAATGGGAATTAAGCATGCTTTATGCATATAAACAAAAATGATTATTACAAATGATTCTAATTGCTCTGTTAAAACAACGCAAAAAAAAAAAAAAAAAAAAAGGAAATATTCTATTCTTTAATAAAGCCAGAAGGACTAGATTTAGAATCTATTATGGAGATATATTTGAAATACTTAGCTGTAAATAAATAATAATAATATAATAATAATAATAATAATAATAATAATAATAATAATAATAATAATAATAATAATAATAAATTCCTAGTTACAACATACAAGGAACATTCAAAATTACTTTTGTCATGACCCAGGGCCACTTTTCATAGCATTAGGAAATGGCTTCAGGAGAGAGAGAGGAGAGAGAGAGAGAGAGAGAGAGAGAGAGAGAGAGAGAGGCTGGTGAACGGAGCCAATTCTCATGAGAAATCGTCGCTGTCCTTTTTGTTAGACCCCAAAGTTAGTGTCGATTTCGGAAGCTCCCAATGACCAAATTTCAGATATCTTATGTATACTTATACTATACATACATACATACAAACTATTACCCCAAGTGTCCTTAATTCAAATGGTTGCTTGTACATATTTTGTATACGCCACATCTGTAGTAACTTAAATCAACAACATATTTCAATCTGGCATCATTACATATATACTTTGTATATTGTAAAAAAAAAATTGCATATTTCTTTCTGTAAGAGTGTAGATTTTGAATTTATAATATTAATACCTCTTAGTTTCTGTTTTAAGATATTAATAAGAGCTAGGAAGTGCCTTCATAACACAAAGAATGAGAAATATTTCTATACATTTATATCCTTAGTTCGTATGATTCGTCAAAGTGGTTTCCTCTTGAACTAAACTAAGATGGCGCCATATCTACAAATATACACGAACACCTTTCACCCTTATACACGCCATATACACGTAATATTATACCTCCGGAGTACCTTGATGTCTCATTAGATCTGATTAACAAAGGCAGATATGCAACGGCGCTCTGGAAGGAATCAAAGACCACGACTTAACGACCTCATTCCGAAATCAAGCATAATTCTCACGAATCTGGGAAACCTAAATGGTTTCCCCACGACTATTGAAACCCAAAGCACTTCTAACTCAACGGGATTTTGGGATACACTCAATAAAACATAAAAAGGAAAAGTATTACAGAAAAGTATATTTTTAAAAATTGCTTAGAAAACCTAATTCCCACGAGTCTGGGACACCTAAATTAATTTAAAAACTTAAATGCTTGGAAAACCTAATTCACACGAATCTAAGAAACATAAATGCTTGGAAAACCGAATTCCCACGAATCTAAGAAACATAAATGATAGGAAAACCTAATTCCCACGAATCTGGGAAACATAAATACTTGGAAAACCTAATTCACACGAATATGGAAACCTAAATCCCACGAATCTGGAAAACTTAAATGCTTGGAAAACCTAATTCACACGAATCTAAGAAACCTAAATGCTTAGAAAACCTAATCACTACGAATCTAAGAAACATAAACGCTTAGAAAACCTAACTCACACCAATCTGGGAAACCTAAATTACTTACAAAACCTAATTCCCACAAATCTGGGAAACCTAATGTTTGGAAAACATAATTCACATAAATCTGGAAAACATAAATGCTTGGAAAACCTAATTGTCACGAATCTGGGAACCTAAATATTTGGAAAACCTAATTTCTACGAATCTGGAAACCCAAAGCAAACACATCCATCTAAAAGAAGTGTTGGGATACATACAATTAAACATAAAAGAAAAAAAAAAAAAAAAAGAATCTCATATGAGCAGTCAGTGAGAATGAAATCCTTACAAGACCGACCTCACAATCTCGCTTAGGAGGAATTTCTCGCAATTTTTTAAAACTAAGTTCCAATGAAATTCCTCCTCTTTTTTTTCTGGCCCAGAGGAATTTTCCGGAGACTTTCCAAAATCATTTACATTTTTGCCTCCTTCATAAGTTTGGGACTTTATACCCCTCCGGGCCAACAAGATTTCTGACAGGAATGTCTCGTTACCCGGAATTCCCTCCTCAGGCAACGACGAAGTAAAACTCTGAACATTACTTATGACTTGTGACTCTGGAAAATTACGAGATGGGGGAGGGGGGGGGAGATATATCTTGAAGGCTTGAATACCGAGATTTCACGTGATTTTTACTCGAATCCGACGAATTTCGGTCAAAATTCAGCTCCTTGAGAATGCTTCCATATGACATTCTGGTATAAATGTGGATTTGTAATGAAGGAAATGTATGAATCGTACATTGTCAAAGACAATGTACGATTCATACATTTGAAGGCACGCTTTGAAGGCACGCTTCAAAGAAACTTCAAGTAATGCCTACAGTGTACCGCATGAGGTGCACTGATGTCACGGGGTATCTATTCTGTTTCCTTCATTTCAATGAAATAACGGACCAAGTGATTTGTAAAAACTCCACCTTTTTAAAAGTAAAAATAAATTAATTAATTAAATAAGGTCGCAAAACAAGATATATATAATATATTACGCTGTCGCTACCTCCATGTTTTGCTAGTGATTTATTAAGCATTATTTTCAGCACTAAAAATCAGGGTTAAGAAAAATTTTATATTTTGATAAAAGCAAGACGAAACCGAGAGCAGTTTCTTCCCTATAGAGAATTATAATCATAACTGAAAAACTGAAACAGAGAAGATATTATGACAGGGGATATGAAAATGAAGCAAGACAGAATAAAGACCGAAATCAAAACAGAACTGAAACAGGATTGGTGATTTTTTAAAAATTTTTAGAATAAAAATAAAAAAATAAAAAGTCAGTTTTTTTTTATTTTATTTATTTGGTTTTTTTTTTATTTGTTAGATGTTTTTTCAATATTTTTTCTTTTCATCAAAATATATTTTATGACAGAATTACTATTGATTTATCTTTTAGTTCTGGCCTAAAGTATGTACTTGTAATTTTTTTTAATAAAAATAAATAGATACAGCACACTTATGCTTAAGTCTTTATTAACGCCCAAACTGTATTTTTCAATTTGTTTGCTTTCAAATAAAAAAAAAAGTAAAAAAAATAAAAAATAAAAAATGATTTTTTTAAATGAAAAAAATCAAAGATTTAATCACTCGATTAAATTAGTTTAATTTAATCATTGCCAACCCTGATCAGGAACAAGAGAAAGTCATATTAAGAAGAAGGCGATTCCCTTCAGCTGAACAGGGGGGTGGGATGGTATCCTGAGGAGAGAAGCGAGCAGATCCTAGAGGGAAGCGAGCAGATCCTATACAATCCATATTTGTTCAGAGCAGATAAGGAACCCCTAATGAGGGCCGGAATGGAATTTCTCTAACACAAATACTTGTTGATCTTCTGCCCTTCGGCGGCATTGAGAAGGGAATGTCACTGAGTGTGTGTCTTTGGATGGGAAGTAATTAGACCTCAGTGGATCTTGGGGATTGTGTTGTCTAACTTAGGTCTATTGGGAAATTCTTGTTTCCTTTTTTTTTCTTTTTTGTAAGAAAGATTCTCTCTCTCTCTCTCTCTCTCTCTCTCTCTCTCTCTCTCTCTCTCTGAGAAAGCCTTGTTATTATTATTTTCTAGAGAAAGATTAACTCTCTCTCTAGGTCACTGGGAAAGCCATGTTTTATTTACTTCTTTGGGGGGGAAGGGTTCCCAACACCTCTCTCTCTCTCTCTCTCTCCTCTCTCTCTCTCTCTCTCTCTCTCTCATTGGGAAAGTCTTGTTATTACTTTCTAGAGAAAGATTAACTCTCTCTCTGGGTCACTGGGAAAGCCATGTTTTATTTTTTTTGGAAGGGTTCCAGCACCTCTCTCTCTCTCTCTCTCTCTCTCTCTCTCTCTCTCTCTCTCTCTCTCTCTCTGGGGAAAGTCTTGCTTCAATGTTTTTGTAGTAGCAACAGGCCTAAGGGGGCCACTGACTTGAAATTCATGTTTCAAAATGATTTGCAAACTAAACTCATTATCCCCCATATTAAGTTTGCAGCATCTTTGAGTTCAAGGAAGCCAACTTTCTACCTCCCATCGTTCTTCCTTTCTTCCGTCCTTTCCCCGTTTTATATTTCCGTATTTTTTGGCAAAGAAGAAAGGAAGGTGAAAACACAAACAGGGCCGTGGATGGCATCCTTTCTTATCACCTTTTTCTTCTTTCCCTTTCTCTTTACCATCGTCTTTGTCTTCTATTGTCTTTTCTCCTGTTTCGTTTTGGGGATGAAATGTTCTCTTTATAAATATTCTTATTTAATAAAGTTTTTTTTAAATATTATGCAGATATTTTCTATCAGCCATCCTTCCTGACTTCGCATTCAGGTTGGATATCACCTCTGGAACGAAAGTTTTGAATCGATACGTCTGAGAGAGAGAGAGAGAAAGGAAGGTTACTTCAGAAGGTGCTAAATCCTTCATTATTATTAATTAATTGATGAGATAACCCCTATTCATAATGAACAAACCCACTGTAGCACTAACTTGAAATTCAACCTTCCAGAGAATATGATGGTGCTCATTTGAAAGAAGTAACAGAAGGTGTTAGGATAAATCATTAGAAAAGAAAATATAAATTCACAAATTATAAAAAATCAGATAAATATGAGTAAATGAACTCTGGTGAAGTTCGACGAAGATTAACCTCGTGAGAGGCTTCAGTAATTCTGCCTCGATGGAAGGAAATAAATTGAAGCACTTTGCATTTCATGATGGGTATCAATTCCCGTAAAAGTCGCCATATAAAAATGATGGATGTAGGTAAAACGGATGCTTTATTTGGGCATTAAATGAAATCCTAATGCTCCAGGATTTTCCAACATGGCTACCTCATTAAAGAGTATTAAACGAGAGAACATTTAGTATAAAAAATTACTTTCAACATTTTTCAGTCGCTCATTACACGAGATGAAGAGCAATAACCAGCATGACGTGAATTAAATTTACGATTTACTCATCATATAATAAGACGCATTTCTTCAATGAAATTAGGGGCTCACGAAATATCACAAACAAAAGTGTAACTTACATGACGTTACTTCATGACATTACGAATACCTGCCTTTGATTCACAGAAACATAAACACTCTACAACCTCATTAGACTAAATCTGATAACGAAAGGATCTGAAAAGTATTGTAATATAAAATATTTCAAGAGGATTATTTACTCCTGAAAATTTCATCGAGTGAAAAACATCGTTATATCTAGCATCCCAAAAAAAGACTCTTTATTAGAACACCGGATTTGAAAACGGAAGGATTTGCAAAGTAATATAGTAATACAATGTACCATATTTACCAAGGAATAAATATTAATTAAAATTTCAACTTAGGGGGGATATATCGTTACATTATCAAATATAAAGCGGGTGTTCTTAACAGAGGGTATCCATACCCTGGGCTGTATTGAGAACCACATGGAACTTGATCTCTAGATATTTGTATATACTTGATTTTGATGTGACAATGTATACATGGGTACATTTTGTAAAACTATAAATGCTTTTGATTTTCTAGTATGTTCAATCCTAGATGTTCATACCCAAAGCATATATCCAACGAAGTATATTAAGTTATATTGTAAACAAATAGGACTTAGGCAGACTTAAGTAAAGGGGGCATGGACCCACATTAGGCAATTCATTGGGGGGGTCTGGCGTCACCAAAAGGTTAATTAGGAACCCTTGGAATAAAGCTTTGTATTGGATAACCCAAAGTGTCCTTTACTTATAGAACGCTCTCCCACCAGCATCTGTTTGTCAGGAAATTCCTGGGAAGAGATCAACAGGAAGTTGCAGGTGTATCTGAGGGTGAAGCTGTCCAGGCTGAGCCAATTGCTCTGTTGCAATGCAACAGAATCCCAAACCGTTTAGGCTGGTCCTCTTAGGGCATCGTTTTACCATGGGAGAGGGACACTGCAGCGAGGGACGAGAGCTTTAATCCAAGATTCTTTTTATAGCTTCGTTTTTTTTGGTGGGGGGGGGGGGGGGGGGGGGGGGGGCACGAAAGAGTCTATTGCCCCGCCGAGAGAGAGAGAGAGAGAGAGAGGACAGAGAGCACGACTATCAGCTTCACTATTACTATTATCTGCTTCACATTTAGAGGAGAGAGAGAGAGAGAGAGAGAGAGAGAGAGAGAGAGAGAGAGAGAACGACTATCCTCATATTTAGAGAGAGCACTGTTATCTGCTTCACATTGAGAGAGAGAGAGAGAGAGAGAGAGAGAGAGAGAGCATGACCATCAGCTTCACTATTACTATTATCTGCTTCACATTTAGAAGAGAGAGAGAGAGAGAAGATACCAGTAAATAAGTTCAAGAGGAATTCACTTTGCAATGATCGACATTAGATATACTCGATGGACAAATTTATCTGTCTATTTTCTATAACGCTGAAATCCTCCACAATATATCCCATGTCCTAAAAGTGATCAGCATTTTATTCTTTCATGAACAAAGAAAAACAAAATATTCTAACAAATTAACGTCCGGAACGTAATCAAAATTTTGGGCCGTGACGAACACTGCAGTCTGCTAGCGAGAATATTATGCAAGATTTTATGGTAGTCGGTAGTTTTATAGTTGTTGCAGAAAGGACTTTATTGCGAATCTGAAATACTCCAACGTTTAAATATTGTCTGAATATAAGCTTACAACTTATGCGTGAGGGGTAAAATCTTGCACGCGTCCCAAGTAAGCTGGAAGTCGGATCACGCCTTGTTTAACTTCTCTCTCGAATCCACTCAAGCGATGACTTACGAAACCCACTGACATATTAAATGGACATCATTTTTGAGGAAATTAATGAACATGGATATAATTATACAATCATGTCGTGTTTTTGAGTTTGTTCATTTTGTTAATCTGTATTAGTTATTGTTGTTGTTCTTGTTCTAGTTTGTGGGGGAGGGGGGATAGCAAAGTCCTATGGAAAAGCCAAAAAACGTGTGAAAAAGGCGTTTTGCGTTGAGTTAAAGATACAGGAATTTTAAGATAGGATATTTATGATTTACCTATTAGAATGAAAATGTAAAAACTGAATAACGTGCATGTTAATAAGTACGGAATAATTAATTCTAATAAAATATAGCGTATATTTTTGTTATGTTCGTCGGTCAGCAATGCACTATTTAATCTTTGGAAGTTTTCGTGGCAACATATTTTCACGGCTTGTTATCTGGGTAAACGTTTGTGTATTTAAACGATAATAACAATGATAATGATGCGACACTGTTAACCTGTATTTGTTTATTTTCATTTGACTAATATTATGCTTATTCTGAAAGGTGAAATTATTTTTTAAGGTATTTCTAATCTCAAGTTTAGTAGCAAGCGTTATGTTTTTACGGATTGTTCTCTGTGCAAGTTTGCGCATTAAAGGCAATAATAATGATGCTAATGAAAAAATTCATGTTTCCTATGAAATGAAATGGTTTAAAATGTATAAAACAACTTTTGCCGTTAAAAATAATCTAACTGGACTATACAAAATTACCATGGCAGA
>NC_061089.1:70656057-70666057 GCF_015104395.2 Macrobrachium nipponense
AAATCTTGCATAATATTCTCGCTAGCATACTGCAGTGTTCGTCACGGCCCAACATTTTGATTACGTTCCGGACGTTAATTTGTTAGAATTTTTTTGTTTGTCTTTGTTCATGAAAGAATAAAATGCTGATCACTTTTAGGACATGGGATATATTGTGGAGGATTTCAGTGTTATGGAAAATAGATAAAATTGTCCATCGAGTCTATCTAATGTCGATCATTGGAAAGTGAATTCCTCTTGAACTTATTTACTGGTATCTTCTCTCTCTCTCTCTCTCTCCTCCTCTCTCTCTCTCTCTCTCTCTCTCTCTCTCTCTTCTAAATGTGAAGCAGATATTAGTAATAGCGAAGCTGATAGTCATGCTCTCTCTCTCTCTCTCTCTCTCTCTCTCATTGTGAAGCAGATGATAGTGCTCTCTCTCTCTCTAAATATGATAGTCGTTCTCTCTCTCCTCACTCTCTCTCTCTCTCTCTCTCTCGGCGGGGCAATAAACTCTCTTTCGTGTCACCCCCCCTCAAAAAAAAAGGCTATAAAAAGAATCTTGGATTAAAGCTCTCGTCCCTCGTTGCAGTGTCCCTTTCCCATGGTAAAACGATGCCCTAAGAGGACCGCCAGCCTAAACGATTTGGGATTCTGTTGCATTGCAACAGAGCAATTGGCTCAGCCTGGACAGCTTCACCCTCAGATACACCTGCAACTTCCTGTTGATCTCTTCCCAGGAATTTCCTGATGAACAGATGCTGGTGGGAGAGCGTTCTATAAGTAAAGGAGACTACGGGTTATCCAATACAAAGCTTTATGTCAAGGGTTCCTAATTAACTTTTTGGTGACGCCAGACCCTCCAATGAATTGCCTAATGTGGGTCCGCACCCCCTTTACTTAAGTCCACTTAAATCTCATTTGTTGACTACAACTCAATATACTTAGTTTAATACATTCTTTGGGTATGAACATGTAGGATAGAACATAAAAGAAAATCAAAAGCATTTATAATTTTACAAAATGTTCCCATGTATACATTGACGCATCAAAATCAAGTATATACAAATATCTAGAGATCAAGTTCCATGTGGTTCTCGGGTATGGATACCATCTGTTAAGAACACCCGCTTTATATTTGATAGTGTAACAATATATCCCCCTAAGTTGAAATTTTAATTATTATTTATTCCTTGGTAAATATGGTACATTGTATTACTATATTACTTTGCAAATCCTTCCGTTTTCAAATCCGGTGTTCTAATACAGTCTTTTTTAGGATGCTAGATATAATGATGTTTTTTGATATTTTCAGGAGTAATTAATCCTCTTGATTTTTTTTATATTATAGTATTTTGCAGATCCTTGCGTGATCAGATTTAGTCTAATGAGGTTGTAGTGTGTTTACGTGTTCGTTAATCAAAGGCAGGTATTCGTAATGTCATGAAGTAACGTCATGTAAGTTACACTTTTGTTTGTGATATTTCGTGAACCTCTAATTTCATGAAGAAATACGTCGTATCATATGATGAATAAATCGTAAATTTAATTAACTTGATGCTGGATATTGCTCTTCATCTCGTGTAATGAGCGACTGAAAAATGTTGAAAGTAATTTTCATATTAAATGTTCTCTCGTTTAATACTCTTTAATGAGATAGTCATGCTGGAAAATCCTGGCACATCAGGATTCCATTTAATGCCCAAATAAAACATCCGTTTTACCCACATCCATCATTTTATATGGCGACTTTTACGTGAATTCATATTTATTTCCTTACATCGAGGCAGAATTACTGAAGCCTCTCACGAGGCTAATCATCGTCGAACTTCTCCAGAGTTCATTTACTTATATTTATCTGCTTATTTATAATTTGTGAATTAAAATTTTCTTTTGTATTGATTGATTTCCTTCTGTATATCCTAACACCTGTTACTTCTTTCAAATGAGCACCATCATATTATCTGGAAGCTTGAATTTCAAGTAGGTGCTATAGTGGGGTTGTTCCTTATGAATAGTGGCTATCTCCTTAATTAATCAATTATAATGAAGGATTTTGCACCTTCTGAAGTAACTTCCCTTTCTCTCTCTCAGACGTATCGATTCAAACCTTTCGTTGCAGAGGTGATATCCAACCTGAATGCGAAGTCAGGAAAGATGGCTGATAGAAAATATCTGCATAATATTTAAAAAAAACTCTATTAAATAAGAATATTTATGAAGAGAACATTTCATCACCAAAACGAAACAGGAGAAAAGACGATAGAAGACAAAGACGATGGTAAAGAGATAGGGAAAGAAGAAAAAGGCGATAAGAAAGTATGTCATCCACTGCCCTGTTTGTGCTTTCACCCTCCTTTCTTCTCTGCCAAAAAAATACGGAAATATGAAACGGGGAAAGGACGGAAGGAAGTAAGAACGAAGGAAGGTAGAAAGTTGGCTTCCTTGAACTCAAAGATACTGCAAACTTAATATTGGGGATGATGAGTTTATTTTGCAAATCATTTTGAAACATGAAGTTCAAGTCAATGGCCCCCTTAGCGTTGTTGCTACTACAAAAACATTGAAGCAAGACTTTCCCGAGAGAGAGAGAGAGAGAGAGAGAGAGAGAGAGAGAGGTGTTGGGAACCCTTCTCCCCCCAAAAAAATAAAACATGGCTTTCCCAGTGACCTAGAGGGAGAGTTAATCTGTCTCTAGTAAATGATAATAACAAGACTTTCCCATTGAGAGAGAGAGAGAGAGAAAGAGAGAGAGAGAGAGAGAGAGAATATCTTTCTTACAAAAAAGAAAAAATAGAAAAGAATTTCCCAAGAGACCTAAAGTTAGACAACACAATCCCCAAGATCCACTGAGGTCTAACTACTTCCCATCCAAAGACACACACAGTGACATTCCCCTCTCAAGGTCGAAAGCCAGAAGATCAACAAGTATTTGTGTTAGAGAAATTCCATTCCGGCCCCTCATTAGGGTTTCCTTATCTGCTCTGAACAAATAAGGATTGTATAGGATCTGCTCGCTTCTCTCGTCAGGATACCATCTCACCTTCTTCCTGTTCAGCTGAAGGGAATCGCCTTCTTCTTAATATGACTTGCTCTTGTTCCTGATCAGGGTTGGCAATGATTAAATCTAACTGATTTAATCAAGTGATTAAATCATTGATTTTTTTTTCATTTAAAAAATCATGATTTTTTTTTTTTACTTTTTTTTAAATTTGAAAGCAAATAAAATGGAAAAATACGGTTTGGATGTTAATAAAGATTTAAGCATAAGTGTGCTGCCTCTATTTATTTTTATATAAAAAGAAATTACAAGTACACACTTTAGGCCAGAACTGGAAACCTAAAAGATAAATCAATAGTAATTCTGTCATAAAATACACTTTGATGAGAAGAGAAAATATTGAAAAAACATCTACTAAATAAATAAAGAAATTAAAAAATCACATTTTTTTTTATTTAAATTTTTTTTAAAAAAATCACCAATCCCGTTTCAGTTCTGTTTTGTTTTCGGTCTTTATTAGGTCTTGCTTCATTTTCATATCCCCTGTCATATTATCTTCCATACTTCAGTTTTTCACTTATGATTATATTTCTCTATAAGGAAGAAACTGCTCTTGGTTTCGTCTTGCTTTTATCAAAATATAAAATTTTTCTTAACCCTGAGTTTTAGTGCTGAAAATAATGCGTAATTAATCACTAGCAAAACATGAAGGTAGCGGCAGCGTAATATATCGTGTTTTGTTGCCTTATTTTTTTTTTTTTTTTTTGTTCTTTATACTTTAAAAAGGTGGAATTTTAATAAATCACTTGGTCCCATTATTTCATTGAAATGAAGGAAACGGAATAGATGCCCCAGTAGTGGGGTAGTGTCATCAGTGCACCTCATGCGATACACTGTAGGCATTACTTCAAGTTTCTTTGAAGCGTGCCTTCAGCCCCTAACTGCAACCCCCTTCGTTCCTTTTGCTGTACCTCCTTTCATATTCTCTTTCTTCCATCTTTTTTTCCAGTCTACCCTAACAATTATTGCTTGTCTTTGACAATGTATGATTCATACATTTCCTTCATTACAAATCCACATTTATATCAGAATGTCATATGGAAGCATTCTCAAGGAGCTGAATTTTGACCGAAATTCGTCGGATTCGAGTAAAAATCACATGAAATCTCGGTATTCAAGCCTTCAAGATATATCTGCCCCCCTCGTAATTTTCCAGTCACAAGTCATAAGTAATGTTCAGAGTTTTACTTCGTCGTTGCCTGAGGAGGGAATTCCGGGTAACGAGACATTCCTGTCAAGAATCTTGTTGGCCCGGAGGGGTATAAAGTTCCAAACTTATGAAGGAGGCAAAAATGTAAATGATTTTGGAAAGTCTCCGGAAAATTTCATCGGAACTTAGTTTTGAAAAATTGCGAGGAATTCCTCCTAAGCGAGATTGTGAGGTCGGTCTTGTAAGGATTTCATTCTCACTGACTGCTCACATGAGATTCTCTGTTTTTTTTTTTTCTTTTATGTCTAATTGTATGTATCTCAACACTACTTTTAGATAGGTGTGTTTGCTTTGGGTTTCCAGATTCGTAGAAATTAGGTTTTCCAAACATTTAGGTTTTCCAGATTGATGCGATTAGGTTTCCATATTCGTGTGGATTAGGTTTTCTAAGCATTAGGTTTCCCAGATTGATATGAGTTAGGTTTTCCAAGCATTAGGTTCCCCAGATTCGTAGTTATTAGGTTTTCCAAACATTTAGGTTTCCCAGATTCGTGAGAATTAGGTCTTCCAAGCATTTATGTTTTCCAGATTCATGTGAATTATGTTTTCCAAACATTAGGTTTCCCAGATTCGTGGTAATTAGGTTTTGTAAGTAATTTAGGTTTCCCAGATTGGTGAGAGTTAGGTTTTCTAAGCGTTTATGTTTCTTAGATTCGTGGGGATTAGGTTTTATAAGCATTTAGGTTTCCCAGATTGGTCTGAGTTAGATTTTCTAAGCATTTAGGTTTCTTAGATTGGTGTGAGTTAGGTTTTCTAAGCATTTAGGTTTCTTAGATTCGTGTGAATTAGGTTTTCCAAGCATTTATGTTTTCCAGATTCGTGGGATTTAGGTTTCCATATTCGTGTGAATTAGATTTTCCAAGCATTTAGTTTTCCCAGATTCGTGGGAATTAGGTTTTCCTAGCATTTATGTTTCTTAGATTCGTGGGAATTAGGTTTTCTAAGCATTTAAGGTTTTAAATTAATTTAGGTATCCCAGATGCGTGGGAATTAGGTTTTTTAAGTAATATAGGTTCCCGGATTCGTGGGAATTAGGTTTTTTAAGTAATTTAGGCTCCATATACTCGTATTAATTACGTTTTCTAAGCATTAAGGTTTTGTAGCTTCGTGGCAGTTAGGTTTTCAAGTAATTTAGGTGTCCCAGACTCGTGGGAATTAGGTTTTCTAAACAATTTCTAAAAATATCCTTTTCTGTAATACTTTTCCTTTTTATGTTTCATTGAGTGTATCCCAAAATCCCGTTGAGTTAGAAGTGCTTTGGGTTTCAATAGCCGTGGGAATTGAGGTATCCAAGTCATTTAAGTTTCCCAGATTTGTGAGAATTGTGCTTGATTTCGGAATGGCAGGAATCTCGCTAATGAGGTCGTTAGTCGTGGTCTTTGATTCCTTCCAGAGCGCCGTTGCATATCTGCCTTTGCTAATCAGATCTAATGAGAAATCAAGGTACTCCGCAGGTATAATATTACGTGTATATGGCGTGTATAAGGGTAAAGGGTGTTCATGTATATTTGTATATATAGCGCCATCTTAGTTAAGTTCAAGAGGAAACCACTTTGACGAATCATACGAACTAAGGATATAAATGTACAGAAATATTTCTCATTCTTTGTGTTATGAAGGCACATCCTAGCACTTATTAATATCTTAAAACAGAAACTAAGAGGTATTAATATTATAAATTCAAAATCTACACTCTTACAGAAAGAAATATGCAAAAAAGTTTTGATAATAATACGAGTATATATGTAATGATGCCAGATTGAAATATGTGTTGATTTAAGTTACTCAGATGTGCGTATACAAATTGTGTACAAGCAAACATTTGAATTAAGGACACGTAGGTATGTATGTATTTATGTATGTATGTATAGTATACGTGTACATAAGATATCTGAAATTTGGTCATTGGGAGCTTCCGAAATCGACACTAACTTTGGGGTCTAACAAAAGGAAGGACAGCGACGATTTCTCATGAGAATTGGCTCCGTTCACCAGCCTCTCTCTCTCTCTCTCTCTCTCTCTCTCTCTCTCTCTCTCTCTCTCTCTCTCTCTCTCTCTCTCTCTCTCTCCAGAAGCCATTTCCTAATGCTATGAAAAGTGGCCAAGGGTCATGAAAATGACAAAAGTAATTTTGAATGTTCCTTGTATGTTGTAACTAGGAATTTATTATTATTATTATTATTTTTTTTTTTTTTTTTTTTTTTGCTCTATCCAGTCCTCCAATTCGACTGGGTGGTATTTATAGTGTGGGGTTTCCGGTTGCATCCTGCCTCCTTAGGAGTCCATCACTTTTCTTACTATGTGTGCCGTTTCTAGGATCACACTCTTCTGCATGAGTCCTGGAGCTACTTCAGCCTCTAGTTTTTCTAGATTCCTTATCAGGGATCTTGGGATCGTGCCTAGTGCTCCTATGATTATGGGTACGATTTCCACAGGCATATCCCATATCCTTCTTATTTCTATTTTCAGATCTTGATACTTATCCATTTTTTCCCTCTCTTTCTCTTCAACTCTGGTGTCCCATGGTATTGCGACATCAATGAGTGATACTTTCTTCTTGACTTTGTCAATCAACGTCACGTCTGGTCTGTTTGCACGTATCACCCTATCCGTTCTGATACCATAGTCCCAGAGGATCTTTGCCTGATCGTTTTCTATCACCCCTTCAGGTTGGTGCTCGTACCACTTATTACTGCAAGGTAGCTGATGTTTCTTGCACAGGCTCCAGTGGAGGGCTTTTGCCACTGAATCATGCCTCTTTTTGTACTGGTTCTGTGCAAGTGCCGGGCATTCACTTGCTATGTGGTTTATGGTTTCATTTTTCGTATTGCACTTCCTACATATGGAGAGATGTTATTTCCGTCTATCGTACTTTGAACATATCTGTTCTTAGGGCCTGATCTTGTGCCGCTGTTTATCATTCCTTCAGTTTCCTTCTTTAGCTCTCCCCTCTGTAGCCATTGCCAATTGTCATCACTGGCTAGTTCTTTAGTCTGTCTCATGTATTGTCCGTGCATTGGTTTGTTGTGCCAGTCCTCTGTTCTTTCTGTCTTTCTTTTGTCTCTTATATTTCTGGGTCTTCGTCTACTTTTATTAGTCCTTCTTCCCATGCACTCTTTAGCCACTCGTCTTCACTGGTTTTCAGATATTGCCCCAGTGCTCTGTTTTCGATGTTGACGCAGTCCTCTATACTTAGTAGTCCTCTCCCTCCTTCCTTTCGTGTTATGTATAGTCTGTCCGTATTTGCTCTTGGGTGTAGTGCTTTGTGTATTATTATTATTATTATTATTATTATTATTATTATTATTATTATTATTATTATTATTTACAACTAAGTATTTCAATATATCTCCATAATAGATTCTAAATCTAGTCCTTCTGGCTTTAGTAAAGAATTGAATATTTCCTTTTTTGCGTTGTTTTAACAGAGCAATTAGAATCATTTGTGATATTTATTTTGTTTATATGCATAAATGCTTAATTCCCCTTCTTAATTTTCATTTTTATGTTGTTGGAACTTTCAATTTATTTTATTTCGTGTATATTTATAAATTATACATTTCCATTCGCATGTTACTGGAACATTCAAAGTGAATAAACGTTGATATTTCTTTACTTCTCATTTTGATTAATTAATTTCGTTTATTTTTATTTTAGTGGCAATATGCTTAGCTCTATTTCTCTGTCCAAATAACAGTTTTTTTTTTTAGGTGCGGGCGTGGGGAGGGGGGGGGGATAAAATTGCATGGTTTTACTGCTTCTTTATAAATGAATAAATAATTTATTTTTCTTAAAAGGAGAATAGTTGAAATATTTCTAGCCCTTCCTCATTTCCGTAAAGAAATGTCGTTGAATTGTTGTTATTTTTTCTGTTTATGTAAGAGTATTCTATATCTTATCTCTACCCAAATAACATTTTCCAGACCGTTTCCAGCATATTTGAATCTGGCATTCTGGAAAATGGTCAGCCGGGCCTGTGTCTGGCGTTTTCTTTTTATCTGATCAAGAGGAACTGGGTGGCTGGCTATCGTGAGAATTCCGTTCATACAGAACAGTGGTTCCATATTCGATGGTGAATGACCCTAGATAGGGTTAGTTAGGGCCACTATTTTTGGGGGAATTTTGTTTTCGTATCCTAGCTACTCAGAAAACATCAGGTACTTCATTAAAACCATTTTTCTTGCTCTGTATTAACATTCTCCCTTTTCATATTCTCCTTCTCAAAAAAATCTCTCTTCTAGAAAACTAAAAAAATTCTCTTCCCTTTCTCAAAAAAAAAAAAAAAAAAAAAAAAAAAAATAAAAAAAAAAAAAAAAAATCCTTTCTCAAACAAAAAATCTCCTTTTTCAAAGAAATTTCCATCTCAAAAAAAAAAAAAATCTCTTCTCATAAAAAAAAAAATATCCTATCTCAAGAAAAATCTCCCTTCTAAAAAAAACTCCCTCTCCTCCCCCCCCCCCCCCCCAAAAAAAAAAAAAAAAAAAACTCCCTGCTCAAAAAAAAAAATCCCTTCTCAAAATAAAAAATTCTCCATTCTCAAAAAAAAAAAAGAAAAGAAATCTCTCTTCTAAAAAAAATCTCCTCTCTCAAGATAAACAAAAAGAAAAATCTCCCTTAAAAAAAATTCCCTTCTCCCAAAAAATCTCCCTTGAAATTCAAGTATCCAAAGAATATTATGGCGTTCATTTGAATAGAGCTACAGAAGGAAATAGGAAATAGACAAAAAATATCAGTTATTAAAAAAGAAAGAAAAAAAATATGAATAAATAAATAGAAATGTAAGTCAATTACCGAAACACAAGGAGAATATATTTTATAAATAAATAGAAATGTAAGTAAATAAAAAAACACAAGGAGAATATAATAAATATATAGAAATGTAAGTAAATTACAAAAACACAAGGAAAATATAATGAATAAATAAATAAAAATATAAGTCAATTACCAAAACACAAGGAGAATATAAATAAATAAATAGAAATGTAGGTAAATTACCAAACACAAGGAGAATATAAATAAATAGATAGAAAATGTAGGTAAGTTACCAAACCAAACCAAGGGAGAATATAAATACAAATAAATAAATAGAAATTTAATTAAATTAAAAAACACAAGGATAATATACATAAATAAATAGAAATGTAAATAAGTTACCAAACCACGAGGAGAAAATCTTTAAATAGATAGAAATGGAAGTCAATTACCAAAAACACAAGGAGAACTGTTTCAGGTTAGTATCATTAAGACAAACTAAGAGACCGCATCACAAACTCGCGTATTCCTTCCTCGTCGACGTACGTACGCGGTTGCCATAAATCACAACGTCTCGGGGGTTCGAGACGCAAATGGTCCTTAAATTGAAACACATCTCCGCGTTCTCTGTCGCGAACTCCTGAACGGGGCCGCTTAACGATCTCATAACTCATTCCGATTAAGGCCTGCTGGGTGAGAGAAACCTACAAGAAGTTTTTATTTTTTATTTGTTTAAACTGTTTATTGCAGGCGACATGAAATGCGGGTTATAGAATGGATTGGTCCCTCTGGGATGGTTTTGGTGAAGTGGAGATTAAACTGCTTGTGAGGAGAAGCATTACTTACTGTTTTATTATGTACTGCTCGTTGTCTGAACATTAAACTTGAGGTGGGGTGAACGTAAATCTATAAAATATGGGAATTTTATTTACTAATCATTGACGGGGATTCCTCATCGCTATGACATTACCATATGTGTTCTCTCTCTCTCTCTCTCT
>NC_061089.1:70671057-70686057 GCF_015104395.2 Macrobrachium nipponense
AAACAAAAAAAAAAAAAAAAAAAAAAAGGATAATCAAAGAAGATTTCCCAATCACAAAATACATAATACATGTATAATATGCATAACTCCCCGCGTTTTTTTTTTCCCAAGAAATGCTCCCTGTAAAGCCACGGAATTTGCCAGAAAGCAAACTCTCACACTGCGCTTCGTGAAATTGCTATTGTCAACATTTCCAGATATTGCAAAAATTCTGATCTGTCACCATCAGAGGAAAAAAGTCAGCACACGGCTCATGCACATCGCTTGTCAGCGAAAAAATTCGCCTGCGGACGTATGCTCTAACATCAGCATAAGAATTGTCTAGTCAGACACATAAGTTTGGAAACTCATGATTCTCAAAAAAACGTCTAACAGACACTTTCACTGAATTAACTCCAGGATATGACTAATGTGCTGAAAAATTTTTCTCGAAGACTTATTCTCTCAACATGACTTTGCCCAAATTATATTTCTCCAAGAATAACACACTTGTGAACAAAACATGCACACACATCTCCAAATGACTCGTAATGCAGTATTGCCATTCGCCTCTAATAGTCAACGAAACCAAAAAAAAACCGATCCACAGAAATCTTCTCTTGACTCGAAAAAACTCCCATAACCACAAAATAAAAAAGGGTCACCCACCCGCCCAAGATTAATTTCCAACTCCATATATAATTATGAGCACCATATTAATAATAACACCACTCCGTTATAAAAATATTTTCCTCCATTTGGTTAATAACCAACCCCATATTATTCTCTCTTATTTCGCCAATAGCCACATGTCAATAAAAAAAAAAGACCCACCCAACTCCAGTACTAGAGAATAATCACCTCTCATTTTCGGCAAATACAAAAATATTTACCTCCTATTTCCCCAATAACTCCATGTGGAAACAAAACAAGGCTCCAAAAATATATCTCCAAAAAATGTACTCTCAGGCATACTAACTCACATACTCACAAATATTGCCCCATAATCTCCTCAAAAATGTGTCTCCATTTGCAACAAAGATGGCTGCAAAATATTGAACTAAACATAGCTCATATCACATTGGCAAATATCAAAAATGGCCAAAAATATATCTCCATATATATATCTCAAAATATAACTCCAAAATCATATATACCTCCAATTATCTCTCCAAATAATGTATCTCAATTATAACTCCAATTCTCCAGAGAATAATCAATGTTATAGTAAAAAAACTATAAAAACTCTCTCCGTTTAGCATAACTTGCTAAAAAAAAGGCGAAACTCGGCAAATAAACTGTCTAGAAAATTCTAGAAAAAATCACCAATGTGCCACAACTCATTATAAATAAAACTCCAAGTTCAAAAAGTGTCTTAGCCAAGACTTCTCCATATGCACTACGACATAAGCCATTAGAAAACTTAGCCAAGTTTCCTATCTCTCACAAAGTTGTCACAAATACAACAAGGGTAATTGTGCAAGAAAAAAACCTCACAATTTCTGGAACACAATATCCAGAGAAAAAAATGTAGTGCCATTAACGTATGCATTCAAAACGTGCAGAAATTCTCCAATATTTCTCTATAGCATCAAATAGCTAAAAACACACGTTCCCGAACAATGACTCTAAGTCATGAACTGAGATATTAAAAAATATTCACACCATTGGAGAGAAAAAATAAAAACTCAAATTCACACCCATGGTAAAAAAAACTTGTGTCAGCGATGGCTAACTTCCAAAAAAGGAGAAAAAAAATCAACGGCACCATTAACTATCTCCCGTTAACTCACTAGAATGTCAAGCAATTATCTGCTGAACTCATAAAAAAAACCGGAAAAAAACAAAAGAAAAAAATAATGTGGTTTGTTAGTTCCTCCAATATTCAAAAAAAGAATTCACCTCCCTTGACAGCATTAAAACACCCACGTATTAGTACATAAAAAAAAATCAGTATCAGAAGTATCACTCACAAAATCACCAAAAAAAAAAAAAAAATTGCTATCATCAAAAATCATCAGTATCAGTACAAAAAATATCACCAATGTTAATGCTTGTCCATTCTCCAAAAATTCAGCAAAAATTCAGCAAGATTCCACACAATTCACCAAGATTCAGTCAGATTCATCAAGATTCAGCAAAACTCATCCCCGTGAATCACTGAAAATATTCTCCAAAATTACAAAACTCAACAATAACTAACACAAGACTTCCCCATTAATTCATTTGTAATAATTATCCATGAATAATTATCTGTAATAATATAGAACAATCTCCCATGAAATATCTCAAATCTCTCGTAAAACAATCTCCCCGTAATGATAAATTATACTAAAGCAAACCTCCCGTGACACATCTCAAGTACAATAATGTTATTAATAATAATAATAACTCTCCATAGCAATAATTCTCTTGCAAAGATCTCAAGTAAGGGTGAAATTCAAATAGCATACACAGTATTGGTGAATCCTATGGTATACAATTTCTCCAGCATACACCATGACATAACACCATTGCCACACAACACAGATACAACACCAATCATCGGCATTTCAAAGTAATTTCTCCAACCCAATAAAAAAAAATCTGTGTATCCCCCTTATATTTGTGTCTTTCAAGGCACAAGTAAAACATACACCCATACAATGCATTTCAATTCGCTTTTTATTTCCTTTTCTCTTCATCCAAGGGAGAAAAAAAATCTCTTTTCTAAAAAAAAAGACTCTACGGGCGTTTCACTTCATCAACTTATCAATCAGCTGATATCTTAGCATTCATGGTCAAGGCCAGACCACCCATCCCCCAACACTAAGAAAAAAAAAGAAAAAGGGGGAGTTCACCCACACTGAGAAAAAAAAAATTTCTCCCCCCCGTGAGAACAACCCCTCAGTCAAGCGGCAGAACAGCCCGAGGCAGACCAGCAGTATCCCCATCTCCCCTTGAACAGTGTCTGAGGACCCCTTCCCAAGGTATACACTAGTACCCATCTCCCTGCACTATCTCTCGAGGGAGGCCAGTAGTACCCTCGCAATACCCTCCCTCGAGGCAGGCCATACTCCCCTTGCAATGTGCTGAGCCCGTAAAATTGTGGCTGCTTATCTAAGCACAGTTCACATGCATAGAAAAATACACTCTTATGTTTTAAACAAAGACGAATGCATACGTCTATTACAAACACGTGCAAATAAAGAAAACACGTCACTATGGGGCAAAAACAAAAACAAGAAAAAATTTTTTGACCTCTTGAAACAATCCCATAACCCTGAAATATTTAACAAAAACCCTCTTCCTTCAAAACAATAGTTTAACACTCACCACTACATAATGGGAAAAAAAACAAAAAAAAAGAACTCGAAATTCTCGTAAATCACGTAAATCTCGTCGGCACAATACAAACGCGATCGGCGAGATGACACCTAGCAACTGTCACTTACAAACGAGACTGAGTTACTCTCTCACGACTCCCGCCCTGAAGAATCTCCGGTACGAGCAAATTTGATGACCCTAATAGAAATTTTCTTTCCTCATCCCCCCATCCCACGGATGGATATTTCTCTACCCCTTTTTAACTTAGCAAACCGAGATCTAACAATTTAACAATTTTCCACAATCCCACAAAGCTTTGTCGTTCGAAAACTAGCGCTAAGCCAAAACCCCTTTTATTTTCTAACTGGCCACCCATCTCTACATTGGCGTTCCCAGGCATAAAAAAGAAAGAAGACTTTTATATCCCCTCTTAACCGTCTGCCACCACTGTAACTGGGGGGGATTCTTCCCCCCATTATTCATAAGGTAAGCGTGACACGAAACGGAAGGCAACCACACACAACTTACACACACAGCCTCTCTCTCTTTCTCTCTCTCTCTCTCTCTCTCTCTCTCTCTCTCTCTCTCGCTCTCTCTCTCTCTCTCTCCATTCTAACAGGTAATGAAATGAGAGTTGCATCATAACATTAACGTTCATTAACAAGAATAAATAAATCAATCAATCAAGCAATCCAGTCTTACAGACTAACTCAAAAAACAGTACAATGTCTAGTCACCAAAAAAAGTCTACACCCGTCTGGGAATTCTTTGTCCCCCCACATTCCAGATCCGTCTGTTTCTTTTTCAAAGATACAGACACATCCGGTAAGTACACACACAAATTTAAAGACAAAGTTAATAAAATGGAACATCTTACAAGATATCAAACAAGCCATCCCTTTGGCTAAAGCACTTAACACTTACCCAGACAACCGGACACTAAACACTATTAATAAAAAACTCCCCGGCGAATGCCACGGCATCTTGCCTGTGACTTGAAGCCCTTTATCAAATTCCCTCCCATAGGCTTGGGTATGAACCTATTAAAGGGAAGAGGCACACACGCACATACTAACACACAGTTCGATAGCGCCTCACGGTTCTAGCTGCATCCAGTTTCACAAAGGCACTTTGAGAAGAGTTCATAAACTGTCGTGCATTGACTCGTCGAACTAAGCCACTTTATCTCACGCCACCCCCAGAAACTCATGTCAGCTACTCTCAGGTCGTCACCCTCTACACTGTTCTCCACATTCCATAGGTCACAGGGAACACATGGACAATAATTATTAATCAAAAACCCTAGGCCTTACATATATATATATATATATATATATATATATATATATATGTATATATATATATATATATATCTATATATATATATATATTATATATAATATATATATAGATATTACATATAACACTAAGATTAGCTAGCAAATTGAAAACTCCATTCCATCCATTCTGGAGTATATTATCCTACATCATGAACTCAACAACAAAGTGAACCGAATTCCGCATTATACCTCTATATGCGTAGGTATCAAAGCAATTCATATTATAATAGACAATGTGTACTCTGTACCCTACTCACATTTCGAACCCAGTCAGGAGAGGTCACGGGAGATAATGAGAGTCCTTTACCCGTCCCCTTCTTCAGGATTAATAGAGAGGTTAAATTTCAGCTGGATTGTGCCTAATGACGTCCTTTGAAAGTTATATGGATTAAGTAGGTCGCGTTTAACGTATCGTATGATTTATGTAGATTGGAATTCATTTTTATTTATTTATGTCATTTTCATCTTTAGCTACATTGAGGATGATTCAAGGCACCTTATCAAACTTAATTGAACTTGAAATTCAGGGTGTATATAGCTGCAATTATTATATAGTCTTGCTTTGGTATATTTTATTTATTTATTTATTTTAGCTGAATAGCCATTCAGCTAAATCGTTTTTAAGATTACGTTTGTTTACATTTTAAACCTGTTATTTTAAAACGAAAAGATCTCTCTCTCTCTCTCTCTCTCTCTCTCTCTCTCTCTCTCTCTCTCTCTCTCTCTCTCTCTCTCTCTCTCTCTCTCTCTCTCTCTCTCTCAATAATAGTTAAAAAACCACTAGCGAGTCACTTATATAAAGCAGCAGATGATTATACTTTTAGTAAGGATTGGTAAATTGTAGTATGTATAATTAGTGTGTCAAGATTAATGAAGATCTGACAGTATTTATTTATTGTTTTGTACAGATTTCTACTTATAAGTTGATTCAGAAAACAAATACCTTATTTCCTTATCCAAATGAAGTCATTTAAATATAATTGTTCGAACTTTTTATATAATGTATCAACTATCTTACTATTCTGCCTTGGTAATTTTTGTATGTCCAGTTAGATTATTTTTAACGGCAAAAGTTGTTTTATACTATTTAAACCATTTCATTTTATAGGAAACATGAATGTTTTCATTAGCATCATTATTATTACCTTTAATGCGCAAACTTGCACAGAGAACAATCCGTAAAAACATAAAACGGTTGCTACGAAATTTAAGATTAGAAATACCTTATAAAATAAATCAACCTTTCAAAGAATAAGCATAATATTAGTCTAATGAAAATAAACAAATACAGGTTAACAGCCTCGCATCATTATCATTGTTATTATCGTTTTAAATACACAAACCCTTACCCAGAGAACAAGCCGTGAAAATATAAGTTGCCACGAAAACTTCCAAAGATTAAAAATGCATTGCTCACCGACGAACGTAACAAAAAATACGCATATTTTATTAGAATTAATAAAATATAGCGTTTATTCAGTTTTTACATTTTCATTCTAATAGTAAATCTAAATATCCTATCTTAAAATTCCTGTATCTTTAACTCAACGCAAAACGAATTTTTTCACACGTTTTTTGCTTTTCCATAGGACTTTGCTATCCCCACCCCCCTCCCCCACAAACTAGAACAAGAACAAAACAACAACAAATACAGAGTAACAAAATGAACAAACTAAAAAACGACATGAATGTATAATTATATCCATGTTCATTAATTTCCTCAAAATGATGTCCATTTAATATGTCAGTGGGTTTTGTAAGTCAAGAAGTTAACTATCTCGCTGGAGTGAATTCGAGAGAGAAGTTAAACAAGGCGTGATCCGACTTCCAGCTTACTTGGGACGCGTGCAAGATTTGTTTTTCCCCTCACGCATAGTTGTAAGCTTATATTCAGACCATATTTGTTGGAGTATTTCAGATTCGCAATAAAGTCCTTTCTGCAACAACTATAAACTACCGGCTACCATAAAATCTTTGGGCATAATATTCTCGCTAGCAGACTGCAGTGTTCGTCACAGCCCAAAATTTTGATTACGTTCCGGACGTAATTTGTTAGAATATTTTGTTTGTCTTTGTTCATGGAAAGAATAAAATGCTGATCACTTTTAGGACATGGTATATATTGTGGAGGATTTCAGCGTTATAGAAAATAGCAGATAAATTTGTCCATCGAGTCATCTGTGTCGATCATTGCAAAGTGAATTCCTCTTGAACTTATTTACTGGTATCTTCTCTCTCTCTCTCTCTTCTAAATGTGAAGCAGATAATAGTAATAGTGAAGCTGATGGTCATGCTCTCTCTCTCTCTCTCTCTCTCTCTCTCTCTCTCTCGCTCTCTCTCTCTCTCTCAATGTGAAGCAGATAATAGTGCTCTCTCTCTCTCTCTAAATATAATGATATTCGTTCTCTCTCTCTCTCTCTCAATGTGAAGCATATAATAGTGCTCTCTCTAAATATGATGGATAGTCGTTCTATCTCTTCTCTTTCTCTCTCTCTCTCTTCCTCTCCCCTCTCTCCTTCTCTCTCCTCTCCTTCACCTCTAAATGTGAAAGCAGTATAATAGTAATACGTGGATGAAGCTGAATGATAGTTTTGAGTTCTCCTCTCCTCTCCTCAAAATGTGAAGCAAGATAATAGTTAACAGTGAAGCTGGATAGTCGTGCTTTCTCTCTCTCTCTCTCTCTCTCCTCCAACCTCTCCCATCCCTTCCCCCTTCACATCTCTTCCTATCACCCCTCATCCTTCTCTTCTCTACTCCTCTCTCTCTCTCTCTCTGCGGGGCAATAAATTCTTTCGTGTCACCCCCCCTCCCCCCCCCACCACCCCCCCCCCCCCCCCCCCAAGACTATAAAAAAAAAGCTATAAAAAGAATCTTGGATTAAAGCTCTCGTCCCTCGCTGCAGTGTCCCTCTCCCATGGTAAAACGATGCCCTAAGAGGACCACCCTAAACGGTTTGGGATTCTGTTGCATTGCAACAGAGCAATTGGCTCAGCCTGGACAGCTTCACCCTCAGATACACCTGCAACTTCCTGTTGATCTCTTCCCAGGAATTTCCTGACAAACAGTTGCTGGTGGGAGAGCGTTCTATAAGTAAAGGAGACTACGGGTTATCCAATACAAAGCTTTATGTCAAGGGTTCTTAGTTAACCTTTTGGTGACGCCAGACCCCCCCAATGAATTGCCTAATGTGGGTCCATGGCCCCTTTACTTAAGTCTGCCTAAGTCCTAATTGTTTACAATATAACTTAATATACTTAGTTTAATACATGCTTTCGGTATGAACATCTATGATAGAACATACAAGAAAATCAATAGCATTTATAGTTTTATATAGTTATTTATTTACAAAATGTACCCATGTGTACATTGACACGTTAAAATCAAGTCCAGAGATTAAGTCCTATAGCCCCCAGCATATGGTTCCCATACCCCCAAAGCGTATGGATACCCCCTGTTAAGAACCCCTGCTTTATATTTGATAGTGTAACGACATATCCCCCCAAGTTGAAATTTTAATTACTATTTATTCCTTAGTAAATATGGTACATTGTATTATATTACTTTGTGAATCCATCCGTTTTCAAATCCGGTGTTCTAATACAGTCTTTTTTGGGATGCTAGATATAATGATGTATTTCACTCGATGAAATTTTCAGGAGTAAATAATGTTCTTGAAATATTTTATATTACAGTACTTTTCAGATCCGTTCGTTATCAGATTTAGTCTAATGAAGTTGTAGTGTGTTTACGTGTCTGTGAATCAAAGGCAGGTATTCGTAATGTCATGAAGTAACGTCATGTAAGTTACACTTTTGTTTGTGATATTTCGTGAACCCCTAATTTCATTGAAGAAATGCGTCTTATTATATGATGAATAAATCGTAAATTTAATTCACGCCATGCTGGTTATTGCTCTTCATCTCGTGTAATGAGCGACTGAAAAATGTTGAAAGTAATTTTCATATTAAATGTTCTCTCGTTTAATACTCTTTAATGAGGTAGTCATGTTGGAAAATCCTGGCGCATCAGGATTCCATTTATTGCCCAAATAAAACATCCGTTTTACCCACATCCATCATTTTTATATGGAGACTTTTACGGGAATTTAAACCCATCATGAAATGCAAAGTGCTTCAATTTATTTCCTTCCATCGAGGCAGAATTACTGAAGCCTATCACGAGGTTAATCTTCGTCGAACTTCTACAGAGTTCATTTACTCATATTTATCTGCTTATTTATAATTTGTGAATTTATATTTTCTTTTCTAATGATTGATTTCCTTCTGTATATCCTAACACATTCTGTTACTTCTTTCAAATGAGCACCATCATATTCTCTGGAGGCTTGGATTTCAAGTCAGTGCTACAGTGGGTTTGTTCCTTATGAATAGGGGTTATCTCATCAATTAATTAATAATAATGAAGGATTTAGCACCTTCTGAAGTAACCTTCCTTTCTCTCTCTCAGACGTATCGATTCAAAATTTTCGTTCTAGAGGTGATATCCAACCTGAATGCGAAGTCAGGAAGGATGGCTGATAGAAAATATCTGCATAATATTAAAATAAGAATATTTCTAAAGAGAACATTTCTTCACCAAACCGAAACAGGAGAAAAGACGATAGAAGACAAAGACGATGGTAAAGAGAAAGGGAAGGAAGAAAAAGGTGATAAGAAAGGAAGCCATCCACTGCCCTGTTTGTGCTTTCACCCTCCTTTCTTCTCTGCCAAAAAATACGGAAATATGAAACGGGGAAAGGACGGAAGGAAGGAAGAACGAAGGGAGGTAGAAAGTTGGCTTCCTTGAACTCAAAGATGCTGCAAACTTAATATTGGGGATAATGAGTTTATTTTGCAAATCATTTTGAAACATGAAGTTCAAGTCAATGGCCCCCTTAGGCCTGTTGCTACTACAAAAACATTGAAGCAAGACTTTCCCCAGAGAGAGAGAGAGAGAGAGATGCTGGTAACCTTTCCAAAAATTATTAAATAAAACATGGCTTTACCTGAGTTAATCTTTCTCTAGAAAATAATAACAAGACTTTCTCAATTAGGGAGAGAGAGAGAGAGAGAGAATATCTTTCTTACAAAAAAGAAAAAAAGATAAGAATTTCCCAGTAGACCTAAGTTAGACAACACAATCCCCAAGATCCACTGAGGTCTAATTACTTCCCATCCAAAGAGACACACAGTGACATTCCCCTCTCAAGGTCGAAAGCCAGAAGATCAACAAGTATTTGTGTTAGAGAAATTCCATTCCGGCCCCTCATTAGGGTTTCCTTATCTGCTCAGAACAAATAAGGATTGTATAGGATCTGCTCGCTTCTCTCCTCAGGATACCATCCCACCTTCCCCCTGTTCAGCTGAAGGGAATCGCCTTCTTCTTAATATGACTTGCTCTTGTTCCTGATCAGGGTTGGCAATGATTAAATCAAACTGATTTAATCAAGTGATTAAAATAAGTGATTTTTTTTTTCATTTAAAAAATCATATTTTTTTTTTTTTTTTTTTTTATTTTTTTTAATTTTTTTTATTTGAAAGCAAACAAATTGAAAAATACGGTGTGCTGCCTCTATTTATTTTTATTTTGAAAAAATTACAAGTACACACTTTAGGTCAGAACTGGAAATCTAAAAGATAAATCAGTAATAATTCTGTCATAAAATATATTTTGATGAAAAGAGAAAATATTGAAAAAACATCTTACAAGTAAAAAACCAGATAAATAAAGAAATAAAAAAATCACTGAATTTTTTTTTTTTTCTTCTATTTAAAAAAAAAATCACCAATCCCGTTTCAGTTCTGTTTTGTTTTCGGTCTTTATTCTGTCTTGCTTCATTTAGAAATCCCCTGTCATTAATCTTCTCTGTTTCAGTTTTTCTATAGGGAAGAAACTGCTCTCGGTTTCGTCTTACTTTTATCAAAATATAAAATTATTCTTAACCCCGAGTTTTAGTGCTGAAAATAATGCGTAATTAATCACTAGCAAAACATGAAGGTAGCGACAGCGTAATATATCGTGTTTTGCTGCCTTATTTTTTGTTTTTGTTTTTTATACTTTTAAAAAGGTGGAGGTAATTAATCACTAGCAAAACATAAAAGTATCGACAGCGTAATATATCGTGTTTTGTTGCCTTAGTTTTTTTTTTTACTTTCAAAAAGGTGGAATTTTGACAAATCACTTGCTCCCATTATTTCATTGAAATGAAGGAAACAGATAATATACCCCCGTAGAGTGGTAGTGCCATCAGTGCACCTCATGCGGTACACTGTAGGCATTACTTCAAGTTTCTTTGAAGCGTGCCTTCAGCCCCTAACTGCAACCCCCTTTCGTTCCTTTTGCTGTACCTCCTTTCATATTCTCTTTCTTCCATCTTATTTTCCAGTCTCCCCTAACAATTATTGCTTGTCTTTGACAATGTACGATTCATACATTTCCTTCATTACAAATCCACATTTATACCAGAATGTCATATGGAAGCATTCTCAAGGAGCTGAATTTTGACCGAAATTCGTCGGATTCGAGTAAAAATCACGTGAAATCTCGGTATTCAAGCCTTCAAGATATATCTGCCCCCCCCCCCCCCCCCCCCCCCCCCCCCCCCCCTCCCCCCTCGTAATTTTCCAGTCACAAGTCATAAGTAATGTTCAGAGTTTTACTTCGTCGTTGCCTGAGGAGGGAATTCCGGGTAAGGAGACATTCCTGTCAGAAATCTTGTTGGCCCGGGGGTATAAAGTCCCAAACTTATGAAGGAGGCAAAAATATAAATGATTTTGGAAAGTCTCCGGAAAATTCCTCTGGGCAAAAAAAAGAAAAAAAGAGGAATTTCATCGGAACTTAGTTTTAAAAAATTGCGAGGAATTCCTCCTAAGCGAGATTGTGAGGTCGGTCTTGTAAGGATTTCATTCTCACTGACTGCTCATATGAGATTCTTTTTTTTTTTTTCTTTTATGTTTAATTGTATGTATCTCAACACTACTTTTAGATAGATGTGTTTGCTTTGGGTTTCCAGATTCGTAGAAATTAGGTTTTCCAAACATTTAGGTTTTCCAGATTCGTGCGAATTAGGTTTCCATATTCGTTTGAATTAGGTTTCCCAGATTGGTATGAGTTAGGTTTTCCAAGCATTTAGGTTTCCCAGATTCGTGACAATTAGGATTTCCAAGCATTTATGCTTTCCAGATTCATGTGAATTATGTTTTCCAAACATTAGGTTTCCCAGATTCGTGGGAATTAGGTTTTGTAAGTAATTTAGGTTTCCCAGATTGGTGTGAGTTAGGTTTTCTAAGCGTTTATGTTTCTTAGATTCGTGGGGATTAGGTTTTAGAAGCATTTAGGTTTCCCAGATTGGTGTGAGTTAGATTTTCTAAGCATTTAGGTTTCTTAGATTCGTGGGAATTAGGTTTTTCAAGCATTTAGGTTTCCCAGATTTGTGGGAATTAGGTTTTTCAAGCATTTAGGTTTCCCAGATTCGTGTGAATTAGGTTTTCCAAGCATTTATGTTTCTTAGATTCGTGGGAATTAGGTTTTCCAAGCATTTATGTTTCTTAGATTCGTGTGAATTAGGTTTTCCAAGCATTTAAGTTTTTAAATTATTTTAGGTATCCCAGATGCGTGGGAATTAGGTTTTCTAAGTAATATAGGTTCCCGGATTCGTGGGAATTAGGTTTTTTAAGTAATTTAGGCTCCATATACTCGTATTAATTACGTTTTCTAAGCATTAAGTTTTTGTAGCTTCGTGACAATTAGGTTTTCAAGTAATTTAGGTGTCCCAGACTCGTGGGAATTAGGTTTTCTAAGTAATTTCTAAAAATATCCTTTTCTGTAATACTTTTCCTTTTTATGTTTCATTGAGTGTATCCCAAAATCCCGTTGAGTTAGAAGTGCTTTGGGTTTCAATAGTCGTGGGAATTGAGGTTTCCAAGTCATTTAGGTTTCCCAGATTCGTGAGAATTATGCTTGATTTGGGAATGGCAGGAATCTCGCTAATGAGGTCGTTAGTCGTGGTCTTTGATTCCTTCCAGAGCGCCGTTGCATATCTGCCTTTGCTAATCAGATCTAATGAGAAATCAAGGTACTCCGCAGGTATAATATTACGTGTATATGGCGTGTATAAGGGTAAAGGGTGTTCATGTATATTTGTAGATATAGCGCCATCTTAGTTTAGTTCAAGAGGAAACCACTTTGACGAATCATACGAACTAAGGATATAAATGTACAGAAATATTTCTCATTCTTTGTGTTATGAAGGCACTTCCTAGCACTTATTAATATCTTAAAACAGAAACTAGGAGGTATTAATATTATAAATTCAAAATCTACACTCTTACAGAAAGAAATATGCAAAATATTTTTGATAATAATTCGAGTATATATGTAATGATGCCAGATTGAAATATGTGTTGATTTAATTTACTCAGATGTGCGTATACAAAATGTTTACAAGCAATCATTTGAAATAAGGACACGCGGGTATGTATGTATGTATGTATGTATGTATGTATGTATAGTATAGTATACGTGTACATAAGATATCTGAAATTTGGTCATTGGGAGCTTCCGAATTCGACACTAACTTTGGGGTCTAACAAAAGGACAGCGACGATTTCTCATGAGAATTGGCTCCGTTCACCAGCCTCTCTCTCTCTCTCTCTCTCTCTCTCTCTCTCTCTCTCTCCAGAAGCCATTTCCTAATGCTATGAAAAGTGGCCAAGGGTCATGAAAATGGACAAAAGTAATTTTGAATGTTCCTTGTATGTTGTAACTAGGAATTTATTATTATTATTATTATTATTATTATTATTATTATTATTATTATTATTATTATTATTATTATTATTATTATTTACAGCTAAGTATTTCAATATATCTCCATAATAGATTCTAAATCTTGTCCTTCTGGCTTTAGTAAAGAATAGAATATTTCTTTTTTTTGTGTTCTTTTAACAGAGCAATTAGAGTCATTTGTGATATTTATTTTGTTTATATGCATAAATGCTTAATTCCCATTCTTAATTTCCTATTTATAAATTATTCATTTCCATGCTTAATTTCCATTCGCATGTTACTGGAACATTCAAAATGAATAAACGTTGATTATTCTTTACTTCTCATTTTGATGAATTAATTTAGTTTTTATTATTTTATTTTAGTGATAATATGCTTAGCTCTATTTCTTTGTCCAAATAACATGTTTTTATTTTTGGTGGGGGGCGGGGGTCTGGGGGGTGGGGGTTTGGGGGATTGAAGGGCAACCGGGGGGGATGAATGCATGGTTTTTACTGCTTCTTTAAAAATGAATGAATAATTTAATTTTTTATTTTTTTTATTTTTTTAAAAGGAGAATAATTGAAATATTTCTAGCCCTTCCTCATTTCCGTAAAGAAATGTCGTTGAATTGTTGTTATTTTTTCTGATTATGTAAGCGTATTCTATGTCGTATCTCTACCCAAATAACATTTTCCAGACCGTTTCCAGCATATTTGAATCTGGCATTCTGGAAAATGGTCAGCCGGGTCTGTGCCTGGCGTTTTCTTCTTATCTGATCAAGAGGAACTGGGTGGCTGGCTATCGTGAGAATTCGGTTCATACAGAACAGTGGTTCCATATTCGATGGTGAATGACCCTAGATAGGGTTAGTTAGGGCCACTGTTTTTGGGGAATTTTTGTTTTCGCATCCTACTACTCAGAAACATTAGGTACTTTCTTAAAACCATTTTCCTTGCTCGTATTAAACATTCTCTCTTCAAAAAAATCTCTCTTCTAAAAGAAAACATTCTCTCCCCTCTTAAAAAAAAAAACAAAAAAAAAAAAAAAAAAAAAAAATCTCCTTTCTATCTAAAAACAAAACAAAAAAATCTCCCTTCTCAAAAACTCCATTCTCAAAAAAAACCTCCATTCTCAAAATAAATAATAAATAAAAGAATCTCTTCTCAAAAAAAAATCTATCTCAAGAAAAATAAATCTCCCTTCTAAAAAAAACTCCCTTCTCCCCCCAAAAAAAACAAAAAAAAATCTCCTTGTCAAAAAAAAAAAAAATCTCCATTCACAAAAAAAAAGAAAAAAAGAAATCTCTCTTCTCAAAAAAATCTCCTTTCTCAAGAAAAACAAAAAGAAAAATCTTCCTTAAAAAAACTCCCTTCTTCCAAAAAACCTTAAAAAAACTCCCTTCTTCCAAAAAATCTCCCTTCTCAAAAAAAAAAAAAAAAAAAACCATTCTCCCATCTAAAACAAAAAATCTTCCTCAAGAAAAGATCTCCATTCTCAAAAAAAAAAAAAAAAAAGCAATCTCCCCTCTCAAAAAATAAACTTTCTAAAAAAGAAAAAAAATCTCCCTATTCTAAGATAAAAACACCCTGCCCCCCAAAAAATAAAT
>NC_061089.1:70691057-70698557 GCF_015104395.2 Macrobrachium nipponense
TTTTTAATACACATTTTTACATAAGTGTGGACTATTATTACTTCATATATATATATATATATATATATATATATATATATATATATATATATATATATTACTATAACACTAAGATTACCTAGCAAATTGAAAACTCCATACCATCCATTCTGGAGTATAATTAATCCACATCATGAACTTACCAACATGTGAACCGAATTCCGCATTATACCTCTATGCGTAGGTATAAAAGCAATTCATATTATAATATACATGTGTACCCTGTACCCTACTCACGTTTCGAACCCAGTCAGGAGAGGTCACGGGAGATAATGAAAGTCCTTTACCCTTCCCCTTCTTCAGGATTAATAGAGAGGTTAAATTTCAGCTGGATTGTGCCTAATGACGTCCTTTGAAAGTTATATGGATTAAGTAGGTCGCGTTTAACGTATCGTATGATTTATGTAGATTGGAATTCATTTTTATTCATTTATGTCATTTTCATCTTTAGCTACATTGAGGCTGATTCAAGGCACCTTATCAAACTTAATTGAACTTGAAATTCAGGGTGTATATAGCTGCAATTATAATGTAGTCTTGCTTTGGTAGATTTTATTTATTTATTTATTTTAGCTGAATAGCCATTCAGTTAAATCGTTTATAAGATTACGTTTGGTTTACATTTTAAACCGTGTTATTTAAAACGAAAAGAATACTCTCTCTCTCTCTCTCTCTCTCTCTCTCTCTCTCTCTCTCTCTCTCTCTCTCTCTCACTAATAGTTAAAAAACCACTAGCGAGTCACTTATATAAAGCAGCAGATGATTATACTTTTAGTAAGGATTGGTAAATTGTAGTATGTATAATTAGTGTGTCAAGATTAATGAAGATCTGACAGAGTATTTATTTCTTGTTTTGTACAGATTTCTACTTATAAGTTGATTCAGAAAACAATACCTTATTTCCTTATCTAAATGAAGTCAATTTATATATAATTGTTCGAACTTTTATATAAAGTATCAACTATCTTACTATTCTGCCATGGTAATTTTGTATAGTCCAGTTAGATTATTTTTAACGGCAAAAGATGTTTTATACATTTTAAACCATTTCATTTTATAGGAAAAATGAATGTTTTCAATAGCATCATTATTATTGCCTTTAATGCGCAAACAAAACTTGCACAGAGAACAATCCGTTAAAAACATAACGGTTTGCTACGAAATTTAAGATTAGAAATACCTTAGAAATAAATCCACCTTTCAAAAAAGAATAAGGCATAATATTAGTCTAATGAAAATAAAACAATACAGGTTAACAGTGTCGCATCATTATCATTGTTATTATCGTTTAAATACACAAACGTTTACCCAGAGACATGCCGTGAAAATGTAAGTTGCCACGAAAACTTTCAAAGATTAAATAGTGCATTGCTCACCGACGAACGTAATGAAAAATACGCTATATTTTATTAGAATTAATTATTCCGTACTGATTAACATGCACGTTATTCAGTTTTTACATTTTCATTCTAATAGGTAAATCATAAATATTCCTATCTTAAAAATTCCTGTATCTTTAACTCGACGCAAAACGCCTTTTTCACGCGTTTTTTTTGGCTTTTCATAGGACATTGCTATCCCCGTCCTCCCCCACAAACTAGAACAAGAACAACAACAACTAATACAAGATTAAACAAAATGAACAAACTCAAAAACACGACATGAATGTATAATTATATCTATGTTCGTTAATTTCCTCAAAAATGATGTCCATTTAATATGTCAGTGGGTTTCGTAAGTCAAGGAATTAAAACAAACTATCTCGCTTGAGTGGATTCGATGAGAGCAAGTTGAAACAAGGCTGTGATCCGACGTTCCAGACTTACTTGGGACGCGTGCAAGATTTATCCCCTCACGCATAAGTTGTAAGCTTATATTCAGACAATATTTAAACGTTGGAGTATTTCAGATTCGCAATAAGTCTTTCTGCAACAACTATAAAAACTACCGACTATGGTTTCCATATTCGTGTGAATTAGATTTTCCAAGCATTTTAGTTTTCCCAGATTCGTGGGAATTAGGTTTTCCTAGCATTTATGTTTCTTAGATTCGTGGGAATTATGCTTTTCTAAGCATTTAAGGTTTAAATTAATTAAATTTAGGTATCCCAGATGTGTGGGAATTAGGTTTCAAGTAATATTTAAGTTCCCGGATCGTGGGAATTCAGGTTTTTTAAGTAATTTATTTGGCTCCATATACTCGTATTAATTACGTTTTCTAAGCATTAATTGTTTGTAGCTTCGTGGCAGTTAGGTTTTCAAGTAATTTAGGTGTCCCAGACTCGTGGGAATTAGGTTTTCTAAACCAATTTCTAAAAAATATCCTTTTCTGTAATACTTTTCCTTTTTATGTTTTCATTGAGTGTATCCAAAATCCCGTTGAGTTAGAAGTGCTTTGGGTTTCAATAGCCGTGGAATTGGTTGTATCCAAGTCATTTAGGTTTCCCAGAATTTGTGAGAATTGTGCTTGATTTTCGGATGGCAGGAATGTCGACTAATGAGGTCGTAGTCGTGGTCTTTGATTCCTTCCAGAGCGCGCCGTTGCATATCTGCCTTTGCTATCAAAAGATCTAATGAGAAATCAAGGTACTCCGCAGGTATAATATTACGTGTATATGGCGTGTATAGGGTAAAGGGCGGGTGTTCATGTATATTTGTATATATAGCGCCATCTTAGTTAAGTTCAAGAGGAAACCATTTTTGACGAGAATCATACGAACTAAGGATATAAATGTACAGAATATTTCTCATTCTTTGTGTTATGAAGGCACTTCCTAGCACTTATTAATATCTTAAAACAGAAACTAGGAGGTATTAATATTATAAATTCAAAATCTACACTCTTACAGAAAGAAATATGCAAAAAAAGTTTTTTATAAATAATACGAGTATATATGTAATGATGCCAGATTGAAAATATAGTGTTGATTTAAGTTACTCAGATGTGCGTATACAAATGTGTACAAGCAAACATTTGAATTAAGACACGTAGTTAGGTATGTATTTATGTATGTATGTATAGTATAACGTGTAACATAAGATATCTGAAATTTGGTCATTGGAGCTTCCGAAATCGACACTAACTTTGGGGTCTAACAATAGGAAGGACAGCGACGATTTTCTCATGAGAATTGGCTCCGTTCACCAGATCTCTCTCTCTCTCTCTCTCTTCCTCTCTCTCTCTCTCTCTCTCTCTCTCTCTGAATTGGCTCCGTTCACCGTAGTCTCTCTCTCTCTCTCTCTCTCTCTCTCTCTCTCTCTCTCTCTCTCTCTCTCTCTCCAGAAGCCATTTCCTAATGCTATGAAAAGTGGCCCTGGGTCCATGAAAATGACCAAAAGTTAATTTTGAATGTTCCTTGTATGTTTTGTAACTAGGAAATTTATTATTATTTTTTTTTTTTTTTTTTTTTTTTTTTTTTGCTCTATCAACAGTCCTCCAATTCGACTGGGTGGTATTTATAGTGTGGGGGGGTTCCGGGTTGCATCCTGCCCTCCATTAGGAAGTCCATCACTTTTCTTACTATGTGCCGTTTCTTAGGATCACACATCTTCTGCATGAGTCTTGGAGCTACTTCAGCCTCTAGTTTTTTTTCTAGATTCCTTTTCAGGGATCTTAGGGATCGTGCCTAGTGCTCCTATGATTATGGGTACGATTTCCACAGGCATATCCCATATCCTTCTTATTTCTATTTTCAGATCTTGATAACTTATCCATTTTTTCCTCTCTTTCTCTTCAACTCTGATGTCCCATGGTATTGCGACATCAATGAGTGATTACGTTTCTTCTTGACTTTGTCAATCAACGTCACGTCTGGTCTGTTTGCACGATTCACCCTATCCGTTCTGATACCATAGTCCCAGAGGATCTTTGCCTGATCGTTTTCTATCACACCCTTCAGGTTGGTGCTCGTACCACTTATTACTTGCAAGGTAGCTGATGTTTTCTTGCACAGGCTCCAGTGGAGGGCTTTTTGCCACTGAATCATCGCCTCTTTTTGTACTGGTTCTGTGCAAGTGCCGGGCATTCACTTGCTATGTGGTTTATGGTTTCATTTTTGTCGTATTGCCACCTTCCTACATATGGGAGAGATGTTATTTCCGTCTATCGTACTTTGAACATATCGTGGTTCTTAGGGCCTGATCTTGTGCCGCTGTTATCATTCCTTCAGTTTCCTTCTTTAGCTCTCCCCTCTGTAGCCATTGCCAATTGTCATCCACTGGCTAGTTCTTTAGTCTGTCTCATGTATGTCCGTGCATTGGTTTGGTTGTGCCAGTCCTCTGTTCTGTCTGTCTTTCTCCTGTCTCTGTATATTTCTGGGTCTTCTTCTACTTTTATTAGTCCCTTCTTCCCATGCCACTCTTTAGCCACTCGTCTTCACTGGTTTTCAGATATTGCCCTAGTGCTCTGTTTTCGATGTTTTGAACGCAGTCCTCTATACTTAGTAGTCGTCCTCCCTCCTTCCGTTTCGTGTATAGTCTGTCCGTATTTGCTCTTGTGTAGTGCTTTGTGTATTATTATTATTATTATTATTATTGATTATTATTATTATTATTATTATTATTATTATTATTTACAACTAAGTATTTCAATATATCTCCATAATAGGATTCTAAATCTAGTCCTTCCTTGGCTTTAGTAAAGAATTGAATATTTCCTTTTTTGCGTTTTTTAACAGAGCAATTAGAATCATTTGTGATATTTATTTTGTTATAGCATAAAGAATGCTTAATTCCTATTTTCTTAATTTCCATTTTTATGTTGTTGGAACTTTCAATTTATTTTATTTCGTGTATATTTATAAATTATACATTTCCATTCGCATGTTACTGGAACATTCAAAGTTGAATAAACGTTGAAATATTTCTTTACTTCTAATTTTGATTAATTAATTTCGTTTATTTTTATTTTAGTGGCCAATATGCCTTAGCTCTATTTCTCTGTCCCAAATAACATTTTTTTTTTTTAGGTGCGGGGCTGGGGAGGGGGGGGGGATAAATTGTATGGGTTTTACTGCTTCTTTATAAATGAATAAATAATTTTTTTTATTTCTTAAAAGGAGAATAGTTAAATATTTCTAGCCCTTCCTCATTTCCGTAAAGAAATGCCGTTGAATTGTTGTTATTTTTTTCTGTTATGTAAGAGTATCTATATCTTATCTCTACCCCCAATAACATTTTCCAGAACCGTTTCCAGCATATTTGAATCTGGCATTCTGGAAAATGGTCAGCCGGGCCTGTGTTCTGGCGTTTTTTCTTTTTGATCTGATCAAGAGAACTGGGTGGCTGGCTATCGTGAGAATTCCGTTCATACAAGAACAGTGGTTCCATATTCGATGGTGAATGACCCTAGATAGGGTTAGGGCCACTGTTTGGGGGGAAATTTTTGTTGCGTATCCTACTACTCAGAAACATCAGGTACTTCATTAAAAACCATTTTTCTTGCTCTGTATTAAACATTCTCCCTTTTCATAAAAAAAAAAAAAAATTCTCCCTTCTCAAAAAATCTCTCTTCTAGAAAACAAAAAAAAAAAGTCTCTTCCTCTCTCAAAAAAAAAAAAAAAAAAAAAAAACTCCTTTCTCAAACAAAAAATCTCCTTTTTCAAAGAAATTTCTATTCTCAAAAAAAAAAAATTAAAAAAAAAAACCTCTCTTCTCATAAAAAAATATCCTATCAAGAAAAAAAATCTCCCTTCTAAAAAAAAACTCCCTTCTCTCCACCCCCCCCCCCACCCCACCCCCCCCCCCAAAAAAAAAAAAAAAAAAAAAACTCCCTGCTCAAAAAAAAAAAAAAAAAAAAAAAAAAATCCCTTCTCAAATTAAAAATCCATTCTCAAATTAAAAAAAAAAAAAAAAAACAAGAAAAAAAAAAAAAAAAAATCTCTCTTCTAAAAAAAATCTCCTCTCTCAAGATAAACAAAAAGAAAAATCTCCTTAAAAAAATTCCCTTCTCCAAAAAATCTCCCTTGAAATTCAAGTATCCAAAGAATATTATGGCGTTTCATTTGAATAGAGCTACAGAAGGAAATAGGAAAAAAAAATAAATAGACAAAAAAAAAAAATATCAGTTATTAAAAAAGAAAGAAAAAAATATGAATAAATAAATAGAATGTAAGTCAATTACCGAAACACAAGGAGAAGTATATTTTATAAATAAATAGAAATGTAAGTAACAAATAAAAAACAAAAAAAAACACAAGGAGAATATAATAAATATATAGAAATGTAAGTAAAATTACAACACACAAGGAAAATATAATGAAATAAATAAATAAAAAACTATAAGTCAATTACCAAAACCAACAAGGAGATATATAAAATAAATAGAAATGTAGGTAAATTACCACAAAACCAACCAGAATATAAATAATAGATAGAAATGTAGGTAAGTTACCAAACCACAAGGAAGAGATAATAAATAAAAAATAAATAGAAATTTAATTAAATTAAAAAACACAAGGAAATATACACCTAAATAAATAGAAATGTAAATAAGTTACCAAACCACAAGGAGAAAATCCTTAATAGATAGAAATGGAGATCAATTACAATAAAACCACAAGGAGAACTGTTTCAGGTTTAGTATCATTAAGACAAACTAAGAGACCAGCATCACAAACTCGCGTATTCCTTCCTCGTCGACGTACGTACGCGGTTGCCATAAATCACAACGTCTCGGGGGTTCGAGACGCAAATGGTCCTTAAATTGAAACACATCTCCGCGTTCTCTGTCGCGAACGTCCTGAACGGGGCCCGCTTAACGATCTCATAACTCATTCCGATTAAGGCCTGCTGGTACGAGAGAAAACCTACAAGAAGTTTTATTTTTTTATTTTTAAACTGTTTATTGAGGCGACATGAAATGCGGGTTATAGAATGGATTGGTACCCCTCTTGGGATGGTTTTGGTGAAGTGGAGATTAAAAAAAACTGCTTGTGAGAGAAGCATTACTTACTGTTTTATTATGTACTGCTCGTTGTCTGAACATTAAACTTGAGGTGGGGTGAACGTAAATCTATAAAATAGGGAATTTTATTTACATATTATTGACGGGAATTTCTTATCACTATGACTTTACCATATGGTTTTTCTCTCTCTGTCTCTCTCTCTCTCTCTCTCTCTCTCTGAAAATACGAAAAGTAGTTTATGCTCTCTCTGTGAAATAGGAAAACAATAGGCTTTAAACTCTCTCCTCTCTCTCTCTCTCTCTCTCTCTCTGAAATAGAGGAATTCGGTTTTATTCTTTGAAAATTGGAAAAAAAAATGGGCTTTAAAAATCTCTCTCTCTCTCTCTCTCCTCTCTCTCTCGTCTCTCTCTCTCTCTCTCTCTCTCTCTCTGTGATCTTTAGAGGTTTTCTAGTACTGCTAATGAGATGTCATGTAATTATTTTATATATATATATATATATATATATAATATATATATATATATATATATATTATATATATATATATATATATATAT
>NC_061089.1:70701905-70714405 GCF_015104395.2 Macrobrachium nipponense
CGGTTTGGTCTTGTCCTGCCATCTCGGTGGTTGCGAGTTTCGATTCTCGACCATTCCATTGAGGGGTTAGAGATGTGTATTTCTGGTGATAGAAGTTCACTCTCGTCGTGGTTTAGAAGTCATGTAAATCCGTTGGTCCGGTTGCTGAATAACCACTGGTTCCATGCAACGTGAAAACATCATACAAACAAACAAAACGAGAGATTAAGTTATATCTTAGGTATCATTTTGAATATTATTCAAATGCAGAAAGAGCAGAGGATATTTCAGTTACTCCTCACTTGAAGACGAACTCAGAAATGTTCGATTTCATCACCAAGCAAAATGACAGACGTGCACGATCGGTGGCTCTGGAAAAGAAAAGGTCACTTCGCGTCAATCTCTTTTAAAGCCGAAGAAATGACAGCGTTGGGAAACTCCCCACAAATGATTTGCCTCGTCTCTTCACGACTCCAGCATAATTTTCATCGTAACTTCCAGGAAGTAATGCCTTCCCGAAAAATTAACTATTATCTTCAAAGGTTGGTTCACGTGTCATATATATATATATATATATATATATATATAATATATATATATATATATTATATAAATATATATATATATATATATATATATATATATATATATATATATATATATACTATATATATATATATATATATATATACATATATAATATATATATATCATATATATATATATATATATATATATTATATATATATATATGTATATATATATATAGTATATATATATATATATATATATATATAGATATATATATATATATATATATTATATATATATATATAGATATATATATATATACTATATATATATATATATATATATATATATATATATATATATATATATATATTTATATATATATATATATAAATATATAACGTGTGTGCATGTATGTATGTGTATTATGTATGGATATATACAGATATATATAGTATGTATATAGAATTGTTGTACCCTGTATATTTAATATAAAACACTTGTGCTTTAGAACAAAATATTGTTAACTTGTCAGACTAACAATACAATGAATTTAACTCAAGAAGGGGAATTAAGAGAATGTCACAGTAACAGACACATAAAGTGCATAGATACAAACTCTCTCTCTCTCTCTCTCTCTCTCTCTCTCTCTCTCTCTCTCTCTTACACACACACACACACACACACACAAACACACATACAGAGTTTTTGCTATAAAAATTCTTTCTGGCGTATTACTATCCGTATTGTATCTAAATAATACTGCTTTGATGTCCATTTATCTTTCCTAATTTATGGATGCTCTTGTAGACAATATGTTTAAATATGATACACCATTCTTGCTCTCCTTCCTTCTTTTTCCTTTTTTTCGAGAAGCGTGTGAATCGTTTTTCTTTAAGATTTCACATGTGCTTGAGGTAAAAGGCGTGGAAAATATTGTCTAGGAAGTCGTGCGAGAAGGAAAAGTTTTCATTTTTAAGAGAGTGGTCCTTGGGTAAACCCTAACTTGGCGGGAAACCCTTATTGCCAAATAAAAAAAAAAGGTTTATGAGAAACTGACATTTTTCCTCTAATGTTTTTCTCGTGTTCTAATTTTCAGCTTCTTTGGATTTATATTTTTGAGTGAAAATTCAACAAATAATACCAGTTGTTGAAATCAGTTAGAAATAATAAGGACTAATGATATTATCCGAAAATTTTTTCAGTTAAAAACTTTACTCGTCTCTGGGATTTTACTTTTTAAATTAAAATTGGTGTATTATTTACTGTTAGATGTTACTTGTTTCAAAATAGGATCTCGTCACGACTAGAGTCATTGTTATTTAATCATTTATATATGATAATATTTTCTATTCTAGAATGGTTGTTTACAGCGCTCATGTTTAAGGGTATCGCCTTGCAATTGTTTTTGACCTGCGATAATTTCCGCAAGTGTCGGTTGGTATACATCACATCTTCGTCAAAGTATCATTGACTGATGATATTTCTTCTTGGTCCACATCAATCGTTACTTCTGGTATGTAGGTTTGAAGACGGTAAAACTCATAGTTAAATAACAAGTTGCATGACATAAAAATTGCATGACATAAAGATTACATGATAAAAATCATATAGTAATTGAAATTAATGGTACCAAAATGTGATTAGATACAAGGTAACAGAGTGATTATAAGAGAAACCTGCTTTGTTTATTCAAATAAATTATTAATACAAATGATTAATATAAGTGATTAATCTATGTGATCAATAAAAGTGATCAACATAAGTGCACTTTATATAGATTCCCAGTGCGTAGACGCACAAAAATAATGATTCATTGTTTAACTTTAATATGCTTCAATTATGTACGCACATAGATAAAATGGTTAAGGTAGATTACAATTAAGATACTCATGCTTTTCATATGGAATACATTGCCAAGGAGGTTTAGCTAGCGTCTCAAGCAGCATTTCACACAATTCACAGTTCCTAACAACCTCCTTGACTCAAATGAAATGGCCAATTTCAAATGGCTCGAAAATCAAATGCCTTAAGGACCACTGGAAAATTGTCTGGGCGAGGTCCGACGTTCTGTTGATCAGCCATACTTGTTCTCCTCATCCTACACCATACAAATACGTTCGCGCTGATTAAAATCACCACCAGCGTGAGGGTCACCGTTAGTAAACAGTAGAAACGAATGTCCTCCCTAGAATAGTAAGTATGGGAAGTATGGTCCTTTGTAGTCAATTTCGACAGCTGCTGGGCAACCTTCTCATTAAAAGGCAAAGGTAATGCTGGGATACGGTGTTGGTCCAAGAAAAGTAGGTGAAATAAGCCCGCTCTCTTAAGATGGTGCTTATTCCCCTTACGTTGTAGGTGGGCTTTGCTCCACTGCAGCCGTCTGCAGCGAAAAACAGTCTTGAAGTTATAGACGATCCGTGTGGGCATGCGACGTTAAACTCTTCGACTGCAAAGCGTAGCCATATTCTGTTATTCAGCCTGTAAGCGAACTTATTCTTGTCAAAAGGGTAAAGTAAATTCAGACAACGTTCAAGCGTGTGAGGGAGAGGGCCATTAAGGACTAGACCTAACTCACATGAATTCGCTGAAATATTATGGAATTCAAAAGAGTCAGCTGTACGAACTTTATTACCCATGGCATTAGAACAATGAGTGAACCGATCAAGGTCTCTGACGACCGTAAAAAGTTCCTTATTAGGGGAAGTTAATACGTAGCCACAAAAATTCGATATTACTGGTAGTGAGCTATTAGACATGTAAGTGGAAAACGGAGCTATTTTGTAAGATTTCCAGGCATCGGAAGAATAGAACGGGATACTAATCATTATTCTGTAATTCTCTATGCCTACTGAAATTAAGCTGTAATAAAAGTCGATCTTGTGTGCCTCTAACAAAGGTGCATAGCCAAGTTCCTCACGCGCATTCTCTAAGGTTAATGTTAAATCCTTAATAGGCAAGAGATGCGACGAAAGAACTCCCTTTGTAGCTAGTGTAATTGCTTTTTTATAATCTTTGGATTCTTCAGTAAAATGTGAAATTTTCCCATGGATATGATCTACTTTTGAATTGTAATATGCTAATGTTGTAAGTAAATATTGCATATCCATGATCTGATTTATATTACTAGAATGCTCGTTCACCAATGTCATAAGCTGATTTATTGACTATTTGCCTGTGAAGTTCAGAGAAAATTAATTCATTTTGATGTTGTAAAAATTCTATTCTCTTATTTTGTTAATTAACTTTAAGACGATTTGCAATTCCCAAACCTAAACTTGCAACGGAAACAAAAATATTGAGCACCGCGAATAAGAATGGATTACATCTTTCTACGTTTTTGTGACCTATGGTCCACATAAGAAGTTCACGAGCTAAGGATTCCGCTTCAGCTGTCTTGTTTTGCAAATCATAAGACAACATCTCAGCTACACTCAAAGTCTGTGCTAGCAGATTTTCTGGGTTAAAAGGAAAATGACGTTGTGCAATTGATACAATGATTCAGCAAAACACGATAAGTCGCTTTTAAGGTTAATGACATCATCTTCTGGCAAGAAAATCGCTCGCAAGTCAACTTCAGGAATTACGTTACTCGCTGTAATAAATACATCCTCAGTTCTTTCAATGATAGAGCCATGTGTAAATTGAATATTGTTTGTTTTAACACTCCTCCTACACGAGAAGAATGTCTGAAAAAACAGTACCAATCCGAACAATATAAGTTTCATGTTGGAAACCTGCAAATAGTAAAATATATGTAATTACTCATGTTAAATTAGATATTTCTTATTCAAAACTAATATAAATTTTGTCGTACAAATTTTATACATATTATTTACCCTGTGAGTTTTATATAGGTATACATATTTTCTCTCTTGGTCTTTCTTTCTTCCCCTTTTTTCATTAGCTACGAACATGAGCCAATGGAATAATCCGTATGTCAGTAGATTTTGATATGTTTTGAACTTTTAGCGTATTTACCGTTAATATTTCTAGAATACTGAACGGGCCATCAAACTTAGGCGTTGGCTTATAGTTCAAACCTTTGCGCACATATATTTAGATATAGATTTGATCACCTACTGCATATGGTTTTGTTTGTTTAGTGATTTTGTCGTGAAACCTTTTCATTATAATTTGTGCCTCTTAAATTCTTATGAAGTATATTATTGGCTTACACTTGCATCCATAATAGCCCTTAGGGGATTTGATAAATTAGTGGTTGGCTTGAGTATGTGGAAAGGTGTTCTAGCGGGCATACCATATAAGGCCTCGTGCGGTGTCATTTTTATAGATACATGATATGAATGATTAAGAGTACTTAGGACCGCGGGAACCGCTATAACACAATTAGGATCCATACCCCCGAGTCAAACTCATAGGACATTTAACCCTTTCTTATTTACTCTCTTTACCAATCCATTTGACTCTGGGTGATAAATCATGGTATTGATTTTCTTAATGCAAAGGAATTCACACAACGAGTTGAGGAAATGATTATTGAATTCTCCATCCGAGTCATAGCTTTTGGGACTGTGATTAAAGCCTTTGAAAAAAAACTCGGTAACGGGGCTTTATGGTCAAGCAAGGACCTTATCAGGAATAACATAGATGAACTTAAAATGTACTAGTGAGTTAACGATACCTAGCCCATCCTTGTCTATTACTGCATAATTACTTTCAGAGGGCTTCAGTTTATGTGAATAAAAAGCTATAGGAAAGAACTGTTTATCATATTGCTGAAGTAGTACCCCTCCTACCCCTTGGTCTGAGGCATCTGTTGCAATAAAAATTCCTTATTAAAAACATCGGGAATTTTAAGATAGGCGGACTGCATAATTCCTCTTCAAGGTATCGAACGCCTGTTGATGCTTTTCAGACCATATAAAATCTATGCTCTTCTTCGTAAGATCTGTTAAAGGAGCGCTATGATTGAATAGTTGTGTATAAACCCTATGATAATAGCCACTACAACCCAAAAATTGCTGTATCCCCTTTATATTAGTAGGTACCAGAAAGTTACAGATAGCAGACACCATATCATGGACTACCTTAAGACCTTAACTAGACACCGTAAAACCTAAATAGATGAGTTCTGTTTTAAAAAGCTCACACTATAATATTTTTATTCTTAGATTGTGTTGCCTTAGTTTCTGTAGCACTAGCTCTAGTTTATGCAAATGTTCTTCTAAGGTATTATAAAAGATTACAAGATCATCCATATAGGCATGAAGAGTATCCCCTAACAAGTCTCCAAACACTATATTAATCATTCTGGTGAATGTAATTGAGGTGCAACGTAAACCGAAAGGCATACGTAAAAATTCATAATGTCCCTGGCTGTGCTGAAGGCGGTGTATGGGGTACTCTCACTAGCTAAGGGTATCTGGTGAAAGCCTTTAAGTAAGTCCAAGCTGGTGAAGAATTTGTTCTGAGCTAACAAAGATAAGATATCATCGGTACAATGGCACTGGAAAAATGATCGGGAATCATTTCCTCGTTTAAGCGATGGAAATCTACACAGATACTCCAAGGTCCGATCTTTTCTGGCACGACAACTAAGGGAAAATTGTAAGGGCTATTTGATTTCCTAATGACTCCTTCTTCTAACATTTTTTCGACTTCATCATTTATCTCATTTTGAAATTTCATTGCAGTCTATCGAAGGTACGTATATAGCTTTATGTTTGTCCTTTACCTGTATTTGGTGTTCAATGACATCTGTTTTCCCTAGAGATCCCTCGCTAGTGGAGAAAACATCATGATATTCAGATAAAAGATAAAAAAATTTCTGTTGGATCTCCTCTTCTTGAATGCCTTTATTGATTTTACTTTTGATAGATTGTAAGAGCGATTCGTCGACAACAGATTGAGCATGATTAATTTCAGCAACAGTAAGAATGCGATATTTATACACTTCCATAGCCCCGATATGTAGATTTTTGTGGATTACTAGATTGGTATTCAAATGGTTACAGACTTCAATATTAACTTGTTGCTGTGAGTCAACAGTGGTACAGTGCTTGTGTCGTGAAAGTCTGTTTATTTTCAGAGTGTCGGGAAGGAGGATTTAAGATTTTAGATCCCGGCAAAGTCTTTTTTACACGTACCAAGATATTCGAGGTTCATTTGTCTCGAGAATTTGCGTGCAAGCTGATATTGCGGGTGTGCAAGAATTCTGTTGGGTGGCTTGAACAATATCTTCATTTATGAGACAAGTGATTGGTTCCTCTGCGTAAGCTATTGTTTGATTAACTGTCTCTTTTTGTACAAAACAGATTTCAATGTGTTAGAAGATTTATAGAATGTTTTCCTTTGATAAACACGCCATGTATGCCCATAGATGGTATCCTACAATTACAACTGGATACATATCAATGTTTATACAACTACAAAGGTATCTGTAAGCGTGCGCTTACCCACTCTGTACTGAATCTGAGTTACACCTACGACACTTAACTAGTTATTGCCAATTCCTGAAAGTCATACTCCGTACTTTTCATAAGTAGGGAAGTTTGAAAACAACAAACGCGGTGAGTCCGTAGGTCCATGATATTACGTGGACTACCAGAACAAAAAAACAATGTAAATGGCTGATATTCTAAATTTACAGCATGTAAAGTAGGGCGTAATTCATCCTTACTACTTATTGTGTGTATTGTATGAAAATCTACGGGAACCTGCTCTGATTTATTTGATACATTCGTGTGATTCATAGGAAAATTCTGGGATTCACATTATACTTCTAGGTGATTAAATTTATTTTTTAATTCAAAAGGTGTTGTTATGAAAGACCCAACATCACACCCCCCCCCCCCCCCCCCCCCCACCCCCCCCCCCCCCCCCCCCCCCCCCCCCGCTGAAATCACCTATGTGGAATTTGCTTAGCTTTGAAACACTCGGAAAATTTGACTGACTTGAAGTCCGATTTGCTTGTTTCTGATTCTGAGCAGAGTTATTGTTTACTTGTTTCTTTTTGTGATAATGTGCATACTTTTTCTTATTATCATTGGCAACGTTTTTGTGTGTTTTTAACGTTACCGTGCTGCTGATTGCATGAAAAACTTCTAGCGTAAGAATGACTTGAGCTATTGTGGATTGAACAAAAATGCGGATGGCAACCTGAAACCATGTGACCTGCTCTTTTACAATTAAAACAAGTTATACGTGCTGCATTATTATTAACTATATTTACTTGCTGTGGTTTACTTTCGTTCTTTGCAAAAATTTGAATAAGTGAGTGATCTAGGTCTGCGCACTTAGACATATTTTTCTTAATTTGTTTATAAATGTCTAATTCAGTGCTATCTGGCAATAGCTCTTCATCAAAACACCGTACCAAGGCTTCTGGTAACATAGCTGTTATGAATGTTAAGTATGTTAACCTAATAAAATCCTTTACCGTCATGTTATTCCCTGCAACCTAAGTTGTATTGTTTAAGGTATCTAGATATTCATTCAACCGGTCTGCAATGAGTGCCGCCTATCTACCATATTCAGTTGAGTCATAGAGATTAAATTAAGCATATAATTCAAAGATAAAACTGCATCCAAGGCCTTGAAAAGGACAATTACTGACCTGACTCTAACTAATGTTACCACTAGGTTATTGGGTGTGCGGGTAGTCAACTTGTTTTTGTGTTTTTGCTTATCACTGCGGTTCCTGGCGACCCTATCAAAATATCTGCATAAATACGCACGTCCACTGCTAAACGCATATTCAATATTTAATATAATGTGCTATATACACAATTTATAGCGTCCCCCAAAATGATAGGATTAAACACAGAAAATATGATAAAAATATTTCAGGAGAACTTCTGTGAAAAAAAAGTTGACAGAAAAACAAAGATAAAAAGCCTGCAGGAGTGAAGTACCAATGATGGAGACAGTTTCCTGTAAGAAAGTAAGATTAAGAATGTCTTGTAACTCACCCTCAGGAACACGATTCTCGACCTGCGTAATAGGAATCACTCAAAGTCACACACCAAATGAATAGAAAGTTTGTACTTATCTCGATATATAAGAGGAAAAACCCCTGTGTTTTGATGGTCACAGCCTCTTCCACATCATTTTCCCTTGCACGACCCACATTCTCTGCTCGCGCTGTTATTGTGCGTTGTTTGTTTGTTGCTATTGATTCGTTTCCCGTTGCGCTGGGTTGATGATGATCCGATGTGGAAGACACGTCCTGTTGAAGTTCTCAAAGTTCCACACTGTTGAAGATGCCCAATATACGATGTTTAGCCTCTTGATATAAAAATTGTATGCTTAATTTGTTTCATTAACGAAACTCGTGGATGAAGGTCATCTCGGTAAGATCAGAATACTTGTGTTGCCGTCAGCAGCATTGACTGAGACACGAAGTTGCTTGTAGATTCTCTTGCCTAGCCTTCATTGACTTCTGATATGTGATATGTTTCTAAGATTGTAAGTCTTCGGTAGATATGGGTTCTTCTTGCGCTGCCGCCATTATTTAAGGGTATCGCCTTGCAATTGTTTGACTAACGGGTTTTCTGCACTTCGTATAAGCAAGGCCAACGAAAATAGATCTATCTTTCATTGGTCCCGGTATAATGTTGTATGAGCCGCGGACCGTTTAACCATGGCCCGTTGGTGGCCTGGCCTATACCGTTGCCAGATTAAGATTAAGGCAAACTTTAACCTTAAATAAAATAAACACTACAGAGACTAGAGGACTGCAATTTTGCATGTTTAATTACTGGAGGGTGGATGATCAACATACTAATTTGCAGCCCTCTATAGCGTCAGTAGTTTACAAGTTCTGAGGGCGGACAGAAAAAAAGTGAGGACGGATAGACAAAGCCGAAACAATAGATTTCTTTTCAGAAAATTAAACCTGAACGGAATCCGAGACTGCACTTCACCAGAAAAAAAAAAATGTTAGAAAATAAAAATTCAGTTATATCTATTATTAAATGGAGGATGTGATAGCAAAATTAATATTGATACAAAAATCTAATGGTAAAATTGCAGAACAATTTAGTAAATTGTATTTACCTTTCGTTTTGCCAGTTAATTTTTCAGCAAAAGGCGAATGGAAAAAAATTTTAGTTTTTCCCAAGACTTAAGAAATTATGAACGTAGTGTAATGTTCCATAAATGGGGTCCCGATGTTTCCTTCAGTTTCTATTGGAAAATGTATATCTTAGAACACATTATAACATGACTGATTTATAGTTGAATGATAGTGATTATAAACTAATTTTGGTGTCTAATAGTGTGAAAAGGGGATAACTGTTACTTTTGAGAATGTATTCTAGCAGTATTAGACAAAAAAAAAGTCAAAGTGTTTAGGATACTTATTATTTATATTGTAGAAGATGAGTTTTCATAGCATTTCATAAAACATACGGAAAGGCTAAAAACATTTTCCAATAAATCTCGTTAGTTAAATGACACTGGGGTCAAGTTTAGGGAATTATTAGTCGTTTACCTCACAAGCAAAGATTCCCTGAACGAATTGAAATCCTGCAGCCCAGAAAAAAAAAGCGCCGTAAATAATTTCATTCATTTTCCACAAATCTCAAGGCCCGAAGAAATATGGCCTGGATTGCAGTGGTAGAAGAAATTATATATATAAAAAATGTGATTCGTGGATATGGCGGCTTCCATTGTGAGTGGGAGATTTCATTGAAGTTCGAGCAGCCGAAAAGAAATGATCGAAAATATTAAGTTTGCAGGAAACACTTTTTTTCAAGATGCCTAACTGTCAGGTAAATATCTAAAGTAAATACATTAAACTTAGTAGAAACTGCGATATCGCTGAAATAAAACTATGTAATCATGTTTGCATATTTCAATATGGTGAACGTACACACATATATATATATATATATATATATATATATATATATATATATATATATATATATATAAATATATATATATATATATATATATATATATATATATATATATATATATATATATATATATATATATATATATATATATATATATATATAGGTATATAATATATATATATATATATATATATATATATATATATATATATATATATAATATATATATATATATATTATATATATATATATATATATATATATATATATATATATATCGGCTATGCAGGTATATCACATACATCCATTCAGGAAATCGCAGACAACCACATCAGAAGAATAATTTATTAGAGACGTTTCGCACATACAATGCGCATCTTCAGTCTGTTGAAACAAAAAACCCATACATATTAGCATTCAATAATAGGATTCTTAATATAGTAAAAAGACTAAAATTAACTTAAAATTGACATAAAGGACTAAAAATTGACAAGTAAAACTAAAAAGTAAAAAGTACAATAAAAAACAAATACCAAGGCGCAACCAACCGTTAGTTGAGAAGGAAGGAGGTAGAATGACTAGACTTGGGCAAGAAGAAATTAAAACGTTGACTATGCCAGATAAAGCGGAGAAGATGAAACTCCACTATCAACGAGGGAACAAAAAGACGTTTAATATATAAGACTCTAGAGTGGTTAGTAATCAGAGTCTTTACCGAGCCAAAATAAAATAGAGAAGTGTTGTTTCTTCACCTCTATCTTGCAATTGATTGCGTGGTTTTTTATGTTTGAGTGTTCAGGCCTACTTAATTTTTGACCGGTCCTGAAACTAAAGCCCATGTGACTGCAGTATCTCATCTGCAGCAGCCTCCTAGTCGATCCAACGTAAATTCCGGGACATCCCGGGCACGTAAATTTGTATACCACGTTGGATCGCATGAACTGCTGCAGACGATCTTTGAAGCGAAAAAAAGAGCCTATTTTTGCATGGGTGTTTTTAGATATAAGTTTTATATTTAGACAGGGAATTTCACTTTTCTATGATTCTAGTTAGGTGTTGTGAAAATTTGCTATGTATATATATGGTATGGAGGCATACATTAGTTTCTTTGGTACGCCTATCATTGGAATGGGTGGTTTAAAATGCAAAGTTAAAAGTTTGTTAACAATATTAAAAAATACGTTCTTAGGGTACGAGTTTCGTTGGAAGATATTAGATAAAAATTCAATTTCTTTATGAAAGATATCCAAGTTTGATGAGTATTTTATTGCTCTATGAACCAGAGTGGAGATTGCATTAAGCTTAAAACTCTTTTGACAAGAACTATAAAGAAAAAAATTATTAGAAAAGTCCCGTATATGTTTTCTTTTCTAAAAAACTGAAGTGTTAAAAATTGACTGATCCCTAGTAATGCAAATATCAAGAAACGGTAATGAATTACCGTTTTCGAGTTCCACAGTAAAATTAATGTTAGGGTGTTTCAAATTAATAAACTGTAAAAATTGTAAAGCTTGCCATTCGTATCTAAAAAGGGAGAAGGTATCGTCCACGTACCTTCTGTAAAACAATGGTTTTTAAAAGAATTAGGACAAGAATTCAAAAAATTCTTGTTCAAGACTAGACATAAAAAAATTTGCGAGGGGGGGGGAATAATGGACCCAAGGGAGAACCCATGGCCACACCATCTACCTGAGAATATAATTTATTGTTAAAAACAAAAGCTGAGTCTTGAACGGCAAGTTCTAAAAATTGCTTAAAAAGCAGCTTATTAAAACCATGAAATAAAAACTCTTCATTTGGAAATATTCTATCAATTATGATGTTTATAGTTTCATTAATGGTTTACGAATGTCCCTATTAATGAAACTATAAACATCATAATTGATAGAATATTTCCAAATGAAGTTTTTATTTCATGTTTTAATAAGCTGCTTTTTTAAGCAATTTTTAGAACTTGCCGTGCAAAAAAACAAAATAGGCTCTTTTTTCTGCTTCAAAGATCGTCTGCAGCAGTTCATGCGATCCAACGTGGTATACAAATTTACGTGCCCGGGGATGTCCCGGAATTTACGTTGGATCGACTAGGAGGCTGCTGCAGATGAGATACTGCAGTTCACTTGGGCTTTAGTTTCAGGACCGGTCAGAAATTAAGTAGGCCTGAAC
>NC_061089.1:70719405-70724405 GCF_015104395.2 Macrobrachium nipponense
AGATATAAAGTGAGAAACGTTGGTTTTTCTGTATATGGTAAATTTGTATTCTGTCGTGTCTCTGATTATTAAAATATCAAGAAAAGGAATTTTGTTGTCTGTTTTCCCATTCAACTTTAAATTTGATGCTGGGCACTAATGCGTTTAATTTTGAGAGGAATTCATTAAAATTACCCCACCTATTATCCCAAATGTTAGGATATCATCCACGTATCTCATCCACAGCATGTTTTTATGTTTTATTGCATTTATTACTGTAGTTCAAAGTATTCCATGTACAGATTGCTAAAACAGGACTTAAAGGACTACCCCATACTACACCCGAATTTTTGCTTGTAGAATGATCCCCGAATGAAAATACTTTATTAGATGCACATAATTCAACTAACTTTATTATTTTGTCAAGCGCCAATGGGAAATGATCTAAATAGGGGATAATTTTCCCCTTAAAAAAACAAAAAATGAAGAACGTCCCTCTTTACTGGTACTTTTGTGAATAGGGAGTCTACGCCAAGGCTTAAAAGTTTTATGATGTGAAGTGGTATATGTGCTTCTCTGAATTTGTGACAAAAATCTTCCGAATGTTTAATGTGACTGGGAGAAAAAGTGCCTAAAAAAGGAGAAAGGAGGCCAGATAACCATTTAGAAATTTTGTAATTGAAAGCTCCGGCGCATGAAACGATGGGTCTGAATGGAAGATTGTCTTTGTGGTTTTGGTGGAAGGCCAATAAAAAGTAGGGTAATTAGGATTAATTACTTTAAATTTCTCTAATAGTTCAATACTCTTTTTTTTTTTGTCTTGGCCAATTAATCTTGCTTTTCGAAAAAATTCTGTGGGAACGTTTTGGAGGGGATTTTTCGTCAGTATTTCGTAAGTGTCTGTGTCGCTAAGGAGCTGGTTGATATCGTCGAGATAGAAGTCTTTGTCCATTATTACGATTTTGCCGTCTTTGTCGGATCATACTTATTATAAAACATCTAACTTTTTTTTTTTTAGCGAGTGGATGGCTATCATGAATCTGCGGGGAACAGGATATTTCTTATGAAGAAGGTCAGTTAAGGCATTTAGTAACACTTCTTTTAAACATATCTCTTTCACGTTCTGATATTTTTTTTGTTTTTGTCAGATATGAATTTATCAAAAGCCACTATGAAGTCTAGGTTGTTTTTTTTTGCGGTCTGGCATAAGGGCAAAGGATAAGCCTAAATTTAAAACTAAAGTTTGATTTAAAAACCCCCCTTACTGTACAACTTTAGTGTATATAATATATATATATATATATATATATATATATATATATATATATATATATATATATATATATATATATATATATATATGTGTGTGTGTGTGTGTGTGTGTGTGTGTGTGTGTGTGTGTGTTGATGATATGTATAATTGTTTATATCAATTGCATTATTCATTATCACCATTGCATAGCTCTTTCTCACCTTCCATATAGCACCTGATGTGTTAAGTACAAAATTGCCATTCACATGATCAGTCTGTATTTCACGTGACTGTGGCAGCACTCTAATGCTTGCATTTCTCATGCCGCAAGCGATAGGTCGTTGCCAGTTATCTATGTTGAAGCCAAGGCTAATATCATATAATTGTACTCTGGCCGCTGATTTTGCCAGCAATTTATATAAATACCGCTGTAGTTCTTTGATTAAGTATAATTTCAAGGTCATACTTCTTTCTAATCAAATCCTGCTAAAGTGGTTACCCCACCACAGCAACTCCCAGCAGAGATGTCCGAGAGTTCCTACAACGAAACATCACCATCCCCTTCTTCCACTATTGCTAATACTATCACCTTTCACACCGGCTAACACCTACACTTGATTCCATTGAGCCGAAGTCACATTCCGAATCAAGGGCATATGGTCATCATCGATGAAGGCAGATTACGTTCTGGCTGCCCTGCCGGAGCACCTCTTGCCCCAGCTAACAGAGTAGCTGGATGCTAAGGGCACCAACTTCATCCAGTATGGAGACCTGAAGAAGGTCTTACTGGAGAGATTCAAACCATCCCCAGCCGTTCGTGTACAAAGATCCTCGATGCAGCACAGCAACCCTTAGGTGATCAACGCCCATCTGCACCCCTCTTGAAATGAATGCCCTTGCCCATCTTCCTCTTGCAGCAGACAGTTCTCCCAAATCAGTTGACATCTTCAAGGCCCTCCGGCTGCAGTGCCTGCCACCGTCGGGAAGGGCAATACTTATTGTCATCAAAGGAGGAGCACCTCCAACACCTTCATATTGTCCTCCAACCCCTGCAAGAAAATGGCCTTGTTATCCGATACAACAAATGCTCTTTTGCCACCAAGAAGGTAGAATTCTTGGAGCACCTCATAACACTTGAGGTCGTCCAGCCCTTGCCCAAAAAGGGTGCCACCATCAGGAAGTTCCCCACCCCTAATACTGCTAAGGGTCTATAAGAATTCCTTGGAATGGTTAATTATTATCATCGTTTTTTTGCCCAGCATTGCCTCAACCTTAGCCCCACTCTACGAAGTCCTCATGGGCAAGTCCACCCAAGGCCCTTGCCTTGGGACCCTCACAAGAAGCCACCTTCAACTCCGCCAAAGATGTCCTCACCAAGGCCACCACCCTCTCATTCCCTGCACCATGTCATCCTCTACTGCTTTTCATGGATGCCAGCAATGTAGCCATAGGAGTTGCCTTGGAACAGATCATCCATAGTCATCCTCGACCCCTTGATTTTTTTTAGCAGGAAACTCAGCAAGATAGAGACAAACTACTCCTTGTTTGACCATGAGCTCATGTTTGCATACCTTGCTGTTAACCACTTCTGACATTTTTTGGTGCCACTAGGTCTACCCATGAGTGCTGCCACTTGTCAGCCATCATTGAATTTAACTGCACTCTTCATCACATCTCTGGGAAACACAACCCCATCACTGATGCCCTCTCTAGCATCTCCATTGATGCGGTACACCTTGGCCTCGATAACAAGTAGCTGGTGGATAAGCAACAGCGGGACCCAGAGCTCAACTCTTGCAAGATATCTTTAACATCTCTTCAATGGCATGATGTCTCCCTCAACAACAATAGCCACACCTCCATCCTCTGTGATATCAGCACTGGCCACCCACGCCCATGGATCCCACAGTCACGTAGATGTCACATCTTCGACATCGTCCACGGTCTTGGCACACCCATCAGGACGTTCTACAGCCACCCTCCTTAAGATGCAAAGGTGTGGGCCCGTGAATATTCTGCCTGCCAACTCTGCAAAATCCAGTGTCACACAAATTCAGGTGTAGGCACCTTTCATCAACTGCAATGCCATTTCGCCCATCCACATCAACATTGTAGGACCCCTCCTGTGCTCTAAAGGTCATCTTTACCTTTTCACAATGGTCGACCGCTCAACAAGATGGCCCAAAGCCCTTCCTATGATAGATGCATCAGGAAGCAGCATGTGCCATTGCTTTTCTTTCCTTCTCAATCATGGGGGGTTTTTCTATATTTGGTGTACTTGATCACATCACCTCCAACAGAGGGCAAACTACCTTCCCAACCGACACAGCTCTGGACTTCTCTAAACTACCTCACGGCACCCAGTTGCATCATACAACTGCCGGCCATTCTGAGTCCAATGTCATTATCAAGAGGTTCCATCACACCTTGAAAGCAGCCCTCATGTCTCCCTGCTCCTCGACCTAGTACCTGGAGATTCTATGGGTCCTCCTTTGCCATCGGACTATGCTTAAAGAGGGCTTTCACCTGTCAGCAGCCGAAATGGTGTATGGATATCTGCTCGTGATACTTGGTGAAATCTTCCTCGATAATCATACCTCAACTGACATCATCAAACTCAGGACCATCATTGGAAAATCCACCCTTTGCCGCCCATCCTGCAAGCCAAATGAGAAGACCTTTATCCTGATGGATCTACATAAGGCAACACATGTATTTATCAGAACTGATACTGCTCATCAGCCTTTGACCCAGCCTTACACTGGCTCCTACCTGGTCCTTGACTGCAAGCAGAAAGCCTTCCTTGTCGACATCTGTGGTACAGTAGATTGGGTTGCAATCAACCGCCTGAAACCAGCATATTTGCCTGACCACATTATTACTCCAGTCCAGTTTTGAAGAGCTGAACGCCCTCTGCAATGCCCTGGTCAACTCTGGGGGGGGGGGGGGGGGGGGGGGGGGGGGGGCGGGGGGGGGGTGGGGGGGGGGGGGGGGTGGAATATTGTGGCCAGCTCTCTAGAACCTGTGTTTCCCATGCTGCAAGAGGCAGGTCGTCGCCAGCTTCAGACAATATGTCACCCAATTCCATGATCCTAACGACAATGCACATAGCAACGCACCAGTGGCGCCAACAGATAGTACACCTGATATTCATATATATAGGAGCCATAAAGGTTAATATAAAATAATTGTACATGATTGGTCCTTTAGTTAGGCCATGAGTACACGAACCACTCTGTGGCGCCACAGTGTTTTGTCTGTGTATGGTGGGGATGTGGCTTCCCATAGGCTTCCATTGTGTATAACTAAGTAAAACGTTCGAGCATCTGTGGCAAGCGACTGTGGTGAGCTGTTACAAATCCCGCTACAGCTTATAAACATTGGAAACCTAAGGGAAGCCACATCCCCACCACACACCGACGCTCCTCTGTGGCGCCACAATGGCTCTTGCACTGGCCTTACTGTGGAAGTTTCCTGGCCGCTGATTGGCCAGCAATTCATATAAATACCTCTGTAGTTTATTAATAAAGTATCATTTCAAGATTATACCTCTTGTCTTAATCAGATCCTGGTAAATGATCATTCTTGCTTAGCGTAATTGGTGTTCCTTCTGGAGAGAGAGAGAGAGAGAGAGAGAGAGAGAGAGAGAGAGAGAGAGAGAGAGAGAGAGAGGCTGGGGGGCACCTAGGATATTTTCGAGTATGCACACTCACCTCTTCCAGGCGAATGAGTTATGGTCTTCCGCCCTTTGCCTTCAGCCGACATATGGC
>NC_061089.1:70741905-70749405 GCF_015104395.2 Macrobrachium nipponense
TTTATCATGTAGAGGAATAGGATTAGCCATCATCATGGCAGAAGCGATCAAGCTATCGTCATAGAAGACTTGTACAATCATATCTGATCTTCAGCATGTAAAACTTCAAGAATATATCTATTTTTATACTAGTGTTTTCTACAAGAACCTCACCGAACCATGAGTTTAACACATCGTCGTAAAGATAATACCGACTTCGTAAGTGATCTACAAAACCCCAGACACTCCATTGAAGATGGAAGTGCAATACCAACCGACTTAGCGTATAGATTATCGCAAGTCTAACATTACCTCATAGGGCGCCTTATCATACAAGGCACAAGCCCTAATATTGGTGGCCAGCGGACCAGAAGAACTCTACAACGTCCTACGAAGAAAAAACAGAATAATAAATCATGAAGTCAACGACGACGAAAGCAGCAGATTCTTCAAGCAACCTAGTATCATCATTAGTGAGCGACTTCAGAAAACAACAAGATTCGTCAAGCAACTTAGTATCATCGTTAGTGAATAACTTCAATGAAAACAAAAACCGACGTGTCCTTTTTCCTACGGCAACGGAAGCTTCGTCTCTCATTAGAATCATTCAAGAAAACATCGTTAGTGAGCGTTTCCGGCACTGCAAGAAACAAACCGAACGCGTCTGCAGCATCGGATTTTCAAGGGCTCGAATCATCGAAACAACGCGCACGGGGGAAACTGAAGCCAAACCAGGTCATCCGCTAAATAGAGAAGGAGGACCAAGGCCGTGTGTCGTTATCGGAACACCGTGACTTCCCACAAAAGCAAGCTAAGTACAATTTTTTATTCATTTGGAGTAACTTTGAGTGTTTCCTTTGCAGGTCGAATTTCGTTATTCCTGTGGCTGAAGTTACGAGACATTCTTAATCTTACTTTTTACAGAAATTATCAACATCATTGAGATTTCGCTACTGCGAGTTTTTTACTTTGAGTGTCTGTTTCCAGAAGTTCTACTGAAATATCATAATCATATACTATGTTAATTTTATCATTTTTTGGGTGATTATTAATCCCTTACGTAACAAATCATATTAAACAGTGAATATGCGTTTACGCAGTGGAAGTCTGTATTTATACAGATGCATGGATAGGGTCGTTAAGCACCGTAGTGATTAGAAAACATCACAAAAAACAAGTGGAACACCCGTACAAATCTAGATAAATGAGAGGTACACTATTTCGGGTCATGACAATAAATGCTCCTTTGCAAAGTCCCGATCGCAGTTTTTAGCCTTGAGTTTTTTGAGTTTATATAAAATATCGAACCTCAATGACTCAACTTAACTTTAAAAATATGGCTGGATTGCAAGGAATAACATGTCTGTAAAAAACTTTCATCAGGCTAAATGCGCTGACAGGATCCCTCACTATTTCAAATTTTAGCAAAGAATGAAGTACAAACAGTTAAGATTGAATGCAGTAAGAGATAATCATCTTAATTAGTAATAGCTCAGTTCCTAATAGTTCGTCATTCATTGCTTTATACGTAACCGCAGCACATATGCTAAAAACACACAATACGTTGCCGATGGTAATAAAGAGAAGGATCCTAATTATTACAAAAAGAAATAGAAACAGTAGCCCGTTCAGAATCAAACAAGCAAACTCGGTGACTGTGTCACCTAGTCAAGCGGTCAAGGTCAGTCAAAAAACTGCCGAAGTGTTCAAAGCAAAGCAAATTCCACACAATAAGCGACTCTAGCAGAGTGGGGAAAAATCGATGTTGGATCATGAAAAAGCGATGTTGGATCATACATCCCAAATACCTTTTTAAAAATTAAAAGGAATTTCCCTATGCATCACACGACCGTTATAAAGTAATCAGAGCAGGTTTCGTTTTTTTTTTAATACATAAGTTTTATTATAAGTAGTGGTGGGGATTAAGCCGACTGTACGCGCCGTAAAAAATTAGAATATCTTGATTTATTTCATTAGTACACGTATTATCCTGTATTTACGGACTCACCGTCTGTTGTTCGAACTTCCCTAATGAGAAGTCCGGATAAGCGAGCGCTTACAGATACCTCTATAGTTATAAAAACATTGATCTGTATGTATGTAATTGTAAGATCCTCTTAGGGGTATACAAAATATTATCTTACATCCTGCAAAATAAGGCGTGTTTATCAAAGGAAAATCCTATAAACCGTTCAAACATATTAAAATCCGTTTGAACAAAAATGAGACAGTTAATCAAATAATAACTTATATAAAAGAACAAATACATTTGTCTCATAAATCGTAACATTGTTCAAATAAACCCAACAGAATTCTCCACACCGTCAGTCGCACTTTGCACGCAAAATCTCGAGAAGCATACACCCTCGAAAGTCTTAGTGCGTGTAAAAAGACTTTGCTGGAAATGAAATTTTAATCCTTCCGACACTCTGAAATATAACGATTTCCGCGAACAAAGCCCTAAAAGTATACATATCGTGGATACGGAAGTTATAAATATCGCATTTTTTATTGTTGCTAATTTTTAATCCCGCCCAACCAGTCGTGGATGAATCTCTCTGATAATCTATCTAAAGTAATATCACTAAAGTCATTCAAGCAGAGGTGATTCAGCAGAAATTTTCTTTTTTTTATCTTTTATCTGAATACCAGGAAGTTTCTCCACTAGCGAGTGATCTCTGGGAAAAAACGGATGTAATTTAACACAAAATACGGTCTAAGGTACACAAACATAAAGCTATATACGTACCTTCGTATAGACTCTCACTGCAATTTCAAAATAGAGATAAATGACGAAGTTGAAATATGTTAGTAATAGGAGCCATTAGGAAATCAAATAGCCCATATAATTTTCCCTCAAAACGTCATGCCATAAAAAGATCGGACTTGGCGTATCTGCGTAGATTTCTGTCGCTTAAACAAACAAAAAGGAAACGACTCCCGATAGTTTCCAGTGCCATGTACCGACGACATCTTATCTCTGTTAGGTTAGAATAAATTTTTTTTTCACCAACTTGGACTTACTTAAAGGCTTTTACCTGATAACATTACCTAAGTGATTGTACCTCATACACCGTTTTCAGCACACTCAGGGGACATTATCAATTTTTACGTATTCCTCCGGCTTACGTTGCGCCCCAATTACAATATAGTGTTTGGAAACTTTTAGGGGATACCCTACATGCTTATAATCTTTTCTAAATACCTTAGAAGTACATTCACATAAACTAGAGCTAGTGCTACAGGGACAAAGACAAATAATCTCAGAGTAAAGTATCTAAATGTGAGTTTTTAAAAACCGAACATGTTTATCTAGGTTTTATGTGTCTAGTCAAGGTCTTAAAAGTAGTCCATGGTAAGGTGTCGGCTATTCATAAACTTTCTGGTACTTATTAACGTAAAAGGGGGATACAGCACTTTTGCGCTGTAGTGGGTATTACAATCGTATGTAAATATGTAACTCTTCAATCATGACAGCTCCTTTAACAGATCTTACGAAGAAGAGCGTAGATTTATATGGTTCTTTCCTATAGCTTTTTATTCACGTAAACTAAAGCCCTCTGAAAGTAAATATGCATAATAAGCAAGGAAGGGCTAGTAGCTTTAACTCACTAGTACATTTTAAGTTCATAATCTATGGCTATCCTGATAAGTCCTTACTGAACATGAGTCCTTTACGAGTTTTTCAAAGGCTTTATCACGTCCAAAAGGAACTCGGTGACACTGATCATTCAGGTCTTTGGAGCCAAGTTAAGATATCTACCTGGGAAAGCAATTATCATAGCTGACGCATTATCCCGCAATCACCATACAGCAAAGAACCATTAATTGGACTAAAAGATATAGAAACATCCGTGCCTATTGTTAAAACCGTATCTAAACAAGAAAATTCCTTAACCCAAGAGATCGCGAGCATTGAATATCTGGGTTGGAGCGCAGAACTGTTACAAAACTGAACAAGCAAGAGTCAACAGACATAACAAAAACAATACACTTCGAACGGAAACAGAGTTCAGCAGCAATAAACACCAAACAATAAACACTTCGAAACGGAAACAAAGGATCAGTGGCTAGGCAAAAACAATAAACACTTCGAGCAGAAACCCTAAAGCAAAAGTACATTTAAAGTATGTGTATCAAATAATGTAATCAAATGTAATATTATATGTAGGTCTGTGACGAGGAAAACCCGAAGAACACAGCAGATGACTAACGACCAGGTAGTAGTAATAATCTTTTCCTTTCTATACCAATCGTCATAAACTGGTTGCATTCCGTCATCCAGGGTTCCTCCTTTTTCACAGAAAGCCAAATCACACGTTTTCTTCTGGCCTACAATGCTTACAGATATAAAAAGCACATAACTGATTGTAACACGTGTCATGAACAACAACACACATAAGACACCTGTCAGTTAAGGGCCTATCCTGTGCCAAATCAATCCTTGAAAGAATATACTTAGAATTATTAAGAAGAAATTACGAGTCTGACAGAGGGAATAAACACTTCTTAGTGTTAATAGTTCCTTGACACGTTATATAGAATTAATAGCACTAAAACCACACCGCAATTGAGTGCGTTAGGAATATTTATGAGTGCTAAATCAGTAAACATGGAATTCAACACATGATAATCTGACTCGGGTGGTGTAAATCATAATAATCTCCTTAAACTCGTGTGTGAATTCCTTTCCATTAAGAAAACCAATAATATATTTTATCACCCAGAGTCAATCGGTTTGGTAGAATAACGGATAATTAAATAGGAAGTGTCAATGTCTTACGAGTTACAACTCGTGATGTTGGATCCGGACTGAATTATAGCGGTTCTCGCGGTTTTAAATACCTTTATCATTTATATCTCGTATCTATAGAATTGATGCCGCAAGTAGCCTTATACGGTACGCCGCTAGACACTTTTCCACATATTCAAGCCAACCATTAATTAATCAAATATATATGAAAAAATATATAAATAAAATAAATATAAAAAAATAAAATAAATATAGGATACAAGTGGAGTCAATATAATACACTCCGTAAGAAGTCGGAAGGGTTACAAATTATAATAAAAAACAAAAAAAGAATCACGATAAAATCAATAAGCAAAAACGTAACCATAGATAATTAAATATCCAAATATATATGCGTAAAGATTTGAACTCTAACTTAACGCTATAGTAATGACAAATAAGCTAAAAGTTCAAACACATATCCAAAATCTACTGACATATTGTCTGTCCCGTTTGATATTCGTAGTCAATGAAAAAAAAAAAAAAAAAAAATTAAGTAAATAAATAAATAAATAAAATATAGAATAAAAGAGATTTTAAAGTCAGGAAGCTAGAAGTGAAAATGTTATCTATGAAATAATCCTATATGAATCTATACAGGGCTAATAATATATAGAATTTGTATGGAAACCTTTTTTCATATAGTTTGAATAAGGAATATTTAATTTAACATAATTACAATTATGCAGTTTTCCAACATGAAACTAATATTGTTCAATTTTGGTACTGTTTTTTCAGTCATTCTTCTCATGTGGGTCGAGTATTAAAAAAAACAAAAAATTTATCCTAAAGTCGATCTCTTACAGCAAGTAACGTAACTCTTAGCTGGCTGAGAGCAATCTCCTGCCAAGTGACGACGTCATCATTGCCGTATCAGCATTTGTTCCTTTTCCTCTCAATAATCTGCTTACACGGCTTCATCTGTGTGTCGTCTCTGCTTGCAAATGCAGATTGACTGGGGAAAGGAATGCTTAGTTCATGAACTTCACATGTGGTTCATAGGTCACATGACAGGCCACATAACATATTCTTATCCGTGTGTGTAATGCAATTAGTTAAGGACTTGTAATCATTTTAAAATTAATGAACAATATAAGCAAATAGAATTTCTATAACAACAAAATGAATTAATTTTTTTTTCTGAACCTCATAGACATTTAGAAGTATCAAGATATATATATGAAATATTTACTTGCAACATTAGCCTATTACAATTCAAGTAAAACATTCTGGAAAATGTCACAATTTTCTTGAAAAACCCAAAGTTTATTTAGAAACTAGTTACATAGTGGGTTTTTTTTTCGTTGCATCTCCTACCTATTAATAAAGTTTTTAAAATAATTAACCCTCAGAGGATGCGCACGAGAAAATTGAATATGAACTTTTGCTAGGGCACGTAGAATCATGATTAATATTCTCTTTGACTCTTATGCTGCCTGGCAATCTTACAAATAGCTCCATTTTCCACTTCTTTGTCTAGTAACTTACTACCAGTAATATCGAATTTTCTTTGGGGTTTGAGATTCGTATTGATATCTATTATTTTTTATAATTATGGATATTTTTACGAGTCATCATAGACCTGGATAGTTCACTCAATTGTTAATGCCATGGATAACAAAAAGTTTGTACAGCGACTCTTCTGAATTCCAAAATATCAGCGAATTCATGTGGGTTAAGTCTGGTCTAAATGGCTCTCTTTCCTTCCCCTGTATTTGGATGTCGTCTGAATTTACTTTGCCCTTGTGACAAGTATAATTTCACTTGCAGGCTGATTAATGGAACCTGGTTACAGTATCCTGCAGTACGAGAGTTTCACATCGCAACTTCTAAAAAATCGTTCGTCGCAGCGGACGACTACAGTCAAGTAAGCAACCGCCTACAATGGTTGACCGGAATTTCATGGACTTCTTCTGACCGACACCGTATCTCGTCGTTAATCTCGACCGACACGTATCTCGTCGTTAATCTCGTTTTAAATGGCGGAATGCTCCGGCGGCGCGGAATCGACTACGAATGGGACATACTTCCGACAATTACGACCCGAAGGATACTCAACTCTACTTTTGCTGGCGAAGGACTCGTGCTGGGGATGTTTTTTATTCATCGCGAACGTAATCGTGTAGCTTAGGATGCAGAGAATAAGTATGAGCGCAAAAATAGAACGTTGGACCCGCCCAGGCAAATTTCCCCTTGTTTTAACCATTGAAAAAGGCCGTTTTAGTGGCTATATGGTGGTTGTCTGGAACTGTGTAATGGACGAAAAGTGGTTCGAAAGCTAGTTAAAGTGAAGTAGTATAACCTCGGTCATGTATCCTATATATATAAAGTATCATGTATCCTATATATAATTGATCATAAATAACAGAATCGAAATATATTTTTTGCGTGTACGCACTAGGAATCTATATATAATTGATCATAAATAACAGAGTCGAAATATATCTTTGCGTGTACGCAATAGGAATCTCTTATATAAATGATCATAAATAACAGAATCTAAATATATCTTTGCGTGTACGCAATAGGAATCTATTTAAAGTGCACATATATTAATCATAATTATATGAATCCATATACATATGTATAAACAAATCAGGTAGCCTCTAATCAATATGTTACCTTTTATCTTACCAATATCTGCAGTTATTTATGAGTTAGTATATGAATTACTAATCAGATATATAACATTTAGCATAAAAATCAACGAATCAATCAGCATAACCATT
>NC_061089.1:70754405-70756905 GCF_015104395.2 Macrobrachium nipponense
CCATTCATACTTTCTTTTAGGCTGTGAAACTATGTAAAGGGCAGCTACTGAAGCAAAATTACGGCAGAACTTCCTGTAATATGAAACCATACCCAGAAATCTTTTAAGGGATTTCCTAGTCTTAGGTTCTGGATAGTCAAGAATGGCATAAACATTTGCAGTTTTAGGCCTGACATTAACTCCACCTACAATATGTCCCAAATAAGTAACTGTAGCTTGACCAAAAACACATTTTTTTAAATTATTGTTAACTGGGCTTCTCTTAATCTATCAAAGAGCATATTCAAACGTGTCATTAGCTCCTTCCAAGAATCTACTATCACCAATATATCATCTAGATATGCAAATACTCCCTCTAGACCCTGAATGGTGTAGTTAATTATGCGTTGAAATGTGGATGGGGCATTTGTTAAACCAAAAGGCATTACTTCATACTGGAATAACCCAAAAGGAGTTATGAAAGCCGAAATAAGCTTGGCTCTAGATGTTAACTTCACCTGATAATACCCCTTGAGGAGATCTATTTTAGCTACATACTTTGCTTGGCCCACAGAGTCTATAAGGTCATCTAGACAGGGTAAAGGGTAACTATCCTTAACAGTAGCAGAATTTACTCTCCTGTAATCTGTACACAGTCGCATGTTGCCATCCTCCTTTGGTACCATTAGACAGGGAGACACCCATGGTGACTTGCTTGGTTTAGCTAATCCAGTTCTCAGAAGATATTCCACTTCTTTCATTACTAATTTCTGGCCGGGCTGATGCGATAAGGGTGTTGTCGTATGGGAGCAGTTCCTGGTAGAAGTTCGATGTCATGGGTGAGAACTGTACACTGACCTGGATTTTCTCCATAAAGTTCTGGGTAAGGACAAATAAAGGTTTTGAAGTTCTGTTGATTGAAAAGGAGAAAGATGTTGACATGAGTTTTCAAAGGTTTTCAGGGCAGCATCATTATCTACAAAACGCCACGAATAGATGAATTACTGTTCACTTCAGGTTTCTCGTCCTTGACCTTAACATTAACATTAACAATTTTGTCTCCATAACCAGTTTCAGTATTCCTGGAATGATACTTTTAAGCTAATTGCATGGATAATTTGAGTACTTTTCCTTCTATCAGGGGTTTCTATCACATAGGTATGGTTATTGACATTTTTACTACTTTATAGGACCAAAGAATTTGGAGGAAAATGGGATCCAGGGATAGGAAAGTATGCTAACACAAGATATCCTGGGTTGAATTTCCTAATTTTAGTTTTTTTTTATCATAATTATTTTTCATTTTAATCTGAGCTTTGCTTAAGTTTTCACTGGCTATTTTACGGACTTTGGAAAGGGTTTCCTTAAAGTTACTCAATATTGTTGAACAGTTACAGTCTGATTAGAGTCTGGGGGCTTTAACCACCATTCATCTTTAATTAATGCAAGGGGTCCTCTTAATAATCTCCCATATACTATTTCAAAAGGAGAAACACCTAGGTATTCCTGGGGGGACTCACGTATAGCAAACAACAAAAACTTTACTCCTTCATCCCAATCAAGATTGCTCTAAACAAAAACTTTTTTAACATACTTTTAAATGTTTGGTGCCATCGTTCCAGGACTCCCTGAGATTCCGGATGATATGCAGATGATAAGCTGTTTTATATTTATTCCTTAAGGATTTCTAAAAGAGTTTACTTGTAAAGTTAGAAAGCAGGATCAGTTTGGATATCCTTGGGGATCCCGCAGTAGTAAAGAAAATTAAAAGGTTGTTTAGCAATATTTTTGCAGATATATTCTTAAGTGGGATGGCCTCTGGAAAACGAGTACTGGGACACATAAGAGTTAATAAATATTGGTTACCACCTTTCGTCTTGGGCAAGGGTCCAACACAGTCTATTACTAATTTCTCAAAGGTCTCATGTGGAACTAGTATAGGCTGTAAAGGGGCTTTAGGAATTACTTGGTTAGGTTTGCCAGCTATTTGGCATACATGACATGTCTTTATGAAATCTCCTACGTCTTTCCTCAAATTAGGCCAATAGAACTTATCAAGTATTCTATAGTAAGTTTTTGTAGTGTCCCAATGACCACCTGGTCCATCATGTGCAATTTCCATTATATGAGTGCGTACCAAAGAAGGGACAACAATTTGGTATTTCTCACTCCAGGTATCGAGATTTGAATAGTTAGAAGGACGGTAAAATCGCATTAGGATACCATTATTATGATAAAAAGAAGGGGATTAATTCAAAGATTTTATATCAACAGCCTTATCATGCAAACAAGATAAAGATTGATCTGACCTCTGGGCAACTATAAGTTTATCTCTAGACATTACCTTAGCTAAGAAATCACTATCTACTTCAAAGTCATTTACCTTTTCTCCTGCTTGGGACCGAGTGACTATATGTGTTGGGGCTTGTTCAAGATCTACCTTATCCTCCATGGGGGTGATCAGTGACAATTAAATTTGGTACAATTAATTTCCCGGCTAAATCATTACCCAATCATGCAA
>NC_061089.1:70761905-70764405 GCF_015104395.2 Macrobrachium nipponense
CATTTTCCTGTGAGGAAGAACCTCCCAGTGAGACAGGCGGTCGAGAGAAACAAAATTTCTCGTGCGTCTATTGTACAGGTGTCTCAATTGTCGTTATTGTCATGACCAGTTGTATCACCATTCTGTATATTGTTGTGCTAGTTTTTCAATTATATCTGTATAATTTCCATTCAAATCTCCTGTATCAATTCACATGTAGATTTATGTCTGTGAACAATCACAGATGCCCGAATTTAATCCCTTCTTTTATCTGTCAGAAGTCGTGAGCTATTGACCTGTGAGAATACGAGCAATTTACCTGTTTGAAACTTCTGTAAATAAATCGGTTAGCGTCAGACTCAGTGTATCACTAGTACCTCACCTCACACTAGTGACCCCGTAGTGACTGACAAGGCCGACTTCACCGCACATTTGTGACACACACAGATGACTGACTCAATGAGAGACTGATGCAGCTAACACCAACAAGGCCGACCACGCCAATAACTCTCGCTGCCTCCATACGCCTACCACCATTCACACCCCATGAACCAGAGGCACGGTTCTTCAGGGCGGAAACGAACTTCCGCACAAGTAAATCACATTGGCAGTGCAGAGAGTAGACGCCATCCTAAATTTCCTGATGGACGATGTTTTCGAGGGAACTTAAAGGATCGGTTGAAGTCATCCTTCAGCATGCCACCCACCCTGAGAGCCAAGAAAATTCCTCAACCAATAAGGGAGCAACCAGAGGAGACAAGCGACCATCGCAAGTTTATTGGCAGCTTCAGCGACTTATCATGTTGACAGCAGCTGCAGCAGAACCATGTTGGACCCAGCAGACAAAGACCCGAGAGTGTGACAAAGACTGCCCATTCCACACGCACCCAACAATACTAACATCAGCGGTGAACAGACATGCGCCTGCCGACTGCTGTCTTTCTTTCAGGAACGAACGAAAGGACAAACGTGCTTCTTCTTAAGAGACGAAAATATGACACGGAGTTCCTAGTAGACTCCAGAAGATGCAGGTCATTCATCCCAACCAGCCCGAGTGAACAATTCAACCCCGCTCCCCTCATCAACCCTCATGTATCGGACAGCCAGCGGAGCACCACTGACAATTGACAGAAGGGCGGGAGATTAATACGACTAGTCTTGCATTACAGCAGAAGCGATAATGGCGTTGTTAGGAGCAGATTTCCTAACAGTGTACAACCTGCTGGTCAAAGTAGCAGCTATACAGCTGATCCCAAGAACATCATCGACATCATCTCCTCAAAATCCAAACAGATATACCAACAATGAGTCAATGAGTGCCAAAGATATGCCCCATCGCACCAGTAACTCACAGCCAGATAACAAGATCGGAGAAATGATCTACTACAGGTCCTACTGGGCCCGAGAATGACACAAGTTTGGCGTCGCCAGCAAAGACGACCTACAACCATAGGCGTTCTCCAATTGGGGGGGGGGGGGGGGGGGGCGTCTTGTAGTACCCACGCGTGTGGCCCTAGTACTCACTTGCAACCTGCTGGTGGAGTAACCTTCAGGTGAGACAATTTATCTCGCACATCTTTTGTACAGATATCTCAGTTACAATTATTGCCAAGACCCATGTATTATGACCATTCTGTGTATTGTTGTGTAAGTTTTCCAATCATGTCTGTATAATTTTCAAACGAATCTCCTGTATCAGTTCACTTGTATATTAATGTCTATGAACAAACACAGATGCCTGAAATCAATCCCTTCTTTTATATGTCAGAAGTCGGGAACTACTTTGCGGTGCGCACGAGCCATTGACCTGTGTGAATATTCTGTAAATAAATCAGTTAGCACCAAAACTCAGTAATTCATTAGTACTTCGCTCACAGTCTTCAGTGTAATAAAGTACAGTATTTTATAACAGATTTGGCATAACAAAATGCTTTCAAAATGTGAATTATTTGTGATCTGCGCATGCATTGTAGCAAGACCTAGCTTGGTAATATCTGTTGGTTGAGTCCGACATGCAAGCTGGACTGTTTCATCTTTTTATTCGTTCCACTGCAAATTTCTTCATTCATTCATTAGTTTGTTCTTCATTTTACCTTCGGAGTTCGCTATAGTGGTTGCTTCATTACGTTACAGTGACGGATTTGTTATAAAGTCGGTTTAAATGAGGTCTGGAATTAACGTCCAGTTTGGTAATAACACTTCCACCGTCGTCATCAACTTAACCTCGCGATACCTCCTTCCCAAACAAACTCTCTCTCTCTCTCTCTCTCTCTCTCTCTCTCTCTCACTCTCTCTCTCTCAATGGCATCGCATCACTCAAAACAATTTGGAGTGAAATATTTCCATGAGGTTTTAAACTGTTGCAATTTTATTCTTCACTTTGATTACTCACCTATATCAATTTTAATTGCTTTTTTAAAGATACGTCATCTGGTCACGTATATATATATTATATATATATATATATTATATATATATATATATATATATATATATATATATAATATATAATATATATGTT
>NC_061089.1:70770354-70772854 GCF_015104395.2 Macrobrachium nipponense
TTACGAGAGAGAGAGAGAGAGAGAGAGAGAGAGAGAGAGAGAGAGAGAGAGAGAGAGAGACCAATTAACAACTACCTACAACAGCTTCATTCTCCCAGTCACTTCATAGCTATAATTTCTAACTCATTCGTCATTTAGAAGAAAAACACACTATGTTTAGCTATCACGAATTTCAAAATTCAAGCTGCCGTGTGAGTAGAAACTCCTAGCTAAGAAATTACTGGGTACGTTACTTTATATAAAATTTTAAGTTAATTCCACCTTGCATGCTTCTTTTTATGTGATTTGGGGTTGCAGAAGGCCAAGATTTACCAGTTCATGAAGGGACAGTCAAGGTAGAAATTTATCTTTTTGGTAATTTAGAAGGAAAACACATAATCATTTGTTTTCAGAAATGTTCAATTTACGGATACCTGCCTTTGTGGTCATGGGATTTTGAAGATAAATTCCAAAGAAAGCACACAGCTTTCATTTAAGTAAATTTAACACGACTTTCATGAAAGATAAAATAGAATGTAAATGGAAAGTCAAGAAGAATGACGAGTTGCAATTCTCACAAAGGACCACAAATCCTCTGTCGGCACAACATTAATTCTCTCCTTCGGATTCTCATCTTTAAGCTCTCACCTGTGCAGTGGGGCAACGTACATCGTTATTTATTGTAATTTATGCTAATATCTCATATCATTCCCGCCTTTCAAAAAGCCCCAGGAAGATTGTTACAACAGGAGCCATCTCACATAATCTACTCCCATCTCTTGAGCCGAAACTACCGAGAGAAAAATTATATAAAAAAATAGAAATTCAATTCCTGTAACGCAGCTGCTGCCTTGAGGAGTAGCAAGTAGTACTTTCCAGTGATTAATTGGCGATTATGTATGTAAATGCCTCCCCCTGCAGGATGCCGTGATGGTGGAAGTTGTAATTAATAGCTCCCGGTGAAATACTGTCTCAAGCCCCCTTGAGTCTTTTCTGATTGCGGTATCGAGGTTAAATTGTTCGAGATGGACGATCGCGTGTGAAGTTTGAAGTTTCCAGTACCGAGTTGAAGTTTGGAACGTTTTGTGTCATCTGGGTGACACGTTTTTTTAGTTATTTATTTATTTATTTTTTTTTTACTTCGTCGTTCTGGAATCGTGGTTAATATTTGGGGATTGGGACATAGAGTAATGAGAGTTCTCTCTCTCTCTCTCTCTCTGTACACAGCTTATTGTGGGATCCGAACCTTACATTACATCGAGAAGTGAATTTCTACTCACCAGAAACAAATTCCTCTGATTCCCCGTTGGCAGAGCGGGGGAAGCGAACTCGGACCACCAAATCGGTAGGCGAGCGCGTATCCCATTCGTCGAAGGAGGAACATATATGGGATATAGTTGCTTACGTGTGGATCATATGCTTCAATGCAGTGTATGCCTTTGTCGTGAGAATCGTAACAGTTATACAGACGGATGTGTTGAATTGAAATACATCCTTTTATTCGTCATGACACTAATCGAAAAACGAACATGGTTGCCGTCGATGAAACGGCCATAACTTCCTCCTCTGTGGCGTGGTCGGCTCTGTGGCGTGGTCGGTATGGTCTTGGCCTGCCACCTTGGTGGCCGCGAGTTAGACTCTCCGGCATTCCTTTGAGGGGTGAGAGATGTGCATTTCTGGGGACAGAAGTTCACGAATCTCGACGTGGTTCGGAAGTCACGTATATAAAGCCGGTGGTCCCGTTGCTGGATAACTACTGACTGGTTCCATGCAACGTAAAAACGCCATATATAAACAAACAAACAAACAAAACAAACATTTTAATAACCGGCCGAAATCAACACTTGACGCGGCTTGGATGCATAACTTAGGCTCTTATGCCTTTTCATACGAGGCGCGGAATAGTAATACACGGTTCTCACACGGGATGAGGGTAATGAGACTGAAGTGTGTGTGTATCATCGTCACGCTCAATTTCATCTTGCCAAACACACCTCCCTGGATTGTGTGGAATGCTTCGTTGACGGAAATTACCAACTGATCAGGAGAGAGAGAGAGAGAGAGAGAGAGAGAGAGAGAGAGAGAGAGAGAGAGAGAGCTGTTCACTGCTCTAATGGGTTTCCCGTTAAAGGATCGTATTTCTTTCTTGTCACGTCAGACAAATTGATGGTCATATTTTCCTTAGGTAATAGTCGCTCGCTTCCAAGATTTTCTGAGATGTTGCCGTGTAGTTAGTTATTTCGATGTCGTTTTGATATATGTCATCGTCATCTATTTTCTCCTTTATTTTTTTATATATTTATTTAGTTGTCTCCATTTTCTTGATTATTTTGGTCTGGTGTATTATACAGTTTCCATTCTGGGGTAATGGGCAATTTCCACTCTCTCTCTCTCTCTCTCTCTCTCTCTCTCTCTCCTCTCTCTACGTTTCCCTTTTAATAGCCCGAATGCCCTCTTAACTTCTCAAATTCTTATGCTCTCTTTTGGATACGCTTGTCACCACAAAGCCACGAGATCCAGC
>NC_061089.1:70775354-70812854 GCF_015104395.2 Macrobrachium nipponense
ATTTGGGAGGTAAAGTGAATTTAGATATTAAAGGACATTTGTAGCGTTGAAGTTGAATAGACTATTATATATATACTCTAGATAGATGATCTATATATCTATCTATATATCTATTAAAATATATATATAATAGTTATTTGATATAATAATTATAAGATATGTATAGAATATATAAGATTATAATATTATATGGATATAATATATATATATGTACGTATGTATATATTATATATATATATATATATATATATATATAGTATATTATATATATCTGTAAGAGGCAAAATGGTTTTTCTTCAACTACTAGATATATATTATATATATATATATATATATATATATATATATATATATATATATGTAAGAAGTAAAAACTGCTTGTATTCAACTATTAGGATTATCTGTTTAAGAAGTTAAAACAGTTTTTATTCAACTCTTACTTGATAGTATATCTATATGTCAAAAGCAAAAGTTGTCTTTATTCAGTTCCTGCTTGAAATATCTGTGTAAGAAGCAAAAACTGTTTTTATTCAACTACTTGAAGTATTTAGTCAGAAGTTAAAACTCTTTTAATTCAACTACTACTATAAATATCTATGAAGGAAGGACACTTGTGTTTATTCAACTCCTACTAGTGATATCTATGTAAAAAAAAACAGGAAATTAGTTTTATTCAACTCATACCAGAAATATCTATGTAAAGCGGAAACTGGTTTTTATTCAACTCGTATTAGAAATACCTATGCATGGAGAAAAACTTTTGATATTCAACTGAAATATTAATCAATGCAAACAGTTACTGTATATATAGAAGTCGAGGTTTCACGTTCATGCAGTGATAGAAATGAACGGCAGGAGCGAAACAACTTCGAAACGAGCGAAACAACTTTGAAACGAACTACTTGATAGCGTTTCCGGGACGGGAAGACAAACAACCTGTCGAATCGGGTGTTGTTGCTTTGCTTCAATATATCGGGGAATATAAATTTGTTATACTCGTAACGGATTTAAAGATCATTGGAAAAACATGATAACTTTTCCTGGTAAAAACAGGAAAAAACAACGTGTTGTTTTGATATCACTAAAAAAAAATTTTCGTTAAATTTATACCAGATTATAAATTCATTGGAAAAACATGATACATTTTCCTATTAACGAGAAACAGGAAAAACAACGTGTTGTTTTAATATCACGGGAAATATGTATTCTTTAAATTTGTCATGGATTATTAAGTCACTGGAAATACATGATACATTTTCCTGGAAAAACAGGAAAAACAGCGCGTTGTTTCAATATCACTAGAAATGTATATTTGTTAAATTATAAAACCATTGAAAAAAAATGATACATTTTCCTGGTAAAAACAGGAAAAACAACGTGTTGTTTCAATATCACGTGAAATATATATTTATTGAAAAGTATTATAAAGTCATAGGAAAAACATGACATTTTCCTCGTAAAAACAGGAAAACCAACATGTTGTTTCAATACAACTAGAAATATATATTCGTTAAATTTATAACGTATTATAAAGTCATTGAAAAAACAGAACATTTTCCTAGTTGAAAGAAGAAAAACAACGTTTCAATATCACTAGAATACATATTCGTTAAATTTATAAAACGTTATAAAGTAACTGCAAAAACACTTTTATATTTTCCTGGAAAAAAACAGGAAAAACAACGTAGTGTTTTAATATCACGGGAAATATGTATTCGTTAAATTTGTAAAGTGTGTTACAACATCACAGGAAAAACATTATACAGAGAAACACAGCAGTGGTATATAATATCGCTCGCCTATCGTAGCCATGAAATTGAAATGTAAGCTTGGAGATTTTTCCCCCTTGATTTTTTTCTAGTCACTGTTACTTGTTCCTGAATAACAATGTGTTGAAGCAGTAATGCTACATGTTTCGGAGAGAGAGAGAGAAATGGATCAGGAAAATATTTGCCTACAAAACAAGAAGAGAGAGAGAGAGAGAGAGAGAGAGAGAGAGAGAGAGAGAGAGAGACGACGATAAAATATTCCTTTGAAGAAAAAGAAGGAGAGAGAGAGAGAGAGAGAGAGAGAGAGAAGTGCGTCAGAAAAATATTTGTCTACAAAACAAAAAGAAAAAGAGGAAAGAGAGAGAGAGAGAGAGAGAGAGAGAGAGAGAGAGAGAGAGAGAGAGAGAGAGAGAGAAGTGCGTCAGAAAAATATTCGTCTACAAAACCAGAAAAAGAAGAAAGAGAGAGAGAGAGAGAGAGATAACGACGACGGTTAAATATTCGTTTACAGAAAAGAAGCAGAAAAAGAATGGGAAGAGAGAGAGAGAGAGAGAGAAGAGAGAGAGAGAGAGAAATAAGTGCGTCAGAAAATATTCGTCTACAGAAGAAGGAGAATAGGAGAGAGAGAGAAAATAAAATACATCGGTAAAACATTGGTTTACAGAAGAAGCAGAGAGAGAGAGAGAGAGAGAGAGAGAGAGAGAGAGAGAGAGAGACTCTTGAGATTACGCCAACCATCACTTGCGGTAAACAAATAGCGCCAATGAATAATTCAGTAGACATCCAATTAACGAAAGGCAAGAAAAAGTACACAAAAAATGACGGGGAATAATTGAAAATGTTTTTTAAGCAGCCGGGTGGGTATCCCGTGGGTCTTCGTTACCTGGTGAAACCTCAGACCGCGGGAGGTTATTCGTGGGTATTCAGCTGTGGGTATTTATTTGTGGGTGCCCAGGGCCTATATAGGAGTTCTGTGTAAGACTTCTTCCTTGCCCAGTGCCCTTATGTTAAATATGTAAATTTCCCTCAAATTAACACCAGGATTTACTAATACCTGAGCGTCCAATGGCCCTGTTATTTTGTCTGTATAAAGGTTCTTTCAGTGGGTATATTAATCTGAGAGAGAGAGAGAGAGAGAGAGAGAGAGAATTAAGTCGCTCCCCCCCTTTCACAATGCATACAAATATATATATATATACATATATATATATATATATATATATATATATATATCTATATTCGCAGTCCTCATTACGTTATCATCAGGGAGACTCATAACACCCATTGTTGTTGCACCGAGTCGCGATCTGTCTGTCATTCGTTGTTGCGCCGACGATGTTAAATAATTTCACATTAGCTCCGCCAAGTGGAAGAGCACAGATAACAAATGCCGTGTTGTGATGGTTCGAACAATATGAATAATATTCGTAATGTTTGTATGAGGGATGTCATGAAAATTACGATCGGGTAATGAAGTGATGGAGTTCTGAACGAGAAATTCTTTTTATTTATTTATTTTTTCTCCACAGTAAGTTTGTGGTGAGATAGCTTGAAAATGGTCAGCTAAAAATAGTTGAATGTTCGATCATTTATTAAAGAATTTATTCACTTGAAAAATGGTAGAAGTATAGGTAGAGAGACGATATAAAAGAGAGAGAGAGAGAGAGAGAGAGAGAGAGAGAGAGAGAGAGAGAGAGAATTGGCTCTTTTCTGTAAGTTTATCCTACCGTAACTATTATTAATATATGTCCCCCGCCCCCTCCAGTTATTTCGCATATACTTCGCTCGTAAGGTTCAACTCATTCCAATCAAAAGTATTTCGCCAAGAACCTTAATTGCCTATATAGTACAGTACTTTTGTATTCACTTATGTACCCATTGTAGTAACACTGAAAGTATCATGATGTCTATCAAATATCACGTTTTTCTTTCACCTGTATTGCAGCGCGGTTCAAAGGTCTCTCTCTCTCTCTCTCTCTCTCTCTCTCTCTCTCTCTCTCTTCTTGTCCCGTCTCGTTGTCAAGACGATTAAAGTTGAAGTCTCAACTCGAATTAGAATCAGTTTCGTCATTTTCATTCTAACCGGAGACGTTCAGTTTCGATGAGCTCAACCTGCGACCTCATCAAGGGAAGGTTTATTCATCAACCACAAACCATTTCACTGAATAAACATGAATAAACATGATACGCTGGCATTGGTCAGGTATAAACCACAGAGGTGTTATCAAGGCTTGTTAACTGTGTTCGGTCATCGACTCGAAGACATTGTTTTCGCTTGATTCCCGTCTGGTCTACTCAGTTATCCTTGTCTCTCATTTAGCCTTTGAGTTATCCGATGGTCTTTGGGTTATTTGATGGGTAAGTGGGATGCTTAACCTTTTGTTTTGTTTAAGTTTGATGTATTCGCACTAATGATTATGTCTGGATATTTTCAGCAATTGAAAAGTTTCTGTTAACTGCAGTCTCTTAGGGATTGTTGCTTTGTCAATAGTTGGTTGGCTTACTGATTCATATAATTAATTTACTGTTTTTATTTATTTTTAGTTGAAAAACAAGCAGTGCATTGGCATATATTATGCAATCATTAAAAAGCACTCTTTTTTTTTTTTTTTTTTTTAATTATTATTTTTCCGAAACGGACATTTAAAAATACCTTTTTTGTGTGTGTGGCTTGTTTACTCTCGTATTTCATATTAATTCATCATACATTTCATTATATGCGCCTGCCTAGGGAGTAAATATACAGAATTAACAAGTAAATGTTGGTAGCTTAGGAATTCTGAAATATCTCGATAATATTTCACTTTCTCCATAAAGGAATTCCAAGAAGTTACGACCTATGCACGATTCAACCGAATATATCTAATTGGTAGGCATCGGGAATTGCACCTCATAGAGAGAGAGAGAGAGAGAGAGAGAGAGAGAGAGAGAGAGAGAGAGAGAGAGAGAGAGTCATTTTCTGGGAAAATTCAAACTGAGGAACCATAATGATATTGGTTGTTCATTTAACCAAAATATCGCTGGTGTCTTTTACCTCTCGTCCGGAACTGAGGCATCGAAAATCCTGGAATTCACTCCATTACGCAAATTGGATTTTTTCCTCCACCCCCCCCCCCCCCCCACCACCCCCCCCCCCCCCCCCCATCCCCCTCTTTACGAAGTCCCTCGAACACCCTCCCATACCCACCCCACCTCGCAATCTAGACACCACTCTCTCTCTCTCTCTCTCTCTCTCTCTCTCTCTCTCTCTCTCTCTCTCTCTCTCTGATCCACAGTCCAACCAGACTGCGTTCCTCTTTCAGGCCATCATTTAAAATCGACAGGATGTCTGATTCCTCGTTTGAAAAATATTCGGTTCAGTGATGGAGAGAGAGAGAGAGAGAGAGAGAGAGAGAGAGAGAGAGAGAGAGAGAGAGAGAGAGAGATGGACCACCCTGTTAATTAAAAAAAGGAATTTGACAGGAATTTGACGTGAGTTCTGAGTTGAAAATCGATTTCTTTTTAGCATTAGGGTTCAAGACTCTCTCTCTCTCTCTCTCTCTCTCTCTCTCTCTCTCTCTCTCTCTCTCTCTCTCAGAGCTGGATGCCCGAAAGGTTATTTGAGAAACTAAATGATATGCTTGGGAACTTTAACATGGTAATATTTAACATACAAGCGATGCGTTCATACAAACGAACACACGCACACATGCATATATACATAGATATTGCGCTAAATACTACCTTTGCTGGTTGTTCTGCCCTTATGTAGAGAGGTGGGGGTTAGGGGGGGCGGGGCGCAGATTATAGCTTTCAACTGTTCAACTGCTTCTAATTCATTTAATGTCGTGTCTTTTCATTCTTACTTTCACAATTATTTTGTGTATACCGACATATATTATATATACATATTTATATATATACACATAATATGTGTATATATATGTATTCATATATATATACATATATATATATACACGTATATATATATGCATTAAGCTACAAATGTCCTTTAATATCTAATTTGCTCTACCTCGGAAATTGATATGCATTTTTATATATGTTAACCGAAGGGGTATATTTTTTCGCGTCCACGAGCCGAATAATTTCTTATCAATTAAAAAAAATTCCCCTTCGGTTAACATATATGAAAATATATTAATTCCGAGGTAGAGCGAATTGGATATTAAAGGACATTTGTAGCTTAATCCATGTATATTAATCACGGTGATATGATCAAACTCATACCCACATATATATATATATATATATATATATATATGTATGTATGTATGTATTTATGTATATATATATATATATATATATATATATATATATACGAAATATACAAAAAAGAATAAAAAAAAAACATGATTAGGAAGGGTTGGCACCTGCGCCCTTCCCCGGGCATCGTACGAACGTTAAGGGCAGAATACCCCACAGCTGTCGTCATATTTACTCCTGAATGCCCGATTGTTTACATGCCAGGTAACAGAGATGCCTTCTCTGAAGCCAGGAGGAGGTCTCAGAGCCCAAAATCTGGCTAATCCGGCAACTTACAAGAAAGCCCAGAGAGAATCCACACCTTGCCTAAGATCCTTATAGTCAGCGTAGGAAGATTTGGGATCTAGCCATGTTGGAGGGGTTACAATGTTAGTATTTTCGTTTTATTCGTGTTTTCTAATTTTTTTCCCTTTTTTCTTTTTAATTTGATATGGGTCCAAGGATAGTCTTAAGAGGTTTTATTTTTTATTTTTTTATTTTTTTTAGACATCGTTGTTGTTGATTTGGGGCAACTAAGGTTAACTGCATAAAATAACGAAACAGAGAGAGAGAGAGAGAGAGAGGAGAATTATGTATGAAGGTTAATAATGATAGGAATTATGTATTAAGATTAAAAACGAGAGAGAGAGAGAGAGAGAGAGAGAGAGAGAGAGAGTGGAGAATGCGAAGATAGATATTGAGAGAGAGAAATAGTGAGAGAGAGAGAGATGTTTTCTACAAAAGATGAAGAATGCGAAGATAGATATTGAGAGAGAGAGAGAGAGAGAGAGAGAGAGGAGAGAGAGAGAGAGAGGAATTATGTATGAATCACTTTTGAAGTCTCCACCGCAGGGTCTAATTAGGTTTGGACTGTGTGTGGTTTTGTTTCGTTTTCCATTTCGTAATGAACGAGAGCAATTGGCCTGAACACACTACAAAGCGTTTTTCTTATTATTCTGTAGGTTTTAAGTAGAAATTATTACATGTCAGACTTAAAGTTATTGCCAGGGAACTTTCCTTATGGGGAAGACTTCAATAAAATCCTTCTAATTACAGTTTCTTTACTTATTTATCATCCTTCATTTTTGTCTCATTACCATAACATTTCCAAAACACTGATTCACCCTTCAATTTTACTAATTTTTTAACATATACATATATTCTCATTTATCACTATTTTTATTTATTTATTATTATCATTTTTTTGCTTCTTATTCCACATACACCACACAAACAATGCATCCGTACAGCTTCAATCTTCCTCCCCTCATTCATATTCAACATTCACACTTCACCTCCATAAAGGAGAGTTGGCTAAACCAGTCACTTGATGCATACTAGCTGTATCTTCCATATCACCTTAAAGATTCCTCCCAATAATTTGCGCATGCCTTACTGCCTTCCTTGTTTGACCTGATAATATGTGATTCACCTCTTCTCTCATCTTGCCAACCATGTATGTATGAGGTATCTGCTTCAATTCTTCCACCATTCATAAAAATAGTTATTATTCCATCTTCCTCGTTTCCATTGATCGTCATAACTTCACTCTTGTTCAGATTTACTCATCTTGCTAACTTTTTTTTTCCTTTTTAACTATAGTTTATAGAAACATGAGGAAAGACGTGAAAAATCTCTATCATCGCGCGCGCGCGCGCAATTTGTTCTTGGGCTGCTTCATTAAGCCCTTGATCCACTCACATCGTCCCCCAGTCAAGTACTCTCGTTTATTCGTCAAAGTCTCGCGCTCTCCATTATAATTTTAAATTCTCTAATAAATTTAATCAACCCGTCGTGTGCCAGTCTTTGAACTCTGGGGCTCCTTACATGTATAAGTAAGCGTTCACAAAGTACGGAGACGCAAAATCTCTCTCTCTCTCTCTCTCTCTCTCTCTCTCTGTCTTTTTATTTTATTATTTTTTTTCTTAGCATCAAAATGATCATATATATACGTATATATATATATATATATATATATATATATATATAATTATGAAATAAAGAATAAATTCTCTTTTTAAAGTAAAAAAAAAAAAAAACAGGAAATATTCTTTCACAACAAAATAAGCCAAAACAGAATTTCTTTGACATGAAAATAAACCAAAACAAATTTCCATTGACAAGAAAATAAGACAGAACAAATTTTCTTTAAGCAGAAAATAAAACAAAACAGGAAGTTTTCTTTAAAAAACAACACAACTTTTCTTTAAGCAGAAAATCAGAAAATAAAACAAAAAAAGGGATGTTTTCTTTGACAACAAAATACCAAACAAATTTTCTTTGACAAGAAAATAAAACAAAACACAAGTTTTCTTTAACAAGACAGTCTAGCAAAAACAGAACAACGTATGAGGCGCCTCTGGTAATGGAGAAATTCCCGAGGAAATTTAATCTCATGGCAAACAGAAGCGACGTACAGGGGGTATAATTGGGACGGTCATTAATCATGAAACCTCATCATTTGACGATGGATGACTGCGACAATTACAAATCTTTGAACTGAATTATTTTTTGAGAATAATAATAACTATAAAAGAGAATATTCTCCAGAGTTTCATCGCCCCTTCCCCACACCCCCCCCGCCCCCCGCCCCCCCAACAAAGTTCATAATACATGACTTTTCAAAGTAGTTGGGTTATTCACGTAGTGGAGTAGCGCCACCAGTGCACCTCACGGGGTACATTGTAGGCATTACAAAAGGTTCTTTGTAATCTTGCCCCCAGCTGCTGCAACCCCTTTCATTCTTTTTACTGTACCTCCATTCGTATTATCTTTATTCCAACTTCCTATCCACCCTCTCCTAACAATTATTTCATAGTGCAACTGCTTTGCGGTTTTCCTCCTGTTACACTTTTCAAAACTTACCTGCTCTCAATTTCCATTCCAGCACTGAATGACCTCATAGGTCCCAGTGCATGGCATCGTGAACCTGACGTTAAAATCAGTCGTGAAAGGGTGTGCCTGAGAATGAGAGAGAGAGAGAGAGAGAGAGCTACTTGGATCCTGAATCTGACGTTCAAATCAGTCGTGAAAGGTTGCCTCTGAGAGAGAGAGAGAGAGAGAGAGAGAGAGAGAGAGATTTTACCTCCAGATTCAGGATAACACTCAAAGCAATCACCCTGTCTTACCCCGTGACGTCAGATTTAAATCATCATTAGATTTAATTGATCAGGAAATAGAGGAAGATCTTCGAGATGGAACTTGAGTAGAGAATGACGAGAGATTATCTCATTTCACCAGATTTATGTCACCGTTTAATACCTGTCCCTCCATAATTCGGTAGCGCACTTGATTAAGTAATTACCGACCATAATCCTCCTTAGTCTTAATCACTCGCCATTAAACTGAGTTCTCTCACATGATTGCAGTTTAGATCCGAAGGCTGGGTCGTCTTGTGGATCGGCTGAGAATTGCATCATCTATTGTGTTTTGGTTGAAAGAGAATCGGATCGTCCTTTGGTTGATTCAAGACCTAGTAGATTGTCTTGAGGTTGGGCCAAGGATTGGATTGTGTTGTGGTTGAAGATCGTATTACGGATGATCCAAGAATCGGATTTTTTTTTTGTTGATCCAAGAATTGGGTCGTCTATTGATTGATCCTATGACTGGCTAGCTTTTTGGTTGATCCAAGTATTGGATCGTCTTTTATTGATCCTATAATTGGATAGTTTTTGGTTGATGTCTTTTATTGATCCTATAATTGGATAGTTTTTGGTTGATGTCTTTCATTGATCGTATAATTGGATAGCTTTTTGGTTGCGCCAAGAATTAGATTGACTTTCATTGATCCAAAAACGGGATTGCCTTTTGGTTGATCCAAGGATTTGCTCGTCTTTCTGGCTGACTTTTGAAAACGTAGATCATCAAAGAATCAGGCCGTCTTTTTGGGTGACCGGAGAATTGGATCGTCTGATAGTCGATCCAAGAATTGGATCGTCACGTATCTGGTCGTTGGTATCATCGTCTTTTTACTGTATCCTTTGGCACCTGTATACTCGATCGCTTTGCTTCGGGCAGGACTGCCTACAGATTTCATCAAGGTAATTCTCGTAATATACCTGGATGGAATGACTTGGTTAAAGATCTGTATACATACTCATGAGAAATGTTTTTACTGTGGAGGCAAAATGGTAGCCCCAGGGAAGGGCACACTGCACTACTAATGAGACAGGCGAGAGCGCAGTTCAAACTTGCTCTTAAGCACTGCAGGTTAAATGAAAAACAACTAAGATCCGATGCAATGTCTAGAAACTTAGAATCTGGTGATTATCCTCGTCTTTGGAAAGATATCCAGTCCTTAAATCCCAAAACTAAAAAGCTATCACAGAGAGTATGGGAAGCAGTCGGAGACGAAGCTATCGCAAGTATGTGGGGAGATCACTTCAACAATATCCTGAATTGCATAAATGATCAAGATTCCCGAAGGGATGTAGATAACCTCCTTACTGACAACATTCAATTTCATTTTGCAGACCGTATTATGCCAGGTAACATCAGCGATGCCATAAACAGCCTACCTAATAATAAATCGCCCGGCTGGGACGGTCTTCCTGCAGAGACCTTCAAACTCTGCCATCCGATAATTTACATTTTGCTAGCTGCCCTATTCAATGCGTGCATAATTCACCGGTTTCTTCCAGACTCCCTACTCTTAGTCCATTCCATTTGATACCATTAATCAATTACAAGCTAAAGGATGCAGCTGACCCTGGCAACTACCGGCCGATTGCAATCTCAACGATCGCATCGAAGATACTTGAGTCTGTTCTTCTAGTGAGAATTCTCCCCTTTCTACACACCACTGACAACCTGTTCGGGTTTAAAGCAAACCACTCAACCGACACCTGCATCTACATACTGAAAGAATTGCTGAATTACTACCTATCATCAGCCTCTCCTGTTCTTTGTTTTGTAGATGTGAGAAAAGCATTTGACAGAGTAAACTACCTGAAGCTCTTCCTGAAGCTGCATAAAAGGGGCACACCCCTGTATTTAATTCGGCATTTTGCATTGCTGGTTCTCCACACAGCAATTCTGTGTCAAATGGGGTAACGTATTATCTTACACCTTCGGCTCCCTAAACGGGCTTCGGCAAGGGGGCATTCTCTCTCCATACCTGTTTAATACGTACCACAGATGCCTTTAAATGTCAAAACTGAACTCCACTCCCAATCGGATGCACCGTCAATGAAACAACTATAAACAACCTCTGTAACGCCGACGATATGGTTCTGATTTCCCCATCAGTGCAAGGTCTCCAACAACACCAACGACTCCATCCGACACTTCCGCCAATATGCAGAGGAATTTGATATAATCTGCAACGAAACGAAGACCCAGTGCATGTCGCTGCTCACGAGATCGCTTAAGCATATTGCAGAACCACAAATTTCCTCGGAAACCATCGGCTAGAATTTGTGCACGAATTTCCGTATTTGGGTCACATTATCACCGACGACCTAAAAGATACGGCAGACATTGAACAGAGGCGTCGTAAAGTATGTGCAGTTGGCAACATGATTGCAAGGTTTGCCTTCTGTCACCGAGACCTGAAACTGCTGCTCTTCCGCTCGTACTGCTACAGTATCTATGGGTGTTCCCTCTGGACGAACTATACCCGAGAGACCATGAGACGCATCACTGTTGTGCACAATGACATTCTGAGACGCCTCACAAACACTCCCCGCTACCACTCCGCCACACAGATGTTCATAGAAAACCGCCTAGACAATTTAAAAATCATTGTTAGGCGAACAATGTCCAGTCTGGTAACCCGAGTGAGAAACAGCAGCAACTCGCTCATACAAAGCATCCTAAGGAGTGAAGCAAGAAGAAGATCTAAATTGTGGGAAAGATGGGAAAATGAGGCCTTTGTCCCCTAAAGGACTTAATCTCTGTATTGGCAAGATGTCATCTGCAGTTTTTGTCATTATTACATTTATTGCTGATATTTTAATTTTTTTATTATTACTGTGATTACTATCAAGTTAAAGTTTTTTTTTTACATTCAATTTTGTATTTAGCCGTCTGGACCTGGCTACTGTAACCACCTAAGGTCTCTAGTTGAAAATTAAGTTATATAATTTGTGCACTAACTGTTATTACTCTCAATGCATTTTTTTCTCACCAATATTATTATTGTTATTACCAGTATTATAATTACTATATTTTATGCTGCCTCAGCTATTTTGTGGATAAGTGCCGATTATTCATTTTCTTTTTCTTTTTTATCATGTCTTATGTATCTAGATTGTGTATGTTACTGTCTTTATTTTGTATATTCAATGTATATGGCCCTGAGCTGAAATAAAGCATATTATTATTATTATTATTATTATTGTTGATTGTTATTATTATTATGTATCTTCGCCACAGCTTCCTTATACAGAGCCGAGTTTATACAGGAGTTTACTGTATCCTTTGGCGCCTGTATACTCGAACGCTCTAAAGAACCTCTGCCTGTATCTTCGCCACAGCTTCCCTATACAGAGCCGAGTTTATACAGGAGTTTACTGTATCCTTTTGGCTCCTGTATCCTCGAACGCTTTAAAGACCCTCTGTCTGTATCTTCGCCACAGCTTCCTTATACAGAGCCGCGTCTATATAAGAGTTTACTGTATCCTTTGGCACTTGTATACTCGATCGCTCTAAAGAATTCCTGTCTGTATTTTCGCCACAGCTTCCCTACACAGAGCCGAGTTTATACAGGATTGATTGAGCCGTGATGGTCCTGTAAGTAGGCTCGCTTTCGCCTTCAAAGGAAGGCGCAGGACGTCCTAAAGGTAGAAAGAAGAAGAAGAAGAAGAAGAAAAAAAAAAAGATTCCTACGGCTTCCCCGGTGCACAAAGCAGGTACTTTTCAATCGTTCGTGTGCTGAATATTGATGACCCAGACGAATTATCACATCTCGAGTGGCAGGGCTGCTGTTCTGAGCGGGAGTGGGTGGTGTTGTCGATATACTCGAGAGTTTTTCCTTTCCTCTTGTATCATCTCCCTCTTCTCCTCTTCGTCTTCTTCTTCTTCTTCCTCTTCCTCTTTCGCGCCCTCCAGTTTTTAGTCGCGTCGTATAATCCAAGCCGTCTTTTCTCCAGAAACCATGTTTCTTCCCTTTACGGGCGATTCTTTCCGACCTAGTTATTTTTACGTCTCTCTCTCTCTCTCTCTCTCTCTCTCTCTCTCTCTCTCTCTCAGTTCCTCGTTGGACGAGTGGTGGTTTTGTCGCGCGCTCGGCTACCAATCCGGTGGTCCGAGGTTCGATTCCCGGCTCGGCCAACGCGGAATCAGTGGAATTTATTGCTGGTGATAGACATTCATTTCTCGATATAATGTGGTTCGGATCCCACATTAAGCTGTAGGTCCCGTTGCTAGGTGACCATTTGGTTCCTAGCCACGTCAAAATATCTAAATCCTTCGGGCCAGCCCTAGGAGCGCTGTTGATCAGCTCAGTCAGTGGTCTGGTAAAACTAAGATACACTTAACTTCTCTCTCTCTCTCTCTCTCTCTCTCTCCTCTCTCTCTCTCTCTCTCTCTCCAGGTGTGCTTGTGCAAATTCAGCCTTTAGATAATATTACAATCGACTTGAGTTGTTTGCACATTTTCATATAAACGTTTCCCGGTTTACAGATTCATTAATTATGGATATTTGTGGTTTATCCTTTTGTATTTGTGATGGTTCCTCTATGCTACGTCTTTTTACCTCTCTTTCCACATTCTTTGCATTTACCTTCATTCCTCTTTGTATGTCATCATCAATGTCAGCGTACCGTGATTTCTTTAATATGCTAATTTATTCCAGTATTTTCCAGCGATACTTTTTTCAGCAGTTAGTCGTGTTTTTTAATAATAAATAAATAAATAAATAAATAAATAAATAAATAAATAAGTAAATAAGTAAAAAGATAAATGAAATAAATAAATAAATAGAGGAGAGCCATTATTAGTGTTTACGTCAGTCAAATAAACTTTTTTTTTTTGTCTGATAATAAAAGTTTAAACAAAAGTGTTATTGCATCTAGGTGTCTGCTTAGGAATACAGTTTGGAAGGAGAGAGAGAGAGAGAGAGAGAGAGAGAGAGAGAGAGAGAGAGAGAGAGTTTCTCGGTTAATGTTATTTTCCATCGTTAGTTTGATACGTGGAGAACAAAGCCACACTGATTGACAATTATTGATGGGTAAACAGGCGCCAAGAATTTTAATCAAATTGGACATGGCTCAGACATACTAGACACTGAATGATTACAGTTTGGTCGCAAAATGAAGAGAGAGAGAGAGAGAGAGAGAGAGAGAGAGAGAGAGAGAGAGAATTACCTTACCTGTGGAGAAGTGAATTACCATAGATATAAAAGTATAATATTATGAAAGTACTAAAATCGTTACACGCAGAATCCTTAGTGACGAGATCGTAATTTATAGGTAGCCATTAGCCATGAATTACCAGAAATATAAAAGAATAATATTATGAAAGTATTAAAATCACCTCACACAGAATCCTTAGTGACTAGATCTTGATTTATAGTTACCCATTAGCCACGTAAAAGAATGATTTTTCTGGTACTACTATTGGGAAGAGATTCATTAACAAACATGCATATAAAATTCATTATTGCGTAATTATTCATAACGATCAAACGCTTTATAGCGAATCAGCTCATTTTTGTTCTGTCACCGCAACAATGAATGTGAAGATCTACGAAGGACGGTTATAGTGATTCTCACCTTGTATCACTATACCAGCAATTATTAAACTATAAAGATAATAGATTTAATGGTATTTGTAATAATAAAACAATGATCGTTACTTTTTGATACAGAAAACTCTAGATATTTTTTCGTAATCCTAAAAACTCCTCGGTGTATCGGAGTGATATGATAATTCGGAGCTGCTCAGAAATTGCCAGATTATCGGGGCACATAACGTTAATAACATGAAACCTAATTACGTCATACTGGTCGTTACGTCTGACAGTAATGTCGCAACTTCGGCTCGTTATTAATAACGCTCGTAAAAGCGACGACAATGATAATAATTACCGGCAACGACGCATTATTCCCATTTCTTCTTTGTTTATATTTTTCAATCCCTATTATTATTCGTGTTATTTCTTACCTGAATTTAGTTCCGTATTTAGTCTCGTCTTTCCAGAGATTACTGGACTGGTCTGGAGGCTGTCCGAATGTCACTAGTCGTCTATTGACGGGAGACTGACATTGACAAGACAGGAGGAATGTGGACAGGTTCAAATGACGTCTGTGGATTAATCGCTACATGAAATCCTCTCGACGGAGATTGACGTCTGGACGGAGGGAGGAGCATGCTCTCTCTCTCTCTCTCTCTCTCTCTCTCTCTCTCTCTCTCTCTCTCTCTCTCTCTCAGCTATGATCAACATATTTTTTTGCATCAGGTTCGACGTATCTTTTAAACTGTTTCGAGGTATTTTTTGCGCCAGATTCGACGCACTTCTATATTAGATTCGATTTGTGTGTATGTGTGTGTTACATTCTACGTATTTTTCCAATTTATTTTGATTTTTTATATAGTTTATTTTTTTGCGTCAGAATCGACTTTTTTTTAATGTATTTAATCAAACTTTCTTCTTTTTGAGACTGTTTTTTCCCCTTCAGATTCGATTTTTTTTCATAAAATTCGACCTTTTCTCTTTGCGTCAGATTCAACTTTATTTTTTTCTGTTTTTCTACGTCATATTCGGAAACGGTGGAAACTGTTCGTCTGACGCAAGATCTGACATCTGTCTCTGCCTCCACCCCGAAAAGCATAGCAGTGTTTCATAGAAATAAAAGAATAAAATAAAAACCCTTTCCCTGGTCCGTCTAACGGAAGGGTGTTTCATGGCCAGACGGATTTCGGATTATATTAGACTATTAGACGGTTTTGGATTCTATAGATTCCGTGAGGCGAAATATGATTATTTCTCTTCATTCACTTTCGTTATTCCTTATTCGTCTTTCTTTCTGCTTTTCGTTTCTTTCCCAGTTCTCTAATTCTCTTTCCTAAGTAAGACAAGTTCTGTATATTTGTGCTCTCTCTCTCTCTCTCTCTCTCTCTCTCTCTCTCTCTCTCTCTCTCTCTCCTCTCCTATATTTATTACTAAAAAGACGACTTCTTAATGGTTTCTATTTTCAATACGGGCACGCTACAATATCTGAACTATTTTTCTTTCGAAGTCTCCATAAAGTCAAGTAATGAATATTGACAACTGGTTAGATGGAAGTTATTTAGAAACCGAGGTACTATACCCTTTGTAATGAAACATAAAATAAAGAACGGGATCATGTCAAGTGAACGACCCCCCGCCCCCCCCCACAAATAAAAATGTACTTGTGCATGCCTGTTGGTTGAGATGTGTGTGGGGGTGTATAGGTATTTGTTGGGGGGTCGGGGGTGTGTGTGTATGGAGAGGTTAGGAGGAGAGTATGCCCTCCCCCCTCCCCCTACCACACACCCTGCACGTCCATCTCGTAAAACCGAAAAGCGGGAGGAGGAACCATTACAGGAATCCCTCAACCAAAAACAGGGACGTAACCATTCACTGCCATTTGCAGCCGAATCACACGAGACCAGCCTTTCTCTCTCTCTCTCTCTCTCTCTCTCTCTCTCTCTCTCTCATTCGCACACAATGGACTCTGAGGAAGCGAGTCAGACGCGTAGCAAAGCAAGCAAAGCCGTCGCCATTACAAAATTGGAGGCTTCAATCTAGTTCGTTCCTTAATGGGGGGAATTTGTAAGACCAATTGCTTGGAAGACTTAACACGAAGAGCTTATCTTTCTCGTGAAAAAAATATAAGAAGGAGAGAGAGAGAGAGAGAGCGGATTTTTTTTTTTTTTTTTTAATGAAACACCACTATGCTTTTCGAGATGGAGGCACAGACACGTCAGGAGTAAAAAAAAAAAAAAAACAAAAAAAAAAAAAAAAAAAAAAAAAAGTCAGACGTACAATTTCCACCTTTTCCGAGTCTGAAAAAAAAGTAGAATCTGACAGAAAGAAAATCACGTCGAATTCGACGAATAAGAAAAGAAAGGAAACACACACACACATACACACGTTAAGTATCATGGGAAAAAATCTGATGGGAGTTGAAATTCGAATCTGTTGGGAAAAAAAATAAATGAATCGAATCTGCCGGGAAAAAAATGAATAAATTTGAATCTGATGCAAGAAAAAATACGTTGAATCTGACGCAAAATAAAATACGTCAAAATTTGTCGCAAAAAAAAAATAAATAAATAAAATAAAATAAAATAAAATACAATAAAACATAGAATCTGACAAACTAAATATGCCGAATCTCAAAAAAAGGAAAAAAATCTTCCGCAAAAAAAAAAAAAACATCGAATGCAGGGGAGAGAGAGAGAGAGAGAGAGAGAGAGAGAGAGAGAGAGAGAGAGAGAGAGAGAATACTTCTACCTCCGTCCAGACGTCAATCTCCGTCGGAAGGATTTCATGTAGCGATTAATCCACAGGCGTCATTTGAACCTGTCCACATTCCTCCTGTCTTGTCAATGTCAGTCTCCCGTCAATAGACGACTAATGACATTCGGACAGCATCCAGACCTGTCCAGCAATCTCTGGAAAGACGAGACTAAACATGGAACTAAATTATGCGAAGAAATAACACGAATAATAATAGGAAATAAAAAATGTAAACAAAGAAGAACTTGGAATAATGCGTCGTTGCCGGTAATTATTATCATCGTCGTAGCTTTTACGAGCGTTATTAATAACGAGCCGAAGTTGCGACATTACTGTCAGACGTAACGACCAGTATGACGTAATTAGGTTTCATGTTATTAACGTTATATGTCTCATAATCTTGCAATTTCTGGACGGGTCCGAACTGGCATTATTACTTTAATACTCGTGTATGTATATATATATATATATAGTATATATATATATATATATATATATATATATGTATATATATATATATATATATATATATATATATATCATACAATACGTTGAGGATGCACATAGATGATGAGCAAAACGCCTTCTATGAATAAATATGGCCTTTTTGATGTGTTTATTGGACCCTGCTGTATGCTGTTAAATTCCTTCGCTTGGAATACCTTATATATATATATATATATAATATATATATAGATATATATATATAATATATATATATATATATATATATATATTGTATGTATGTATTATATATTATTCTTATATCATATATATATATATATATATATTATATATATATATGATTATATATATATATATATGTTTTTCAGAAGGTTGTCTCCCCCTTCTCTCTCTCTCTCTCTCTCTCTCTCTCTCTCTCTCTCTCTCTCTCTCTCTCTCTCTCTTTCTCTCATATCTTCTTTCACCGGGGTGGAAATAAAGACATTGATTTCATGCTTTGTTACATCGGGAAATGGCGCTGTTGGGTCGAATTATACTCGGCTCATCGCCAGGAAATGAAAAAAAAAAAAAATAAAAAGAATAAAAAATATTCTGGGGAATTTTGATTGGATGAGCTTTTTATCTTCTCCATTTGAACGAACTCGGAAAATGCTTGAATAACTGGCGTTTTGATTTCCGGGGATAAAAAAGAAATAAACAGTCTCTTCTCCTCTCTCTCTCTCTCCCTCTCATCTCTCTCTCTCTCTCTCTCTCTCTCTCCGCCCGCGATTTACTTCTTGAATTAATGGCTTATTCTGACCCTGTTGGTTTCTAAAGTTGAGAAAGTGGAATTTCTCTCTCTCTCTCTCTCTCTCTCTCTCTCTCCTCTCTCTCTCTCTCTCTCAACAAATAAATCACCTGCCAACAGAAAGGAAAATACTTTTAGACCTAGTATTTGTGAACGAGATGAATTATGTTAAAGAAATAATAGTTTATAATGCGAATATTTCAGACCATAATGTCATAGAATTAACAGTTCATTCCAAAGCAAGTGAAAATAGAGATAAGCAAGAAATGAAAAAGTGGGAAGGATATGGAAAATACAACTTCTACAGTAAAAATATAAAATGGTCAGAAATTAATGAAGAATTAAACAAAGATTGGGATAACATTTCGTAAGTGATGACATAAGGGTAAATACGGAGATATTATATAAATAGTTGGAGAAAATAGTGGAAAAAATATATACCGAAGAAGAAAAGTAAACATCATTCATGCATACCAAGAGACAGAAGGATCTTGTTCCAGAAAATCAGAAAGTGGAAAAAAGGTCTTGCAAAAGAAAAAAATGCATGGAAAGTTATAGAACTAAAAAGTAAGATAGAAAATGCAGAACAAAAGATTATACAATCAAAAGAAAATGAAAAAACGGGACTTGGAAGAAAAAACCCTATTAAATATCAAGCAAAACCAAACTATTATACTCATATGCGAAGAAGATGAATAAAAGAAGAATAGCAATAGGCCCTCTGAGAATTGAAGGGAGATTAACGAATGAAAAAAAGGAAAATTTGCAACACTACTGGCAGAACGATATAAGAGAGAATTCACCCCTAGAATAGATAATGAAGATAATGATATAGAAGTAAGGGATGAAAATAGTGAATATTTAGCTGACATAGATATTAATGAAGCTGATATTGTGCAGGCTATTAATGAAATTAAAAATGGAGCTGCTGCAGGGCCTGATGGAATTCCTGCTATTTTGTTAAAGAAAGTAGTTCATTCTATCGCAAAGCCACTTGCAATATTATTAAGACAAAGTGTAGATACAGGCAAGATTTATGATGAGCACAAATTAGCACATATTACCCCTACTTTCAAAAGTGGATCAAGACTAGAGGCAAAGTCAATTATAGGATCTTGTGAGTCTAACATCACATATTATGAAAGTGTATGAAAGGGTAATGAAGAAAATATTATGAAACATTTAATAAAAAATAATTTGTTTAATAAAGGACAACATGGTTTCGTACCCGGAAAAAGTACACAAACCCAACTGTTAGTCCACCGTGAGAACATATTCAAAAATATGAAAAGCGGAAATGAAACAGATGTGGTTTTTTTAGACTTTGCAAAAGCTTTTGATAAAGTAGACCATAATATATTAGCGAAGAAAATTAGAAAACACAATATCGTGGATAAAAGTAGGAAGATGGTTAAAAGAATTTTTACACAACAGAAAACAGATAGTTATTGCAAACGACCGAGAAATCGGAATGAAGGTCAAGGTATATCCGGTGTGCCGCAAGGTACGGTGTTAGCTGCAATACTGTTTGTTATTATGATTGAAGACATAGACAATAATGTGAAGGACTCGGTAGTGAGTAGTTTCGCAGATGACACAAGAATAAGTAGAGAAATTACTTGTGATGAAGATAGGAACGCTCTACAAAGAGACCTTAACAAAGTATATGATTGGGCAGAGGTAAATAGGATGGTATTTAACTCTGATAAATTTGAATCAATAAATTATGGAGACAGAGAAAGAAAGCTATATGCATATAAGGGACCTAATAATGAGACCATCACAAATAAGGAAGCAGTTAAAGACCTTGGTGTGATGATGAATAGGAACATGTTATGCAATGATCAAATAGCAACTCTGTTGGCAAAATGTAAAGCAAAAATGGGAATGTTGTTACGGCACTTCAAAAACAAAAAAGAAAAGCTGAACACATGAGATTATGCTTTATAAAACATATGTTCGTAGTCCACTTGAATATTGCAATATGATATGGTACCCACACTATCAAAAGGATATTGCACAAATAGAGTGTACAAAGGTCCCTTTACAGCTAGAATAGAAGAAGTTAAGGACCTAGACTACTGGGAAAGACTACAATTCTTAAATTATATAGTCTAGAAAGGAGAAGAGAACGCTACATGATAATTCAGGCATGGAAACAGATAGAAGGAATAGCAGAAAATATCATGGAACTAAAAATATCAGAAAGAGCAAGCAGAGGTAGATTAATAGTGCCCAAAACTATACCAGGAAAAATAAGGAAAGCACACAGGACATTAATCCACTACGCACCAGCATCGATAATGCAGCGTCTATTCAATGCGTTGCCAGCTCATCTGAGGAATATCAGGAGTGAGCGTAGATGTGTTTAAGAATAAGCTCGACAAATATCTAACAAACTGCATCCCAGACCATCCAAGATTGGAAGATGCAAAATATACCGGAAGATGTACTAGCAACTCTCTGGTAGACATTAGAGGGGTGCCTCACACTGAGGGACCTGGGGCAACCCGAACAAGATGTTAAGGTCTGTAAGGTAAGGTAAGGTCTCCTCTCTCTCTCTCACGTAACGTAATCCCGGATTAACCAACCTCCGCGTTAACTTAAGATTAGGTTTTGTGGCGGTAATTATTCCGTGGCGGCTTTTCTTATTCCTTTTGTTCTTCTTCTTCTTCTTCTTCGTTGGATACCGTCGCCTTCGTCAGCGCGTCGGCGAAGAAGTCGCTGAATGATGGAAGACGAGAGAGAGAGAGAGAGAGAGAGAGAAAGTCGCTGATGTTGGTATATAATTGGGGAAGGAAGTAATTGATTCCTTACTATAGTAGATTCACATCAACCATGCATTTGATGTCTAGGCCAGTCCCTTACGACGCTCCTGATTGGCTGTTGATAAGCCAATCACAGGGCTGGAAACTCTCAGTCTCTCTCTCGAATGGAGAGGTTCACATAGGCAGGGCGGTATTTCGGCCACCTCTCCGGAGTGATACTTTTGAAAGACGTACCCCTCAGAGTTGAACATAGATCCTACCCATGTGAACTCTCGAGAGAGACTGAGAGTTTCCAGCCCTGTGACTGGCTTATCAACAGCCAATCAGGAGCGTCGTAAGGGACTGGCCTAGACATCAAATGCACGGTTGATGTGAATCTACTCTAGTTTGAACAGTGGATTTCCTTTTTATTGTATTTTTATTTATTCCTTATTTTTTCTGAATTATTATTCAGAAGAACCTAATGTCACGCCTACAGCGCACCGCACGAGGTGCACTGACGGCACTAACCCCTAGAGGAAAAGTTTGGTCGGGTTTCTAATTAAGCGTACGAAGCACCGGCCTCGTTTAGCGAGATCGTATACCTCTCTGCATTGTCTCGTTTTCTCTTCGAACAGCTTATTTCCTCCCAGTACGGACTGTTTAATGCACCCCTTCCCTCCCCCGTCCCCCCCCCCCCCCCACCCCCCCCCCCCCTTCCACATCCCCTTCCCGTCCTTCCCTTCTGTCTCCTGCAGTTGTGTGTGTGTGTGTGTGTGATTTTTTTTTTTTTTTTTTTTTTTTTTGTGTCTCGTAGAGGGGACTTGCAATTCACTCGTGCAGTTCACTGTCTTCAATTTTTTAATCTTAGTTTTTCCTTTTGTTAAATGGAATCTCCTTCATTCACTCCCGTTTCTTCTTTCTTTTGTATTATTATTATTATTATTATTGGAGAAGCAATCCACAGTTATGCAAATGTACATATATTTAAATTAAAAACAGCAAGGATAGCTTTCGGGAATCTGTACAGATTCCCGAAAGCTATCCTTGCTGTTTTTAAATTTAAATATATGTACATTTACATAACTGGGTTTGCATTCTCCCATTTGAGACTCGTGCTACTATGATAATTTTTCAATTATTATTATTAATTATTTTTCTTAATTATTATTATTATTATTATTATTATTATTATTATTATTATTATTATTATATGCTATAAGAAGACCTTCATTGATACAGGTTTTATTGGAAATAATGGCTATTTCAGCCGAGTTTATTTTGTATAGAAGTTTCTCTATTCTTCTTAGTACAGAAGAAAAGTCAGTAATAAGATGAATAGAGAAACTTCTATACAAAAGAAACGCGGGCTGAAATAGCCATTATTTCCCAATAAAACCTGTATTATTATTCATTATTATTATTTATTATTATTATTATTATTATTGACCTCACATGTTTTATCCCTTAATTTCTTGGTGTTGTAGGCTTTCTGTATCTGGCTCCATCAATTGTCTGATCTTTTCTACCCATTCCGTCCTCTCTGTTATATTATTATTACTATTTTTATCATTATTATTTTTTTTAATCTCCGTGATCTACTTCCGTCTCTTCCTGCCGTTGTTGGGAAAACCGGTGCTTATTTTTCTTGCTGGCGTTTTTAGATTTCTGTAAAAAAAAAAAAAAAAAAAAAAAAAAAAAAAAAAAAAAAAAAAAAAAAAAAAAAAAAAAAAAAGGACTTGAGATGGTTTGTCTGTCCGCCCTCAGATCTTAAAAACTGCCGAGGCTGTTGGGCTGCAAATTGATGTGTTGATCATCCACCCTCCAATCATCAAACCTACCAAATTGCAGCCCTCTAGCCTCATTAGTATTTGTTTTAATTAAGGTTAAATATAGCTATGTTCATGCGTCTGGCAATGGTATAGGACGGGCAACCACCGGGCCGTGGCTGGAAGCTTCATGGGGCCGCAGCTCACACAGCATTATACGCTGTACAGAAATCTCGATTGCGCCGGAGACACTTCCGCGCATTTTCAACTACTTTGTAATAATTCTCAGTCATTCGTCAACTCTGCATTTAATGAGAACCCTAACTACAAGTGGAACCTTGAACCCGACATCAAACGAGAAACCTGACAAAAATAGAGATCTGAACTCGGTTATAGATGAGAAACGTTACCAATAACTAAATGAGAGACAACACTAAAATCCCTACACCGCATGGAGGCTCTTTCTGTGATTCAGGACTTCAGCTTCATTTGAAGTTCATCTATTATTCATGATATGAGGCTGCATTGGCGGTGCTCTTCTCTCTCTCTCTCTCTCTCTCTCTCTGCTGTAAGACACTCGTTAACCTAATTCCGCTTTTGTTCTCCATTATTCTTATCCATCATTAACAATTTTTGTCTCTCTCTCTCTCTCTCTGTCGTCTCGTCTCTCCTCTTTTTCAGTCTCTTCGTCTCGTCTCTCTAACAAACTCCCTCTCTCTCTCTGCTGTAAGACACTCGTTACCAGTTCGCTTTGTTCTCATTATTCTTACATCATTAACTTTTGTCTCGTTTCCAATCTCTTCTCTCTTTTTCGTCTCTCTCATTCATGATCGTTCGTCTCATCTCTCTCTCTCTCTCCTCTCTCTCTCTCCTTCTTCTTATACCAGTTCACTCTATTCGGATTATTTGTATATTATGCTTCGTCTTAATTTTTTTCCAGTGTTCCCTCTCTCTTCTTCTTCTTCTTCTTCTTCTTCTTCTTCTTCTTCTTCTTTCTTTAGCAGTTCACTCCATTCGTATTATTTCTACATTATGTCTCGTCTCAGTATTATTTTGCAGTGACATTTCTCTGCAGAGAAACGGAATATGAACAAAGTTCTTATGCTAAGCGTTATTCTTAAGCTTGAACTTCTTAAAGAATGCGGGACACAGAATAGGCGTGAAATCCTTCTTACTCTTAAACTTGAACTTCCTAAGTATATGAGCCAGAATATGGACGAAAGGCATCATTGTAAAACTTAGTTTTAGCACACGTATATTAGTACGAAAGTAATACGAAAGTTATAATTTCCTCCCACAAGATATAATCGCGTCAATGATCATTATTTGAATTACGATTAAAATCGAAATATCCTCTTCTGTTTCGTCACCCCATTCTCTCACTCAGTGGGTCTTAACCTTTTTATGACCACGCTCCCTCTAAGAGTTGGTCCTTCCCTCCACGCCCCCCTTGCATCTCTGAGTCAAATTCCCCCCAGATTTAAAGGAAAATGAATAAAAAAAAAAGAATGAGAAAGAGAAGGAGTTTCGAGGGATAGGGAGAGAGGTCAGTCATTACAAAACAAGGTCAGACCAACGAGCCTAACTAGAGTAGTAGACTCAAGGAAAGTAACGTTATAACCCGATATTTTTTCCATTTTTTTAAAGACTTCTGAATATTAGTTCCTCACTTCAAGAGAATCACGAATATAATTAGAGAATTTTTTTTTTCATTAGGCCTCGCGACTCCCCTGGCAATTGCTGACGACCCCCTAGAAGGGGCGCTGCGCCCCCCAGGTTAAGAACCGCTTCTCTCACTGAACAGACAAACACCACAGACCTACTTTTGAATTTTTTCGTTAAGAGAATGAATATAATTAGAGAATTGTTTTTATTTTTCCTTAGGGCTTGCTCCTCCCCTGGAAATTTTTTGACGACCCCTAGAGGCCCCCACCCCCCCCCCCACCCCCCCCCCTTCCCCCACGTTAAGAACCACTGCTCGTCACTGAACAGACAAACACCGCAAGACCTTTTTCATTTCGTTCCCCAGTCGCAAAAAAGCGAAGAGACGGTACTTTAATAAGACGAAAAATAACCTTTACTATTGTCATTTTCCGGACGACTAAATCACAGCGGCATCCAGAGAGAGAGAGAGAGAGAGAGAGAGAGAGAGAGAGTTTGTGTATAGCTCAGGTGTTTAATCAAGGGTCGACGTTGCGGACAATTTCTTCTTCTTCTTCTTCTTCTTCTTCTTCTTCTCCTTCTTCTTATTCTTCTTCTTCTTACCGCAAAACTGTTTTTTCTCCCTCTTTATCCTCCCGAGGTCTTTTGTTGTTTTATTCTTTATTTCCAATGTGATGTCTCTCGTTTTCTTCTTCTTTTTTTTGTTTTGTTTTTTCCTCGTGAGGGTTCTGTTGTCTTCCCCCTTATTTCTTTCCTTGTGATGTCTTTGTTGTTTTCCGTTTATATGTTTTGTTGAGTGAGAGGTCTTTCTTGTTTCGTCTTTTTATTCTTGTTGCGTTTCTCACCTTTTTCCTCCTGAAGCCTTTGTTGTTTTCCTCATTCTGTTTTTTCTTTAATTACTGAGCACTTTGTTGTTTTTCTCTCATTTTATTTCCTCGTGAGGTCGTTGTTGTTTCCCGGTTACTTTTCCTTCTGAGGTCTATGTTGTTTTCCTCTATATTTTTCCTACTCCTAAGGTCTTGAAACTTTTTGTTTTTACTACTGAGCACTTTGTTGTTGTTCTCTCACTTTATTTCCTTCTAAGGTCTTTGTTGTTTTCCTCTTTCTCTTTTTTTCCTACTCCTGGTGTCATTGTTGCGTCCTTTAATTGCAGAGTCGTGGAATTGTTTATCTATTTTTTTCCAACATTTTATCGATATGGTGCTAATTTGGTATATGAGCTGAAAAACTGTGAAGTCACCTTATAAGGTACTTAAAATACTGAAGGGAAGTCAATTCATACACCTTTGAAATGTTTAAATTTATTATTTATTGCAAATGTGTCAAGTGCATGACACAGGGCTCTTCCTCTTCAATAATCAGCTTCTCCTCCATACCTGGATGGGAAATACAGAAATTGCACGTTAGTGGTGAAGCATAAGAATTAACTTTAATTATATAGGTAAGAATAATATGGCAAGAAGCACTTATACATAGGAATATGCAAACTGTTACCTTTCTGTAAGTAGGTCAAGACAAGAAAAACCAAGTATGACAACTATATCAAGGCTGGATAATCCTATCCTGAAATAATATAATATCCGTGTAAGTTTGCATTAAAGGAGATTCTTACAATTTTATGTTGACTTATCCAGAAATAACAAATGGTAGCTTACCACTATGTACAATAAACCCATGAACAACCTTCAGTAGAGTTGCGAAACCACTGTAAGGACAAGAGAAATCTTTACTATTAAACATTCGTGAATATCCGTACTCTACCGATGGCAGGTAGGAAGGACTTTAATAGGCAGCGACAAAGGCTCAAAGAGATTGCTACGATTACCATTCAGTATTTGCCCCAAAAAATACTTGGTACTCACCGTAGTCCATCCGAGCAAGAAGGGATTGAAGTCAATGCTTAGGAGAACGTGACTTTTCTCCACAAATCATCCACTAAGGTGAGTCAAAGTCGAGACGATGATGAACAAATCAGTCGTGGGAGGCAGAGCACCTCCAGGTGGCCACCAATTACGCCGTCCAAATTATGGAACCAAGGGAATACTTCACAAATGCCTCTTGAGGGACCCTTGATTCTTAATAACATTATCAGAGCCTCGTCCAAGACATCCTCCAGGAGGACAGGCTCACACTGACGATGGAAGACGGGCTCATTGGCATACGGGTATGTGGTGGGTCCTACAGGATAGCTCACTGCCCTAATGCTCTGACAGGACCGCCCGGACTGACCGGACTGGCAGAACTGCCTCGACTGCTGAGACTGCTTGGACTGCTAGTACTGACTTCTCACGCATTCGCCGGTCTCGACGTTTCCTCGTAAACAACAAAAAGAGGAGGAGTCAACAATTTGCCGATCATAACTATGGCAGCAGGAAGGACTGTAAGCGGTGCCAAGTATTTATTTTTCTTATTTTGGTAATACTGAAATTCCATATTTACGAATCCTTCCTGCCGCTGTAAGCAAGTACATTAAAAATTTATTTATTCTGTATAGTATATAACCTGAATTGTTGATTGTTTTGTCGAACACCAATGATCAAAGTAAGGAATTTAAGATCGTCTATTATATCGGCCCATATTGATCTCCCATGTACTTTTGATTGTATACAGTACAGGCAACGTGGAATACTGTCAAAGAAAGCAAAAGGTTTCACGTTTCTGTAACTTCTTTGATAGATGTCATTGTCTTTATGTTTCTGTAGCTTGTTTGATAGATTGTCAATGGAGGCAGGACACTAGAAGGGTTAGTAATATTTCTTTGGACAGCAAAGACATCAGATGTTTTATATTTTTAACCAAAGGCCGACGGAAGAGGCAACCTATTGTCCTTGACGTAAAAAATGGTTGGGGTGGCGGGCCGGATCGGAAGGCAGTTAAAGCCTAATTATAAGAGTTAACTTTTAGCATAATTTATTGGTACCATTAGTCATCAAAATATTTTCCTAATTACCTGTGAGATACAGCACCCGAATCTATACGTTTTCCATTAAGTAGGATCGTTATAAATATTTATGATTACTTTTCAAGAAACTTGCAGGAAAATATAAAACAAAATCGTTATTTATGATTATGACATTTTCTTACAAGTTCCCTAAAAGTAAACAAAGACTTCAAACCATATTTCTCCCAGTTACGGCGGCCGTTTGTCTTCCAGATTTAATAAAACCGATGATTTTTCATTCTGGGTCGTTGTGAGATCACAGTAGCTCCTTCCAAACTTGGGAGTAAAGACTACGTAGGCCTCCTTTCATTTAGAGCTCAGGTTATATTTATGATGAATCATTGTTATCTGTTTGTTGCGAGGCTGTCGTTGATATTTCCTTTAGTCCCTCATATCTCTGTTGTGTAGGAGTATCTAGCAAACTAGGATGTGACTAATGATAAGCAGCGCCTCAGTGGCGTGGTTGGTACGGTCTCCGCCTGCCACCTCGGTGGCCTCGAGTTCGATTCTCGGGCATTCCATTGAGGGGTCAGAGATGTCCATTTCTGGTGATAGAAGTTCACTCTCGACGTGGTTCGGAAGTCACGTAAAGCCTTTGGTCCCGTTGCTGAATAACCAATGGTTCCATGCAACGTAAAAACACCATACAAACAAACAGTAATGATAAGCAAGATCTTGGGTAAACATTTAGGAAATAAGATTAGGTGTTTTAAATCGTGATGTGTTCAGAATTTAGGTGACTATTTTTCTCATTATCGTCCGAGGTAATCTTGCTATTGGCTGTGATTCTAGATTTTTATGAAGGTTATATGGCTCTCCTAAAGATATTTGCTTACCATTTTTTTTTATCAGAGTTGTAATAATAATAGTAGTTGGTATTTGTAAGAACTTATCTATCTCGTTTCAGTTTTACTAATTTTTTCTTGTTTTCAATTTTGCTCATATTTTTCTCTCTCTTTTTTTAATACTTTTTCCCACATGCTTTCTTGACGAGTTACTGGACATCTGCCTCGTATTGGGGTAGTGCTATCAGTGCACCTCACGCAGCACACTGTAAGCAGTAGTTAAAGTGCTTTACAGCATTCCCTAGGCCCCCAGCTGCAACCTCTTTCATTCCTTTTACTGCACCTCCGTTCACATTCTTTTCCTTCTATCTTATGTTTTCCACCCTGCTTTGAGTTTTTCCTCATGTTACACCTTTCAAATCTTTACACTCTCGGTTTCCCTTTCAGGGCTGAATGACCTCATAGGTCCCAGCGCTTGGCCTTTGGCCTAAGATCTGTATTCCACTTCCAGTTCCAGTACTGGAAATTTGTATATTTTCAATATCGGAACTACAAAAAATTTAACGCACAATATTTTCTTGATAAGGATAGAATAACTCTTAAATGGTCAAACATCAGCGTAACAAGAATAACTTAAATTGTCAAACATCAGCGTAACAATTATTGCTTAAATTGTCAAACATTAGCGTAACAAGACTAACTTAAATTGTCAAACATCAGCGTATCAAAACTTACTTAAATTGTCAAACATCAGCGTAACAAGAATAACTCTTAAATTGTCAAACATCAGCGTAACAAGAATAACTCTTAAATTGTCAAACATCAGCGTAACAAGAATAACTCTTAAATTGTCAAACATCAGCGTAACAAGAATAACTCTTAAATTTTCAAACATCAGCGTAACAAGAATAACTCTTAAATTGCCAAACATCAGCGTAACAAGAATAACTTGTCAAAAGTCAGCATAACAGAAATCAGAATTCTTGTGTAAATGTATTTTTATTTCGATAGATTTACCTCGACAGATTCGACGCCGAAAATTGACCGAATGAGGACGAACGTAATCGAATCCAATGCTGCTATATAACGTCTTTTAATCGCATTTGACAGATTTGCAAGTTAGATGTTCCCTCTTGTGTTGTGTAGGAGCGTTCTCTTCGCTCTGGTTTGTTCCCTGCAAACTAAAATAGGGAATTCATGTTATTGAATCTCTTTGTCAATGGTGAATTCTGATGACAAGTCATGAACGTACTTTGAAACGTGAAAAAAAAGAAAAAAAATTCTATTGAATATCTTTGGAGAAGGTGAATAATAACAGATCGTTGTCGAACCTTGAAATTTATATAAAACAAATCTATTGAATCTCTGTAAATAATGAATTCTGATAACAGATCATTATCGTACTTTGAAACTTGGAAAAAAAAATTCTATTGAATCAATTCTATTTAATGGTGAATAATGATAACAGGTCGCTGTCGAACTTTGAAATTTATATAAAAAAATAATTGATTGAACTCTGTAAATTGTGAATTATGATGACAGATCATTATCTTACTTTGAAACTTGAAAAAAAGAGAATTCTATAGAATCTTTTTTGATGGTGAATAATGATAACAGATCGTTGTCGAACTTTGAAATTAATATAAAAAAACAATAATTCTGTTGAATCTCTTTGTAAATGGTGAATTCTGATGACAGGTCATTAACTTACTTTGAAACTTGGAAAAAAAAAGAGAATTCTATTGAATCTCTTATTCAATGGTGAATAATGATAACGGATCAGTATCGAACTTTGAAACTTGAAAGAAAACCACATATTTGAGGACAAATATATTTAAGATATATTAAAACCACACACACACACATTCAATTTAGGAATGTAATGGTTCCTCTTCAGTGTGGAGACACGAAAACCCAACTGTAATTTATTATTAGTGAAATTGACAAAGAGAGAAAGAAAAATTATGATATAATTCATGAAATATCAGTAACTAATAATACAGGTTAATTTCGATGGAAAAGCAACGTCACTATCTAAACAGTAAATTTAAGAAATAATCTGTCAAAGCTAAGTAGCAATTAAGAGGGAACATGACGCTCCGAAGATGTATATGGACTTTTTATGAATTGTTTTTATACAAGTTGTATTTTTTTTCTTCAAATGAATTACGTAAATATAAGGAATACCAATATTTTTACCAACTGGAGGGAAATATGACGCTACTGTTTAGATATTTTTATCCCCAATTTGTGTGTGTGTGTTTTTAATGGAATTGAATAAAGATAAGGGAATAAGATATCTTTTTTATCCCGTGAAAACAGTAGTTATAAAGAGAGCTAAGAGGGCTTTTAGTGAGTTAATTATCATATGATTAGGGTAAAGGAGTTTCCCTGCCCTAAAAGCTGTGTTTTCGGACAGATTTTTTTTCCCCAAGTAATGCTTCAGTGGATTAGCTTTTACAGATGAGTAATTTAATAATAATAGAATATTTTGTTACACGGCAGAGTTAAAGAATAAAGATTTCCATTAGTGAATCCGTTTACCTTTGGTTAGGATAGCAATAGCTTTAATTTTGTCCCAAAAGCAAATAATAATAATAAGGAATAATTTGTTCTGACAGTAAGGAATAATAGGGAATAATTTGTTCCAAAAGTAAGTGATAATGAAGAATGATCTGTAACAAAAGCTAGTAATAATAAGGAATAACTTGTCCCATAAGAAAGTAATGGTAAGGAATAATTTATTCCATAAGTAAGAATTAATGAAGAATAATTAGTTCCAAGAGTAACAAATAATAAGGAATAATTTGTTCCAAAAGTAAGAATTAATGATGAATAATTTGTCCTAAAAGCAAGTAATGATAAGAAATAATTTGTTCCAAAAGCAAGTAAAAATACAAAATAATTTTTTCGCTATAAAATAATATTTTTTTTTTGTTATGTGTGAATGCCATAAGTCATTATTCAGAAACCGTACTTTGTAAATATAATGAAACAACGAGTTGGAAGGCTAAAGATGATTATTAATTTAATAGTTTTGCTCACACTGTCGAATGCCCATTTAACATTTATTTTGAATCAATGTATTGAATCAGTTCATTAACTTACAAAGGAGTAGAAAAAAATAGAGTCTATTTTTTCCAACATAAGGAGTGTGGGAAAAAAGGTTATTTTTACCAACATTATTTTCATCAACTGAAAAAGAACAATAAAGGCTCAATATTGCAATATCCCACTATGAAAATATGACATTTCAAGTCGGTGATTATCTGTCAATTATCTGGCAATAGCCCCGATCATAATTATATATCAAGGGTCAAAGATATTGCAGCAAAGCATTCGACGCGAGGCATTATTCAAAAGCGTCGACTGTCGAGTGGAATTAATAAGTCTTGCACATTCGGCTGTTGTGCGCCATTTATATATATATTTCCCGTCGATCGACTCTGCTCGTGACAGTTCTGCTTGATCGGCAATTTCGACCTAATTCATTCGATCGAGTCTGCTTTTTCATCCGCTGGTTTTGGTTTTATTAGAAATTGAAACTCCATATTTTCCTCGCTCGTTGATAAGCTGATTCACCCGGGGATGGGGTTGGGGGAGTTTAGTGCCCTCAGTGCACATCGCGTGGCGGACTGTAGGCATTCCCTAAGGGCCTTAGCAACGCCCATTTGGCCCCTAGCTGCAACCTCTCTCATTTCTTCTACTGTACCTCCTTTCATATTCTCTTTCTTCCATCGGACTTTCATCCTCCAAAACTTATTTCTGCAACCTCTCTCATTTCTTTTACTGTACCTCCGTTCATATTCTCTTATTTCCATCTGACTTTCCACCCTCCAAAAATGGTTTCCTAGTGCAGCTGCGAGGTTTTCCTTCTGTTACACCTTTCAGACCTCTTTACTGTTTGTCAGTTTCCATTTCCCCGCTGAATGACCTCATAGGTCCCAGCGCAGCGCTCGGGTCTTTAGCTTAAAATCTATATTCTATTCGTTTCAGTACGCGGAATTAAACTACGTACAATGATTGTGCAATGAATAATGATCTATTTATAACGTAAAGTGATACGCAGCTACTTATTTTAATTTGCGTTGAAGTTAATTGTTACTTTGAAGATTTGCATTGGGGCACCACTTCATCACTTATTAATCAAATTAATAAGAGATAGAATTGTTCTTTACATCCAGGCTCAGATTATAGTCTTGTAATATTAGTAATAAGTGATGGAACTGTTCTTTCAATCTAGTTTCGGAGATATTCGCTGAAGGCTGCCACGATCAGTCTCAATTTCCCAGAATGAAGAGCGACGTGGCAGACAGTTTGTTTGTCCCCATTCCGAAGTGAGAAGCCGTTCTCAGTTACGGTACAGAGACTATTAATTAATTCGTGAAAACTTTTATTCTTAAAAAAAAAAAATAAAAGAAGGTACTTGGGATAAGGAGTATATTCACGTTAGTCTTTCGTTACTGATACTTGAATGCTACTGGAGATACACAAGATCTTTAGGTTAGCCTTTTGTTACTGATACTTGAATAATAAACAGTATATTCAGGTTAGCCCTTTGTTACTGATATATACTTGAAGATACTGGAGATAAACAATATCCTCAGGTTAGCCTTTTGTTACTGATACTTGAAGTTACTGGAGATAAACAGTATCCTCAGGTTAGCCTTTTGTTACTGATACTTGGGAAAAACGTGATAATGAGGTTTGAAGTGGAGAAAAAATATTTTTCTTAGGGACGTTTAATTTTAAATGATTTTTTTACTGCGATTTTGGTGTTCCGGAAGATGGCTTCACACACACACACACACACACACACACACACACACACACACACACACACACACACACACACATATATATATATATATATATATATATATATATATATATATATAGTATATATATAATTTTTTTCATCTTTCCATTTATTAGCTTTCATTCAGCATAAAAGAATTTTTTTTTTATTTACCAGCGTCAATGACCTCGGTAATCATGACACCCCCAAAGACCTTAATTACTTAATTATTGGATTAGCGCTAACACTCCTGACCCAGCCGCTAACGAGTTAATTAACTCACTAAATAACACAAAAGTTGCGGTCGAAGTGACAGAAATCAAGAGACGATGGAAGAAAGATAATATGAACGGAGGTACAGTAAAAGAAACGAGAGAGGTTGCAGAAATTGTCCTGGATGTCGTTTAACCCACAGTTTCCGCCTCTTCCGTTTTATTTGGATTCAGTTTCATTCTTGATGACTTTTTCTTGCATTATCTTACTTTCTCTTACTCGGGGAGTAAGCCTACAAACTACTTTGTTGTTGTTGGAGTTGGTGGGGGGGGGGGTTAGGAAAGCCGTATGGAAAAGCCTGGAAAGGTCTGGAAATGGCGTTTTGTTAGAATAAGATATTTATGATTTATTTACGAGAATGAAAATGTAAGAAAATGAAGAATGTCCTTGTTAAACAGTACAGAATAATTATTTCTAATAGAATATAGCGTATTTATTTTAATTTTTGTCTGTGAAACGACGCTCTGTTTGACCGTAGATTTTAGCACGCGCCCTGAATAAGCTGGAGGTTGGATCACGCCTTGTAGATACTTAATTTTATTTTTTCTTTTATCCTTTCCTCTCGTAAGCTGTACTTAATATCGTAAGCCAAGACCTTTTATTTACAATTTGTTAGAGTATTACGAGCCTTCGGCGAATGGTTCTAAAAAAAAAAAGCTCTTTCTTAAAAAAGTATTAGAGTATTAAGAGCCTTCGGTAATGGTTCTCGAAAAATCTTCTCTCTCTCTCTCTCTCTCTCTCTCTCTCGTCTCTCTCTCTCTCTACAGATCTTCAGTGTCTAATTCTTAAATGGTATTAGAGTATTAAGAGACTGGTCTCAAAAAAAAATTTTTTCTCTCTCTCTCTCTCTCTCTCTCTCTCTCTCTCTCTCTCTCTCTCTCTCTCTCTCTCCAGATCTTCAGTGACTAATTCTTAAAAAGGTATTAGAGTATTAAGAGCCTTCGGTAATGGTTCTCAAAAAAGCTCTCTCTCTCTCTCTCTCTCTCTCTCTCTCTCTCTCTCTCTCTCTCTCTCTCTCTCTCTCTCTCTCTCTCTCTCGTCTACCAGTAAATGAGTGATGAATTGCAGTCTGTCATGAATATAAACACACTGACACTGAACTTTGATGAAATGTCAGCATATCTGCCATGTGGGCAGAGGCTGGAGACGTTAATTATTCAGGGTTACATATTGCTTACAGAAGTCATCATCACAACTGGGAGATTAGCAGTTCAAATATTCATAACTCGTGGGGTAGGTTTACCTAGTCAGGAAATATAAAATTGTCCCTTTCATTGCATCCATTTTCCGAACTGTTGAAGATAATATGGAATGCACAATTAAGAGAAATCTCTGAGGCTCTGATACCTTTTTTTTGAAAATTATTAGTTGAAGATCTAGAGAGAGAGAGAGAGAAGAGGACTTTTCTTAAGAAACGTTCACCTAAGACTCTTAATACTCTAATGCCTTTTTAGGAATTATTCACTGAAGATCTGGAGAGAGAGAGAGAGAGAGAGAGAACTTTTTTAAGAAACATTCACTTAAGGCTCCTATTACTCTAATGCCATTTTAGGGATTATTCCCTGAAGATCTAGAGAGAGAGAGAGAGAGAGAGAGAACACTTTTTTAAGAAACATTCACCTAAGGCTCTTTTTAGGAATTATTAATTGAGAGAGAGAGAGAGAGAGAGAGAGAGAGAGAGAGAAGAGAGAGAGAGAGAGAGAGAGAGAGAGAGAGGACATTTCTTAAGAAACGTTCACCTAAGACTCTTAATACTCTAATGCCTTTTTAGGAATTATTCACTGAAGATCTGGAGAGAGAGAGAGAGAGAGAGAGAGAGAGAGAGAGAGGAGAAGACTTTTTTAAGAAACATTCACTTAGGCTCTTAATACTTTAATGCCTTTTTAGGAATTATTTGTTGAAAATCTAGAGAGAGAGAGAGAGAGAGAGAGAGAGAGAGAGAGATAGAGAGAGAGAACACTTTTTTAAGAAACATTCACCTAAGGCTCTTAATACTCTAATGCCTTTTTAGGATTTATTCACTGGAGAGACAGACAGAGAGAGAGAGAGAGAGAGAGAGAGAGAGAGAGAGAGAGAGAGAGAGAGAGAGAACAAACTCCATCTCACCTGACTGAGTATAACCAGCTGTGAAATGAAAATGGTCTAAGCTTCATCACACGTCGGGAGTTGTTCGTGTTTCATAAGTGAGATGGGAATTCAGCCTCTAAGACAGTCAGCATCTCTCAATCCCCCGCTATGAGATATAGTATAACGTAAATTATACTTCAATTTTTTATTTTTCTGCTATGTGGTTGGGATGTTTTATTTTTTATTTATTTATTTTGAGCGACCATTAAACTGGCTATGTTGATTTCAAGTTTCTTTTTTTTTTGGGGGGGGGGGATAACTATCAGTAGTTATAGATAAATTATAAATACTTTTGAGGATAACTAATAATAGTAATTGTCTCCTGACATCATTCGATTCATTATAAAAAGAAATAATGTATTTCGTCAATATAGAATTATGTAACAGAGAATACTCATAATATAACCATCATAGTTCTCTGATAATAGTGCTAATGAGTGCTGTAAGATACCAAAAAACATTACAAGACTATTATTCTCTTTTTTTTAATATTTTATATTTATTATTAAACAAATTTAAGATACGGAACAAAAATATCACAAAAATAGCAAGATTTTTATTCTCGGATAATATTATTTTATATTTATCATTGAACAAATTTCCCCACACCATGTAACAGATTTTCTGTCATAGGATAACTTTATTTTTTGCAAATTTTGAAAACATGCTAGTTCGTATTTTCAATTTCTTCGCTCAGAATTCTGGTGGAAATTAAAAATGAAACTGTTTAAGACTAAATATTTTTTAAGGGTTTTAAAAAATTTCAAATTCATTTTTAAATCGACCAGCATATGCTTGTTGTTTGCTACATATGCGCATGAATGGTATATTCGCCAAAAAATTCATATCAGGAATATAACCTTTCAACTCTGTTAGGTAAATGCTAGCCTTTTCCATAATCTGTGTTGCAAAAGAATTATAAAAAGCTTTACATTTAACTAGGTAACGCATTGCTGCTTAATAATATTCAGACATTTATCCACCAATCCGGTAATCTTCTTGGGACGTAATTGATTTAATGAAATGAGGAGTACATGTAGTAATCAGTCATTCTTAGGTAATTATTTACCTATTAATGAAATACTCTTACAAAATGTGGGCGAATATTGGCTTACCGTTGAGGAACTCAGATCCTAAGTTTTCCCAACAGGAAAACGGTCTGGGAGGTAAGCGCAGGCCCTAGAGAGCACCAGCCTGTGCTGGTATAAGGCCAGGTAAATCGAAATCCGACCCGAAAATATGTATAGACGATCGGGACTTGGAAATTTTTAAGATCATTCATAGATGTGCAATTATTTTTTCAACAATCGAGCTTAGAAAGTTACTAAGATTTTTTTTTAATTTTCACCATGGCGAAAGAATTATATTTTTATAATAAATATTGTGTAAAGTCATACTCAGTAGGTAAAAATCCTTGAATTTCCTCCAGTATGAGGAAAATATATCAGTCGACGCGTCAAAATCAACGCTTTAAATCACATTTACGGTCGAATAGCATCTTCTTTCGTCCAATACGATGATTATTAGGAGTTGCCCGTTAGTCAAATTCGACCATAATGATCTTTGTGTTCCATTAGGGCGAGATACAATTGATTACTGAAGGGTAGCGAGCAAAAACTTAGATTAGGGAGATTGGCCCAACCACTGGATCTCTCTCTCTCTCTCTCTCTCTCTCTCTCTCTCTCTCTCTCTCTCTCTCTCTCTATA
>NC_061089.1:70817854-70847854 GCF_015104395.2 Macrobrachium nipponense
CCTCCACAAACTTCAGACAGATTAATATCATATCGTTCATGAAGCATCTACTTATGATGCGTACTAAAATTCATATTGTTTCTCATACTGCTACAACATAGCACATAATATAGAAACGAGTCATGTGTATTTAAAACAGTTATAGCTATGTATGCATATGCACGATGCTCCCAAGTCGTATATTCTCTCTCTCTCTCTCTCTCTCTCTCTCTCTCTCTCTCTCTCTCTCTCTCTCTCTTTCAAATCTTTGCTATGCTCTTCTTGGAGCGGAAATCGTCTAAGTATAATATTTAATTTTGTGTCAACGATTGGATTATATTCATCAGACGTAATATATACATTCCTAAATACTTCGGCATCACTCATCTTGAAATTGTCGTAGTGACGTCGCAATTATTTGTTTTGGGATTATTGTAATTCATATTAATAATTTGTGTACTGAGATAGAGTTCAGTAATAAGAAGTTACGCAAACCTCTGAAAGCAGACAGTATACAAGCATAGAGACATTGCTTAGGTAGAATTGCTCAGTGTGTTAAATGTGAGATTATTTTTATTATTATTATTATTATTATTATTATTATTATTATTATTGATTATTATTATTATTATTATTATTATCATTATTATTATTAATTATTTTTATTATTCTGTTAAAAAGAATGGCAGAATTAAGCGAGTTTATTTTATATATTGTTTTTTCTATTTTTTTTTCCTTACAATTCGCTGGCCAATATTCATATTGGAATTTTCAGCATTTATAATTTTTGAAAATTCCCAATATGAATATTTGCCAGTAACTCAGAAACATCGCTGACCCTTTGAAGCGAATTGTAAGGAAATAGAAAAAAACAATATATAAAATCAACTCGCTTAATTCTACCATTTCTTCTTTTTAACAGCATTTGCATAAAAGAGGGTCTCTTCTACCGAATTATTATTATTATTATTATTATTATTATTATTATTATTATTATTATTATTATTATTATTATTATTATTATATTATTAAAAGAAAACTCATAATCACATGAGTCAATAAAATGGGCAAAGGAAATCCACAGTAGTATGCCTGTTTGATTTTGTATATTTAAATAAAATCAAACAGGCATACTACTTTGGATTTACTTTCCCATTATTATTATTATTATTATTATTATTATTGTTATTATTATTATTATTATTATTATTATTATTATTATTATTATTTATTATTATTCAGAAAGCAAATCCCTTTTCATATAGAACAAGCCCACCAAAGGAGCCACTGACTTGAAATTCAGGCTCCCAGAGAATATGGCGTTCATTTGAAAGAAGTGACAGAAGATAATAAGAAATACAGTTAAAAAAAAAAAAAGAGAGAGATCAATTATTAGAAAAGGAAAAAAGATAAATGAACAAATCCAATAGATGAAGACGTAGACCATGAATGATTAAAATGCTAGGTGAATTGTTTAAGGGAAGTAGTGCGTTGCATTTTCCCTTGAATGTTTCACAGTATAAATATTAAAAAGGATTGAAGCATTCAAAAGTTTGTGTTCGATATTACAATATTTACACCCCGCAGAAGAAAACGACAGCATCAGTTACCCAAGATTTATCTCGCATTAAGAACCGTAAATCCCGTTTTCCAGACTAAAAGTCAACCCTGATCTATAATTTCCCCGACGCGAGTCGACCCAGAGCTGATTTATAGGGCTACCATTAGTCTCTTTTTGAACCAAAGGGATAAATAAGCCTCCGGCCTCTGTTTGGGAACCCTTCATTTCTCCCTGGGTGGTTAGTTGGGGAACTGGTTAAGAAGGGAGAGATATGGAAGGCATGAAATTTATAAGTATAAACGAAAATGGAAGGTGAAGGAGAATGATTTGTTTCCCTGGAGTCTTTTGTTTCCATCCGATCAGCTGATTTGAACGTAAAGGATTAGTGAAGGAGACGGACTTGTTTCCCCGGAATCTTGTTTACATCCGATTAGCTGATTTTGACAAGAAGTTCGGCTGATTTGAACGCGAATGATTAGTGAAGGAGACGGATTTGTTTCCCGGAGTCTTTTGTTTACATCCGATCAGCTGATTTTGACAAGATGTTCTGCTGATTTCAACGTGAATGATTAGTGAAGGTGACGGATTTGTTTCCCCTGGAGTCTTTTGTTTACATCCGATTAGCTGATTTTGACAAGATCAGCTGATTCGTTTTTGCTTTATTGGAAAGTGTAAGCTGGAGGAAATTATCGATATGATCGTTGTTATTGCACACTGATGCCACATATGTTTGAAATATAAAATAATGTTTTTCATTTATTTAATGCTGATACTCGTATTTTGCGCACTATTTGTTCTTACTTAAGTACTCAGGAAGTAACGCAAACACTTATATAAGGAAGACTTTGTACTGTAGTATTAAGCAAAATGTTCCTTGTACAGTATAGTTAAGAAAATTTTTGTTGAACATCATTATTAAGGGTTAAGAAAAATGTTCCTTGAAGAGTATTATTGAAAAAAAAAAAACGTTCTTTGGACGCTATTATTAAGAAGAACGTTCATTGAACAGTATTATTGACAAAAACATTTCTTGTACAGTATTATTAAGAAAAATGTCGCTTGAACAGCATTATTGACAAAAACGTTCCTTGTACAGTATTAAAGAAAATGCTCCTTGTACAATATCACGCCCAGTAAGCTCTAAGGAGATAGACAGGTAATCATCTCATGTTACCTTCTGTCACGACAATTACATAAACAAACGTTCGAAGTTGTGTACCCATTTTGTAATCGCACTCTCACGACATTAAATTAATTATTAGGTAGAGTGTATAATCAGGGTTCAGTATTTCTTATCTCCGACGCTAACGTTTAAACCTTTTGAAACTTTTGAATTTGTGTGCCCATTTTATAACCAAGCTTTCACGACAGTAAATTAATTATCAGACGGAGTGTGTAATCAAGTTCAGAATATCTCGTATCATAAGCATTACGAATCTGTTCTTCAAAGACGTTAAACAGAACGTATTGCGCTTCTCAACCGTCAAGTGTTCACGCGAGGGGGATAAAACACGCGAACCATTCATAAATATCAACGGTAGACCTTCGTTAATTCCTATATGATTCGATTCCTCGCTCACGACTCTATCCTCAAGTGTTCATTCAATTCTATTACCCGAGAGAGTCGAACTACTAGAAGGCTTTTCACATCCTCTTCATAACTGCAGTTACGAGACGTTGAGACGAAGGTGTTCAGCCAATTGTCATGGAAACGTGTGATTACGTTGCTGAAGATGACTCGTAATCATATAGTAGTGGCGAAAGGGGGTTGTAGGAGGTCGTAGCGTGCAGGTAAACAATCAGTAGACGTGATTGTCAGCTGCGTTTACCGTAATGGGTTTCAGTGTGAACTTTTAATTCCCAAGGCAGGTAGATAAGATTATTGGTTTGGGGGCCGGAGTGGTGGTGGTGGTGTGTGTTTTTTAGGTGGTTCGAGTGGTCGTTTGACTCTCTCTCTCTCTCTCTCTCTCTCTCTCTCTCTAATGAATTCATGTAATGTAGCCTTTCAAAGCATATTCTCGTAACAAACATGGCTATGTAACCCCCCCCCCCCTTCCACCACTCGCCTCTCTCTCTCTCTCTCTCTCTCTCTCTCTCTCTCTCTCTCTCTCTCTCTCTGTCAACTTTATTCACTTAATGTAACCTTTCAAAACATCTTATTCTTGCAGCGAACATGGTAATGTAACCCGATTGCAGACGGCAAATGCAATTTGCAAACATTGCAAATTTCCCATCATGCAAAACACTGTAAGTAAATTAGGTACCGGAATTATGAATAATAATATATGAAGAAATGAAAGTCGCCTGAATTAAGGCAACAAGAGGATTAGATTCCACGTACGCCGTTAATCCCGACGTAATTAGATTCATGAATACAATTGAATTAAGGGAACTGTAGTATAGTATTTCTTGTGACTGGGAATTGAAATATGGAGAGAGAGAGAGAGAGAGAGAGAGAGAGAGAGAGAGAGAGAGAGAGAGAGAAATCTCCACACCTCTTAAGATATATAAAATTTGAAATAACTCTGGCTAAAATCCTGCTATAAACCATTTGGAATTTTATTACAATGTGTATTTCACCCAGCCTTTACCACCCTCTCTCTCTCTCTCTCTCTCTCTCTCTCTCTCTCTCTCTCTCTCTCTCTCTCTCTCCCCGGAGTGCCAATACCTATAAAATAAAGATTTCACGCAACGTCGTTTAATAGAATATAAAAGAATCTCCATTGGGGGCCAGATCCAATAATGGCTGAATTTACTACCCAATAATATTTCCCGCCGTAACTCTCCTTTCTGTTCTATACTTTCTCCTCCTGAGAAATTGAAAGTGTCCTTTCGCGGAGGTCATCCACTTTGTTCTTCAGGTCAAAGGTTATTGTTTAGAGACTTACTATTTGAAAGTGCTGCTTGAAGACGTATCGTCCATGGTTCCTGTTTCGCGTGGGGCAGTTATCGGTGATAGATTTTTAGGTGCGCAGTTGTCGATGATTGAATTTTAGATGCGCAGTTACCGATGGTTAATTTTTAGGTGCGCAGTTATCCAAGATTACTCTTCACGTGCGCAGTTATCCAAGATTACTTTTCACGTGCGCAGTTATCCATGGTTACTTTTCATGTGCGCAGTTATCTATGCTTACTTTTCACGTGCGCAGTTATCCAAGCTTACTTTTCACGTGCGCAGTTATCCATTATTTATTTATGTGCCTCACTATTCACGTTTTACCTGAGAAGTTATTCTGGTTACGTTTTGAGATATATATATATATATATATATATATATATATATATATATATATATATATATATGTAAGTCTTATCTCTTGACGATAGACTTTTTTTGTGTTCTCCTTACGACTGTCATTCGTAAGTATTTCTGGTTCCTCCCATCTCCTTGGATATCTTAGTAGAGTGGTTCTTCTTAACTAAAGGAGATGATTCAAACAGATAGTTGACAAAGATAACAACTTTATTCTGTAACTCCATACTAGGAGATGCAGCTCGGTCGGAAGACCGATATGTTTGATGGTTGGCGTGGAAAACTGCCATTCTAAAGCATCGCGTCGATAGCGGAACATTAGCTATCTCAGCAATTCATATAAAAAACATACGTAGTCCGCCGGCTCGGAAGTTACAAGTTTCCGGCGTAGGTTAACAGGTCAACCGCTTCCATGAAGTTGTTGTGCAAAGTTATCATAAACATAAAAATGTTGACAAAGCTCTGAGCTAGATCAGCTACTGCAGACAGCGCATAGCGTAATCTAGGTCTGCTTTGGTCACCGTAGAACCCTCCTTATGCCATGACCTCAGGTCATGGTTTATATTTACAGATCTTGTAAACTTAATAAATGTATCTATACATTAGGCTCGGACTGCTACCTATTCAAGCCTTGAATAACAAAAAAATTACTTTAAACATTGTTCATAGGAGCGTGCTCGTAACATACGTCTAGGTATAACATAATACAGTGATTAAATGCATAAAAAGGTTCTGTTACATACCCTTTGTTGACTATTCATAAACAAAGATAAATGCATGGAAAATATAGATCCATGTTTGGTAATAATAATGATTAGGTACCCAAAAACAATAAAAAGGAAAAAGGTAAAAATCAAAAGATTAACATGTATACATGATTAATATGATAAAAACAGGTAACCTGATTAAGAATAATGGTTACTAAATAATGATTATAGCATGATCATGGATAATTGTTAAAGAGTACTTGACACTCTTTGTGATAGATAAATATAATTGTACAATGGTATAATAGTATAACTATGGAAATCTGCAGAAAAGCAATATATAGGGCTGATATATTTTATTAGGTGCCCGAAAAATACCTTTAGGAATATATTATGTATAATATTGGGCTATAATGCTTATTAGGCGCCCTGGAGATACCTTAACTGTTCAAATGCAAAGGCGTGAGTCTTTCTTGTCCTACATTTTTGCCAGCATACGGACCGCTTTTCACACACAACACAATTCCAGACAGTTCCCTAGGCACAAACTGAAGTGGCCAGGTTCAGGCGGCCCTAAACGCAAACGACTTGAGTTTAACGGGTACATCATCTAGACGGGCCAATACGTTCCCTTGGAGATCCTTCTGTTTGTACGCCTCAGCCTACGCCAAGCAAAGATGTTGACGGCGATAACCAATATGGCCGTCACGCTGAACACGGCTAGCAGAATGTAGTAGCGAAGATTTTCTCCACCTGCATAAGTCGGTGACGCGTAGGTCATCTCAGCCAGTTGCGTCAAACGATGAGCCACTCGCGCGTTGTATGGGAGAGGCTGTGACGTCATCAATCTTGGACTTCTCCACGCATCGTGCACCGAGAGAAGACCGTGACGTCATCACGACTTCCGACGCGAGACTTAGACAGGAACTGAGACGTCATCCCATGTCAAACAATCCTTCGCAATATAATCTGGAGCTAAGTACCATTTTTATCTATTCAGGTCTTTTCCTCAGTGAAGTGTTGTTCATTCATCGGAGTCGATCATCCAGTATTCTGGGGGTGAGTTGTTCGCCATATTAATCTTCCTTCATTACAGGATCAATCTTCAACTACGAGTTCTCACCCGCAGACTAATTTTTTTTTTTTCTCTTCTCTGTTTGTTAATCGTTTCTTGCAGGAATTCTCTCCGTATAATATTTTATCATATTATCTGTATTTTTTGTATCTTTTGGGGGATTTTCCTATTATTATAACACACTTCTACAGTACATTGCATATGAGTTTACGTAGTGGTCGAGTGTACTCTTATAGATATTTTGATAGGATTGCAAGGAATAGAAGTGATAAGAAAAAAGTGAAAAGTCGAAATGGCAACTACTCCGACTGGCAACCCCAATGTGGTGGACTTCGTTAGCGCGAGGTCAGCGATTGTCCCTTTTCAAGGTCGGGTAAACTGGTTCCTGCCTCAAAATGTTGAGGCATGGATCTCATCTGTAGACGTCATTTAAAAGCAAAAAAGCATCACAGACCCAGCAGTACAATTACAGGAGGCCAAGAGCTTCATTGACTTTGCAAAAGGTGACGCAAGTGCGTATCTAAGGGGGGTTTCTTTCCAAGAGGCGCTACATGGGACGAGTTTAAAATCAGATTACGTGCCGTGTATGGGGGTGAAGAGGCTTTAGATGTAGTATTGGCATTGAGAAATATCCTTAACCAAGCCTCCATGACTCAGCTTAATGTTGTCGAGCGGGCGGCGCTAATTGCCGACCGGCTAAATGAATATCGGGATAGTTTGAGTAACTCCGGATGGGTTGCGGGTGATAAAATCAAAAACAAAATGAAAGATTTTATCCGTTTGATCTACCTTACGTCTATCACTGCAATGTTGCCTGAAGCGTTAGTACGGTGTTTTGATATAAAAATTGCAGCCCGACAGTACGGAATTAGATGTGTATAAACAAATCAAAAAACACATGTCTAAATGTACCGACCTAGATCCTTTCGCTCATTCAAGTTTTTGCAAAAAATGAGAACAAGCCACAACAAGTAAATGTGGTACATAATAATAATCAAGTTGCAGGGATGGGTTTGTTATAACTGTAAACGATCAGGTCACATGATTTCAGACTGTCGGACGCGTTTTTGTTCAATACACAATAGTTCAACTCATTCATATAACCGTTGCTACTCGCGGAATCAACAGCAGAATGCTACACACGCAACCAGGTTGCCAGTTGCAAAGAAAAAAGAGGGTCCTCAGTTACTATAAGAAGAAACAACCAAACGGAAATTCTGCACAACAGCAGAAACAAACAAATCGTGCTTCAGGTACCTCTGTTCCTGGGCCGTCTAGCCAGAACTTGCAAGGGCAAGCGAATTTTCAGGGTGTGATAAACAAAAACAAATACCAACGTAGTTCACTCCAAGGGGGAGAGGGCGATGTTGGGTCATCAATATCAACATCTTTTGTATCAAATAATCAGTTTAATCATTTATCAGATCATTGTGAGGCAATTGATTTTCCTATGAAACACACGGCCGAATCAAAAAAATCTGTGGCAGGTTCCCAGTAGATTTGCAACAAATTCATGCAATTATTAGTCAAGACGAGTTTGCGACCAACCTTACATGCAGTAATTTGGACCATAAGTCATTCACTTTGTTCTTTGATTCTGGTAGTCCACGTAATATCATGGATTTAAGGACTCATCATTTACTCTTTTCAAATTTCCCTATAGAAAAGTCCGGAATAAGGCTCTCAGGCATAGGGAATAATGAATTAAATGTTGTGGGCGTAACTCATGTACAGTACAAGGTCGGTAAGCGCACGTTTGCTGATACCTTTGTCGTTGTAACAAAAACATTAATATGTATCCCGCAGTAATTATCGGATACCCGTCTATGGGCACTCAAAATATTATCTTAGACCTGCAAAACACGGCGTGTATATCAAAGGAAATTCTATAGGTCTTCTAATACCCTAAAATCAGTTTTAGATAATAAAGAGACAGACAAAGTTGTCACTTACATTACAGAACCAATCCCTGTCTCATGAACCAAGAAATAATACAGGCAACCCAACAGAACTCTCGCTCACCGTAATATCAGCTTGCACGCAAACTCTCGAGCCTAACGTAACTTCAATATATTAGTGCGTGTAAAGAGAACCTTGCCAGGATCTGAAACATTAATCCTTTCCGAAACTCTGAAAACACACGGATTATCCGTCACACAAGCCATTTATACAGTCGGCTCACAACAACAATGTAACATCGAAGTCTGTAATCATTTGAATACCACTTTAGTAATCCACAAAAATCAACATATCTTGGATGCCGAAGTCTATAAACATCGCATTCTTACCGTAGCTGAGATAAATCACGCTCAATCAGTTGCGGATGAACCCCTTTTGCAATCTATAAAGAACAAAATCAATAAGGACATTCAAGAAGAAGAAATTCAGCAGAAATTCTTGAATCTTTTAACTAAATATCATGATGTGTTTTTTTTCCACTACGGATGGAACCTTAGGAAAAACGGATGTCATCGAGCATCAATAAGGCTCAAGGACAAACAGAAAGTAATTATGTACCCTCGTACCGACTTCCTATGAAATTTCAGAATGAGATAACAGAGGAAGTAGGTAAAATGTTAAAAGAAGGAGTCATTAGGAAATCAAACAGCCCTTATAATTTTCCGTTAATAGTAGTACCGAAAAAAGATCGAACTTGGCGGATATGCGTAGATTTTCGTCGTTTAAATGAAGAAACAATCCCTGACAGATTCCCAGTACCATGTACCGATGATATCCTATCCTTACTAGGTCAGAATAAATATTTCACAAGCCTAGACTTACTAAAGGATTTCATCAGATTCCGTTGGAACAAGAGAGTATCCCATACACTGCCTTCAGCAGCCACCGGGGACATTATGAATTTTTGCGTATGCCTTTTGGTTTACGTTGTGCTCCTATAACTTTTACTCGTATGATAAACATCGTGTTTTGGAGACTTGTTAGAGATATCCTACATGCCTACATGGACGACCTAGTAATCCTTTTCAACAACATTAGAAGAACATTTACGTAAATTGGAGTTAGTGCTACAAAGATTAAGGCAGCATAATTTAAGGGTAAAGATAAGTAAGTGTGAATTTTTTTTAAAACAGAACTAGTCTATCTAGGTTTCACGGTTTCTAGTGAAGGTCTTAAAGTCGTCCATGATAAGGTGTCGGCTATCCGTAACTTTCCGATAACCTACTAACGTCAGGGAAAATACAGCAATTTTTAGGATGTAGCGGCTACTATCGCCGCTTCATACGCAACTACTCAATCATAGCCGCTCCCCTAACCGATCTTATAAAAAAAACAAAAAAGGGCGTAGATTTCGTATGGTCTGAAATTCATCACAGGCGTTCGATAAATTGAAGGATGAACTGTGTATTCTCCTATCTTGAAATTTCCTAACTTCGGTAAGGAATTTTTCATAGCAACAGACGCCTCAGACCTAGGAGTAGGTGGGGTATTGCTTCAACAATATGATAAACAGTTTTTCCCTATAGCTTTTTATTCACGTAAACTGAGACCTTCAGTAATAGACAAGGAAGGGCTCGCTATTGTTAATTCACTCGTGCATTTTAAATTAATAATATACGGTTATCCCGTCAAGGTTCTCACTGATCATAAGCCCCTAACCGACTTTCTTTAAGGCTTTAGTCACAGCCCCAAGCGAAACTCGGTGGCACATGATCATTCAGGACTTTGGCGCGAGGATCGGGTATTTACCTGGGAAAGCAAATATCATTGCTGACGCATTCATTTCACGCAACCCCTCTTCATCTTGTACCGAGCCATTAGCTGAATTAATAGATATCTCAACCTCCACGCCCATTGTTTAAAACTATATCTGAACAGGAAGATCTGGGCTGGAGTGCTGAACTATTACAGACAGAACAAAGAAAAGATCCACAAATAGAAAACATCATCATTGCGTTAAACGGAAATCCGAAGGAAAAGGAATACCTAAAGTATAAGCAGCAGAATTATATCATACAGGACAATATCCTGTGTAGATCCGTGACGAGGAAAACCCGCAACACACCGCAGTTGAATAACAACCAGGTGTGGTGCCTATCTCACTCATACCCACTGTCTTAAAATGGTTGCATGAAAATCCACTGCACGGACACCCGGGTTATACCTTGATGTCACAGAAGCCAAATCCTTATTTTATTGGCATACGATGCTTACAGATATAAAAAAGCACATAGCAAATTGTCGCACTTGTCAAGAATACAAAGGGCACACGAAGACACCTGTCAGCCTAGGGGCTTACCCCGTGCCAAATCAACCCTTTGAAAGAGTACATTTAGATTTATTAACAGGATTTTACGAGTCGGACAGAGGAAATAAGCACCTCCTAGTAATTATAGACGCTTTGACTCGATATACAGAACTTATAGCGCTTAAAACAAAAAACCGCGGTCGAGTGCGCTAGGAAGGTTTTACGAGTGCTACATTTGTAAACATGGAATTCCACACATCATTATATCAGACTCGGGCGGGAGTTCAATAATCATTTCCTTAACTCCTTGTGCGAAATTCCTTTGTATAAAGAAAATCAATACCATGATCTATCACCCAGAGTCTAATGGGCTAGTGGAAAGGGCAAATCGTAAGGTTTTAAACATTTTAAGTCACTTTAGGGGGGGCAGACCCCAACTGGGACATTGCCATACCTGCGGTACTAAGCACACTTAATCACTCGTATCATGTGTCTATTAAAATGACACCGCACGAGGCACTGTACGGTATCCCGGCCCGAACGCCTTTCCACCATCTTAAAGCCTACAACTAATTTATCAAATCCTCTAAAGGATGTTATGGATGCAAGCATAAGTCGATATAATATAATTCGTAAGAATCTAGAAGAAGCACAAATAATAATGAAAAAAAATCATGATAAAATAGCTAAGCCAACTAGAACATATGCCGTGGGCGATCAGGTATACCTACAAGTATACGTACGTAAAGGTTTAAATTATAAACTGACACCTAAGTTTGAAGGCCCGTTTACATTTTAGAAAATTTAACGGCCAATAGAGTTAGGGTTCAAAATGTATCCAAACCCACTGATGTGAGAATAGTCCCATTGGCACATATCAGAATCTAAAGAAAGGTAGATGGAGTGAGGGAAAAAATGGTTGTATTTATGAAACTTGTATAATAATTTATATATATATCTATTAATCATATTGTATGTAAACCTATTCTTTTACGCGAGTTATTACATGTTTTACTCATTGCAGGTTTCAAAAATGAATCTGTTATTGTTAGGAGTGATATTGTGTATTTAGACATCTTTGTTGTATGGAAAGAGCGGTAGGACGAAAGAAATAGAATTTAATCATGGCTCGATTATCGAGAGAATAGATGATGTATTCATCGTGTCAAGCAATATTGTTATAGAAGTAGATATGCATGCGATTTTCTTGCCTGAAGATGACGTCCTTAACTTAAAGAATGACCTGATGAGGTTTGCTATTTCCCTTAAGGAAATGCATGAACGTAATTTTCATGCTAACTCAGAGATTTCGCTAGCTCAAACACTAAGCGTCGCGGAAATGTTGTCTTATGACATACAAAATAAAACCGCCGAGGCAGAAGAACTCGCTCGTGACCTGTTGATGTGGTCTGTGCGGCACAATACTCTTGAACGCCGCAACCCGCTTATTCTGGCCGGACTAAACATCTTAGGATCAGTTGCGAATCTAGGCTTAGGAATCTCAAATCGCCTTAAGATAAATAATCAAAATAAAAGAATTGAGTTTTTGCAACACAAAACAGAATTGGCTTTATCTGAACTTCGCAGCCAGTTATCTTCGATCAATCAAATAATGAGTATCGTTAATGAACATTCAAATAATATCGAACAGGTCATGGAAGTTCAACATTAGCTGGCTACGTTAGCTTACTATAGTTCGAAAATAGATCATATCCGTGTGAAATATCACATTTTATTGAAAAGTCAAAAGATTACGTAGAAGCAATTACGTTAGCAACAAAGGTGTGTTATCTCCTCACCTCATGCCTATTAAAGATCTGACGTTAACTTTGGAAAACGGATGGGAGAAGCTAGGTTATATTCCTTTATTAGACGCCCATAAAGTAGAGTTCTATTATAGCCTAATATCAGTCAGCGTTGAAAATTATAGAATTATGATCACAATTCCTTTTGATTCTTCCGATGCTTGGCAATCATACAAAATAGCACCGTTTCCTACTTTCATGACGAATAACTCAAATCCAGTAATATCCAATTTAACGGGGCATGTACTGATTTCTTCTGATAAGAAATCATTTACAGTCATTAAAGACTTAGATAAACTCACTCACTGTTCAGAAGCCATGAATAATAAAATTTGTACAGCTGACTCTTTTGAATTCTATCCTATATCAACGGATTCATGTGAGTTAGGCATAGTGCTAAACGGCTCTCTCTCTCATACAACGAAGGTTGTTCTGGGGAAACTTTATCCCTTTTACGGTAATAAATTCAATTACAGGATGAATAATGGTTCCTGGATCCGTTATGATAAAGCCGGATTCGACGTAGTGTGTCCGGACGTACCAACGCCATGCCCCTATCTTCGTAGCAGCCGATGGTTGTATCGGGGACACTACAAACTACACCGTCAGAGGGGTCAACACGATAATACGTGAGAAGGCGTATTTCGCAAACTACACGTGGGCTTCCACAATCATCCCGTCACTACCTCTCCCATACAACGCGCGAGTGGCTCATCGTTTGACGCAACTGGCTGAGATGACCTACGCGTCACCGACTTATGCAGGTGGAGAAAATCTTCGCTACTACATTCTGCTAGCCGTGTTCAGCGTGACGGCCATATTGGTTATCGCCGTCAACATCTTTGCTTGTGATCGGGTGATGTTTCCTGTGTTTGTTTTCTTCTTTCCATTGATGTTCGATGCTGCTCTCGTCCGGTGTAGATTCTCGAAGATAAGTGACAACAGTTGCTCAAACGTCGGTGTTAATGCTTGTATTCTTCTCGATGAAGGACATAGCTGCGTCTTCATAAACTGTTGCGTTGATTGAAGATCCCGTTTCCTCTGTTTAGTTTGATGTTGAAGGTGGAAGTTAGTTCTTGTAGACCTTCGGTCGGCTGATATGGGTCTTGTTAATTATATTCTTCGTTATACGCTGCCACCACATTGTAAGTCTTATCTCTTGACGATAGACTTTTTTGTGTTCTCTTACGACTGTCATTCGTAAGTATTTCTGGTTCCTCCCCATCTCCTTGGATATCTTAGTAGAGTGGTTCTTCTTAACTAAAAGAGATGATTCAAAAACAGATAAGTTGAACAAAGATAACAACTTATTCTGTAACTCCATACTAGGAGATGCAGCTCGGTCGGAAGACCGATATGTTTGATGGTTGGCGTGGAACTGCCATTCTAAAGCATCGCGTCGATAGCGGAACATTAGCTATCTCAGCAATTCATATAAAAAAACATACGTAGTCCGCCGGCTCGGAAGTTACAAGTTTCCGGCGTAGGTTAACAGGTCAACCGCTTCCCATGGAAGTTGTTGTGCAAAGTTATCATAAACATAAAATGCTGACAAAGCTCTGAGCTAGATCAGGCTACTGCAGACAGCGCATAGCGTAATCTAGGTCTGCTTTGGTCACGTAGAACCCTCCTTATGCCATGACCTCAGGTCATGGGTTTATATTTACAGATATTGTAAACTTAATAAATGTATCTATTACATATATTATATATATATATCCATATATATATATATATATATATATATATATATATATTATATTAATATCTGTGTGTGTGTGTTTCACGCGAGAATTCAACATAGTTCAAAAGATTGGTTATCTCACCTTTCAATACTATGACCACCGAGCAACGGTGGGATATAGTACCGCATTCATGTCTGTCATGGTATCCCTTTGGGCATGATTGTACGTCAGCAGCAGTTCGTCTGGAAAATCAGTATTTTCTGTAAGAGAAAATACATTTTCAATTTCAGTGGCCTCTCACAGTGGCATTCGTATATATTTTGCAACTGTTACCTGAAGCTCCGTTACCCCAGATTCTCAGAATCGGAACGAATGCATTACTGTAGTATTCATTTTACCTTTGAAGTGGGAATACACTGGATATACTCGAGTGTTAGTGTAGCATGCCAGTGTTTTCAGTCACGGCAAGTTTCAAGTAGTATAGAATATCAGGTTTCCATTTATATGCAGAGTTTATTTATTTTTTTTTTTTATCAGATTACGAAGAGGACATCAAATTGATCAGTCATAACTGCATCCGAGCTTAGGTTAAAGAGTGGTTTATTTCCTCGTGCGTGGAATGTTAATGTTCATTAACGTGTAAGAAAGTCTCTCTCTCTCTCTCTCTCTCTCTCTCTCTCTCTTCGTATTTACATACATGTAAGAATAAGCTCTTTCAGAGTGACATCATACATCGCCATAGCAATCTCTCTCTCTCTCTCTCTCTCTCTCTCTCTCTCTCTCTCTCTCTCTCTTCGTATTTCCATACATGAAGAATAAGCTATCTTCAGAGTGACATCATACATCGCCATAGCAATCTCTCTCTCTCTCTCTCTCTCTCTCTCTCTCTCTCTCTCTCTCTCTCTCTCCAGCAGAGCTCGCCTACTAGAAATTGTGGATTTTGCTGTTAGATTGTTTTCGTAAGCGTTACATTACACGTAAGTTTTTACTAATTTTTCTTTTTAACTTTTAGACTGATTTTCCTTTATTCCCTTTTAGACTACTATTACACTGACTAGCCATGTTTTTAATAGCATAAATTACGACCTAGAAAGTTAAGTAAAGAAAGGTTGCCGTTAACTACAAGTTGTCATTCACCGTGGAACATGTCATATAAATCTCGCTACATAGAAAACGCTATTCTGGTAGCTTGCATATAAATAATAAAGATGGAGAATCATTGAAGACTTTTTATAATTTTGTGTCGTATGTTTGCAAATAATTCACAGTATTACTCAGTAGAATGCGAGGAAATTTTAGCTTCCGAATGGACTGTGTAAAATATTCATTACGATTAGATCAACGCGTCTTAAGATTTCGTACTAGCATTATTTGCTTGTGTCAAGTTTTGTGACTGAATTATTATCAGTGGTTGTAGTTTTGACTTTAAATGAATGTTAGTTGGTTCGTATGTAAATCACTGCTGAAGGGAAACATGTTGCTGACAAGTAAGCACAGAGAGAGAGAGAGAGAGAGAGAGAGTTCAGCCAGACAGAAAAGGGGAGACAGAGAGAGAGAGAGAGAGAGGGAGAGAGTTCAGCCAGACAGAGAGAGAGACAAGAGACAGAAAAGGGGAGCAGAGAGAGGGAGAGAGAGAGAGACGAAGTTTGCTCTCTCTCTCTCTCTCTCTCTCTCTCTCTCTCTCTCTCTCTCTCTCTCTCTCCCTAATCGAACTGACGGAAGACGAGGGCGTGTATAATAATGAAAGATTGAACAAAAGGGGTGGCAGAAGAAGAAGAAGAAGAATTATCCCGCGAGGGATTTAACCAGCGCTTAATTTCGCCTTAATTGAGGCGAAGTCGGGGTCTTTGTTTCGTCACTCTTACTGACTCCTCTGTTGTCTTATATAGTTTGTTCACTCGAAGTGATCTCATCCAGTCTTACGTCAAACTGCAAATCTCGGTTGAGTGAGCTTTTGTTGTCCTTACCTTTCTTTGCTTCTTATTCTCCTTCCCTCCCTCCTCCTCCTCCTCCTCCTGCTCCTCCTTCTGCTACCCCTCCCCATCCTCCTCCCCTCATCATCCTCCCCCTCCCCATCCTCCTCCCCTAATCCTCCTCCCCTCCCCCATCCTCCTCCCCCTCCCCCATCCTCCTCCCACTCATTATCCTCCCCCTCCCCATCCTCCCTCTACTCCTACTCCTCCCCATCCTCCTCCTCCTCCTACTCCTACTCCCCCTCCGCCGTCAGTGCACCTCATACTCGGTGCACTGCAGGCATTATTACTTAAGGTTCTTTGCAGCGTCTGTTCGGCCCCCTAGCTGCAACCTCTTTTATTCCTTTTACTGTACCTCCGTTGGTATTCTCTCCTAACAATTTTTGATAGCCCAACTGCGAGGCTTTCCGCCTCATAACACCTTGCAGGCTTTTTTTTTTTACTATCGATTTCCCACTAAGCGCTGAATGACCTTATAGGTCCCAGCGCTTGGCCTTTGTTCTATATTCGACATTCCAAACATGTAATGAAAAAACAAGCGGCTGAATCTCTGCTTTTGAGAAAATAAAGTTTAATAAATTATTCTCTAATATATATTTTGCAAATAAAAACGAAAAGCTTCTCGAAAAAAAAGAATAATAAAAAAAAAAAGCTCAAACATCTTCCCCAAGCATTAAATTAACAAAATCAAGGAGAAATCCGCTTTTGAGAAATAAAGCGTCGTAAATTATTCTCGAATATATTTTGCAAATAACGAGACTACTTCTCAAAAGCTTTATAAAAAAAAACTCAAGAAGCAAAATTTTGCTTTTGCAAAATGCGGAACACCTTCCCGAACATTAAATGAAAAAATCAAGAAGGAAAATTCCGCTTTAGAGAAATAAAGTCTCGTAAATCATTCTCTAATACATTGCAATTAATGAATCTACTTTTCAAAAAACTCTATTAAAAACTCAAGAGGCAAAATCACTAAAAACTCAAGAGGCAAAATCTCCGCTTTTGAGAAAGAAAGTCTCATGAATTATTCGTCAATATGTACAGAAAAAAAAAAAAAACTTACCAATAGCCAACATCTCCGCTGTAGACTTGTAGGTAAGAGGCAAAAATCTCCACTTTTGAGAAAGAAAGTCTCATAAATTATCCTCGAATATTATACAAAAAAAGCAAAAAAACTCTTCCCAGTCATTAAATTAAAAGTCACTAGCCAAAATCTCCGCTGTAGACTCGTAAGTAGAGTGACCCCTCTTCTAAGATCCAAGTAATCAGTGACTCGAGTGTTTACTGAGCATTGTAAGCAACTGCAAATCTCTAGACCAACCTCTTTTGTTTGCTCTCTTTGTTTTACTTGCTGGAGGATGATTGGGGGGGGGAATGAAGAATCGAAACAGTTGCACTTCTTTGTCTTTGCCGCTATGCAATGATCTTATACCACCAGGAGATCCTTAGGTTTGTAATTAAGTTATGATTGTGATGGGTAGGATTCCAATGATTTATGTAGTGGGAAAATTAATAGAGCGCTTTTCTAGAACTTGATTAAAAGGCAAAATTGGGCTACGTGGTACTCTCGTGTTCCTGTTTAAAAAAAAAAAAAAAAAAAAAAAAAAAAAAAAAAAGGGCTACTTCGTATATACGTCTTTGCTACGCACTTTTTTTCGTCTTTTATAAAAAAAATACATTTATAGTTCATTTTACAATTCAATACATATACAGTATATGTAATTTATGTACAAAATCGCCAGATATTTTGTTTACATCAATATAGTACTTGGATTTACTATGTACATACATATACGCACCCATATACACTTTGACGCCATGGTACACTTTTGCGTCAATCAATCAACACCCATATACTCTACACATACACACAGATACACATACCCATCGACAATTTCAATCCCACCCACCATCTCTCAACACCTCGACAGCAGACTAGTAGGCGACATGTCGAATACGACTCCGAGTCGTGTAGGCGACGTGTCAGCGACGACTACGAACGACCCCGCCGCCCGCCGCCGCCGAGGCCAAATGACACACACTGCTGTTTGCACGCGGAGATTCGGGTCGTGTACTCGATGACAGGGTCGTGTCATCGAGGCCCCGGGATCAGGAGAATAGGAAAGTCTCTCTCTCTCTCTCTCTCTCTCTCTCTCTCTCTCTCTCTCTCTCTCTCTCCAGCAGGAGTCCTCCTCCTCTCGCGTCTTCTGTCCAGCTCTGCTGTGACGTTCGTCCTCTTGATCTGCTTAATTTTAAGCAGATCAAGAGATTGAGGTTTCTGTCTTGCTATCTTTTATTGAGGTTTCTGTCTTGCTATCTTTTATTGAGGTTACTCTCTTGCTATCTTTTATTGAGGTGTCTCTCTTGCTATCTTTTATTGAGGTGTCTCTCTTGCTATCTTTTATTGAGGTTTCTCTCTTGCTATCTTTTATTGAGGTTTCTCTCTTGCTATCTTTTATTGAGGCGTCTCTCTTGCTATCTTTTATTGAGGTTTTCTGTCTTTGCTATCTTTATTGAGGTTTCTGTCTTGCTATCTTTTATTGAGGTTCTCTCTTACTATCTTTATTGAGGTTTCTGTCTTGCTATCTTTTATTGAGGTTTCTGTCTTGCTATCTTTTATTGAGGTGTCTGTCTTGCTATCTTTTATTGAGGTTTCTGTCTTGCTATCTTTTATTGAGGTTTCTGTTTTGCTATCTTTTATTGAGGTTTCTGTCTTGCTATCTTTTATTGAGGTTTCTGTTTTGCTATCTTTTATTGAGGTTTCTGTTTTGCTATCTTTTTTTGAGGTTTCTGTTTTGCTATCTTTTATTGAGGTTTCTGTCTTGCTATCTTTTATTGAGGTTTCTGCCTGCTATCTTTTATTGAGGTTTCTGCCTTGCTATCTTTTATTGAGGTTTCTGTCTTGCTATCTTTTATTGAGGTTTCTGCCTGCTATCTTTTATTGAGGTGTCTGCCTTGCTATCTTTTATTGAGGTTTCTGTTTTGCTATCTTTTATTGAGGTTTCTGTTTTGCTATCATTTATTGAGGTTTCTGTCTGCTATCTTTTATTAAGGTTTCGTCTTGCTATCTCTTATGAGGTTTCTGCCTGCTATCTTTTATGAGGTTTCTGTCTTGCTATCTTTTTATTGAGGTTTCTGTCTTGCTATCTTTTATTGTGGTTTCTGCCTGCTATCTTTTATGAGGTTTCTGTTGTGCTATCTTTATGAGGTTTCTCTCTTGCTATCTTTTATGAGGTTTCTCTCTTGCTATCTTTTATTGAGGTTTCTGTCTTGCTATCTTTATTGAGGTTTCGTCTTGCTATCGTTTTATGAGGTTTCTCTCTTGTTATCTTTTATTGAGGTTTCTGTCTTGCTATCTTTATTGAGGTTTCTGTCCTTGCTATCTTTTTATTGAGGTTTTCTGTCTAGCTATCTTTTATTGAGGTTTCTGTCTGCTATCTTTTATTGAGGTTTCTGTCTTGCTATCTTTTTTTGAGGTTTCTGTCTTGCTATATTTTATTGAGGTTTCTGTCTGCTATCTTTTATTGAGGTTTCTGTCTTGCTATCTTTTATCGAGGTTTCTGCCTGCTATCTTTTATGAGGTTTCTGTTTTGCTATCTTTTATTGAGGTTTCTGTCTTGCTATCTTTTATTGAGGTTTGCTCTCTTTGCTATCTTTTATTGAGGTTTCTGCCTGCTATCTTTTATTGAGGTTTCTGTTTTGCTATCTTTTATTGAGGTTTCTCTCTTGCTATCTTTTATTGAGGTTTCTGCCTGCTATCTTTTATTGAGGTCTGTTGTGCTATCTTTTATTGAGGTTTTCAGTTTTGCTATCTTTTATTGAGGTTTCTGTCTTGCTATCTTTTATTGAGGTTTCTCTCTTGCTTATCTTTATGAGGTTTCTTTTGTCTTGCTATCTTTTATTGAGGTTTCTGTCTTGCTATCTTTTATTGAGGTTTCTGTCTTGCTATCTTTTATTGAGGTTTCTGTCTTGCTATCTTTTATTGAGGTTTCTGTTTTGCTATCTTTTATTGAGGTTTCTCTCTTGCTATCTTTTATTGAGGTTTCTGTCTTCTATCTTTTTTTGAGGTTTCTGTCTTGCTATCTTTTTATTGAGGTTTCTCTCTTGCTATCTTTATTGAGGTTTCTGTATTCTATCTTTTATTGAGGTTTCTTGTTTTTGCTATCTTTTTATTGAGGTTTCTGTCTTGCTATCTTTTATTGAGGTTTCTGTCTTGCTATCTTTTATTGAGGTTTCTGTCTTGCTATCTTTTATTGAGGTTTCTATCTTGCTATCTTTTATTGAGGTTTCTGTTTTGCTATCTTTTATTGTGGTTTCTGTCTTGCTATCTTTTATTGAGGTTTCTGTCTTGCTATCTTTTATTGAGGTTTCTGTTTTGCTATCTTTTATTGTGGTTTCTGTCTTGCTATCTTTTATTGAGGTTTCTGTCTTGCTATCTTTTATTGAGGTTTCTGTCTTGCTATCTTTTATTGAGGTTTCTGTCTTGCTATCTTTTATTGAGGTTTCTGCCTGCTATCTTTTATTGAGGTTTCTGTTTTGCTATCTTTTATTGAGGTTTCTGTTCTTGCTATCTTTATTGAGTTTCTGTCTTGCTATCTTTTTATGAGGTTTCTGTCTTGCTATCTTTTATTGAGGTTTCTGCCTTGCTATCTTTATTGAGGTTTCTGTTTAGCTATCTTTATTGAGGTGTCTGCCTTGCTATCTTTATTGAGGTTCTGTTTGCTATCTTTTATTGAGGTTTCTCTCTTGCTATCTTTTATTGAGGTTTCTGCCTTGCTATCTTTTATTGAGGTTTCTGTTTGCTATCTTTTATTGAGGTTTCTGTCTTGCTATCTTTTATTGAGGTTTCTGTCTTGCTATCTTTTATTGAGGTTTCTGTTTTGCTATCTTTTATTGAGGTTTCTGTCTTGCTATCTTTTATTGAGGTTTCTGCCTGCTATCTTTTATTGAGGTTTCTGTTTTGCTATCTTTTATTGAGGTTTCTGTCTTGCTATCTTTTATTGAGGTTTCTGTCTTGCTATCTTTTATTGAGGTTTCTGTCTTGCTATCTTTTATTGAGGTTTCTGCCTGCTATCTTTTATTGAGGTTTCTGTTTTGCTATCTTTTATTGAGGTTTCTGTTTTGCTATCTTTTATTGAGGTTTCTGTTCTTGCTATCTTTTATTGAGGTTTCTGTCTTGCTATCGTTATGAGGTTTCTGTTTTGCTATCTTTTATTGTGGTTTCTGTCTTGCTATCTTTTATTGAGGTTTCGTCTTGCTATCTTTTATTGGTTTCTGTCTTGCTATCTTTTATTGAGGTTTCTGTCTTGCTATCTTTTATTGAGGTTTCTGCCTGCTATCTTTTATTGAGGTTTCTGTTTTGCTATCTTTTATTGAGGTTTCTGTCTTGCTATCTTTTATTGAGGTTTCTGTCTTGCTATCTTTTATTGAGGTTTCTGTCTTGCTATCTTTTATTGAGGTTTCTGCCTTGCTATCTTTTATTGAGGTTTCTGTTTAGCTATCTTTTATTGAGGTGTCTGCCTTGCTATCTTTTATTGAGGTGTCTGTCTTGCTATCTTTTATTGAGGTTTCTGTCTTACGATCTGTCTTAATAGGATGGTTTTCTATTGATTTACTTGCGTATGGTTTATCCAAATGGGAAAATGGATTATTTCGTTGTGATCTGCAGGAATAAGACAAGTTTTTTTTTATTCATTGATCTCTGTATTGTTTATGTGAAAGGGAAAATAGAATATTTTTATTTTCATTTCGATCTGTATGAATAAGGTAGTTTCGCATTGGTTTATTTGAAATGGAAAGTATTTAAATAACTTAATGTTATTGATATAATATTTAATTTGACTTTTAGTGTGACATATCACAGAAAAACTCACTCTTGTATTAAAAGGCTTGATTCATCTTGACGTACGTATGAACACAGGTGTTGCGTGTAAGTGTGTGTGTGTGTGTGTATTCGAGCAAGAACGCCTGCATAGCAATTATATTAAACCCCTTTTGATATTCTCGACTTCAAATTCCCAAATTCAGTGGAACCAAAAGTCACTTTACAAAATATCCGATTTTCTGAAATTCTGTCAAATTGTGCTCTTGATTAGCTCAGCCAAGCTGAAATGGTACTATTATTTTGAGGCTGGACGCGGAGGGGGGGTGCTGCGGCGGCGTTGGTTATGCAGTGGTAGAAAATAAGTGACAACTATATTTCAGAATTGTTTTAATCGGGTTTTAAAAATAATCCCTCTTACTTTTCTGCAAAAGGAAATGATTGTGCCGCCTTTGTCTGTCGGTCCGCACTTTTTCTGTCCGACCTCGGATCTTACAAACTACTGAGGCTAGAGGGCTGCAAATTGGTATGGTGATCATCCACCTTCCAATTTATCAAACGTACCAAATTGCAGCCTCTAGCCTCAGTAATTTTTATTTTATTTAAGGCTAAAGTTAGCCATAATCATGCTACTGGCAACAATATAGGACAGGCCACCACCGGGCCGGGGTTAAAGTTTTCGAGGGCCACGGGTCTTGATTATACGCTATAGCGACTGTACAGAAAACTCGATTGCGCCGAAGAGACGTCGGTTTCATTCCTTCTCCTTCCCTCCTTTTTTTTTTTTTTTTTTTTTTTACATCATTCACGCAGATATAGACCATAAATTGCCCCTTCCATCGGCCTCTGCTTCGAATCCGGTACTGTTCTACCCTTTCACAATTTGACTATGATAAAACTCGATTCTCTCTGATCACATCCATTCCTGTGTGCAGTCAAAAAGGTATTTTTGATTTTTGGCTCCCTACCAGTGCTTCGTGCCCAATTTTTGTCCCGTGAAAAATGGAAAATGGAGATGCATTTTTTAACATTTATTTTTTATCATTTTTTGGGGGAGTACCGATATTCACTCTTTCTATAGATTAAATTGAAAGTCAGATTTCTAAAATGGGTAGTTTTCCGTTTAGATATTCTCGTATCCGAGTCCCAGACTACTAAGTATTTTCGTAACTAAGGTTATTATGCCAAACCCTGGCAGGGGCTTAGTGCTGTCAGTGAGGTGGTGCACTGCAGGCATTACTTAAGGTTCTTTGCAGCGTCCCATCGGCCCATCTAGCTAAACCTTCTTCCATTCCTTTAACTATACCTCCGTTCATATTCTCTTTCTTCCATCGTATAACAATTACCTTATAGGATATGAAATACTTTCCACTCGGTATATAGTTCCTCGCTAGAAGTGTGGTTTTCGCGCTCGGCTGCCAATCCGGTGGTCCGAAGTTCGATTCCCGGCTCTGCCAACGCGGAATCAGAGGAATTTATTTATGGTGATAGAAATTCATTTCTCGATATAGTGTGGTTCGGATCCCACAATAAGCTGTAGGTCCCGTTGATAGGTGACCAATTGGTTCCTAGCCACGTAAAAATATCTAATCCCTCGGGCCAGCCCTAGGAGAGCTGTTAATCAGCTCAGTGGTCTGGTAAAACTAAGATATACTTAACTTCCACTCGGTATACAGCCGATTCTGAGTTACAAACACACCTGGACTAGAGACTGTGGGTGATGCCATTAGCCGTCTGTTGAGGACTGCAATGTGTTCTTGTTTATGTTACGTGAATATATTGAACGCACCCCCTGACCTGCTCAAGCTATCGACGAGCCAATTTCCTCACCTGTCAGAGGACACGATGCTGGCATCTGCTGACATCTCCCGAGATCAGAACTCGGGTATGCTGACGTGAGCCAGATCTACGTGTTATGATACTGCCTTGATTAAATGTCTAACAAGAGGGCGAACTTTGTTATCAGCCTCTAGCGTGGTTGTAAAAGCTGAAAGACCCGGTGTACCTTTGTCTGAGGTGTCAGAGGTAGGATTTTTTTTTTGGGGGGTGACAGTTTGTTGTCAAGTTATTTATCATTTTCTGTAGTTGTTTTTAATGATTAATATCCCTCGACGTGGTGTATTGTTACTGGGAATTTCTCTTTGCTCCGGTAATGGATATAGAAATGATTATACGTTTATTGTGTTAGAAGTAGATTGTTAGTACAGTCGGTGTACATTTTACGTTTCAAAACCAATTCTAATTCCGCCCATTTTTTAGGAAGTTTTCAAATAATCAAAAGAGAAATTTCCAAGCAGAAACTAGAAAATAATAAACAGAATGAAAAAGGAGAAAGTAGAAAATAATAAACAGACTGAAAAATAAGAAAGCAGAAAATAAGTAAATAGAATGAAAAATTAATCCATGAATTCATCATTCATTCACTCAAAAGTAGTTATTATCTAGAAAAGGGTAACATGTGATCAACAATTCGTCCCTTCAATCCTACGTATATAACCTTCCCTCTCTCGAGCGTTGTGCGTTCCACTTTCTTAGGATTTATTCACCATTCTCTTTACTTTCAGTCTCTTTTTCTCTTATTTCCTTCAGATATGAATTAGTAATTAATTTTCTATCGTCATTTCTTTGAACTAGCGCACATAGCTTGCTTTAGACTAAGCCGGCCTTATGCCAACACGGACCTTCTCCTAAAGGCAGCCCTTAGGTATGAAAAAAGGTTTGATGGGAGGAAGAAGACTGCCATGGACCTCTGGACCCTGACGTACCAACAGAGAATACCACACACACACAAACAAACAAACATGACTATCCGGAAATATCCTTTTCAGAATCTTCTATAAAAATAAAGAACGAGAGGATCTGATCTTGTTTGTCTTCCCCCAGGTGACAGTAGGCGAGACATGAGACACCCCCTGCAAACCTGTTTGTCAGACCCGGGTGGGGTAGATAGAGGCTCGGGAGGGTAGGGGAGACAGCAGCTCCGGGTTCCAGCGCTCGCGCGCCAACAAACTCGCTGGGAATTAAAGGTTAATGTGAAAGTTATTGAAATTGTGAGAGCTATTGTACTTCGTTCTCTACTGTAAGAATGTTTTTTCACACAAATTCACGCCGTTTCGCCAAAGCTACCACCTGACTATTTGTTGCCTATATTTGCCGTCACCTCTGAGCTCATCACTCGCCTTGTGTAGCACCTGTTAAGCTTCTCATTCTCGCTTACGATGTAGCGACACGTGGCTCCTCTCGCTTGAACTCCTCATTGTTTTAGGTCTGAGCGCCAGTTGTTCTGTCATGTTGTTTGAAAGACGAAAGCTGGGTGTTTAAGGTTATGCAAGGTCTATGGGGTGTGTGGTGTATGTCAGTTTCTGTAGTTCTTTAAGTTATCGTAATTAAACAGAGATTGTTTATTTTAATAGGGAAACATTTCCAAATATATCAGATTTTGCTGTTCTGAAGTTATCATAATGAAACAGAGTGTGTATTTTAGTAGGGAAATGTCTCCAAATATATCGGTTTCTGGTTCTCAAGTCATCGTAATTAAACGGAGTTTCTGTATTTAAATAGGGAAACGTTTCCAAATATATCAGTTTCTGTTGTTCTTAAGTTATCATAATGAAACGGAAATTGTGTATTTTAGTAGGGAAACGTCTCCAAATATATCGGTTTCTGGTTCTTAAGTCATCGTAATGAAACAGAGATTGTGAATTTTAATAGGGAAACCTCCAAATATTATCAGATTTTGTTGTTCTGAAGTTATCATGATGAAACACCCTGTGTATTACAGTAGTGTAGCGTCCCCAATAATAATTTTTATTTTTATGATAGTTTTGTCAAAGCTCCTCACTATTTACATATCACGAAGTAATGGCTTTGTGTGTGTATGTGTGTGTGTGTTTTCTTTTGCAAAACCAGTAACCTTGCTGGGCTATGCTTCAAGACTCATAAAATGCGAAGTTTATAGTTACCGCAATAATGAAATGCATTAGCTTGATCTAGATCATTATATATGTTTTATATTGATTTTTATTGTGATTTTATCACTTGACAAAATTTAAGCCTCCGATGGTATGTCATTCACAAAACGAATTGTTGCTAGTACTCTGATTTCGACTTCTGATGAATTAATATAAATATTTAGAATGCTGACTAGAAACAGCGGCCCCACATAGAAATGGGAAAAACTGAAGGCAAAGAAGAAAAGAAGAAGATTTACAATTACATCCAGAACGTCTATACTCGGTTATTTTCCATCTGTCCACCAGCGTGTGATGTTTGCGTATGGTAACACTGCGTCCCGGGCTTTAGATAGTTACATTCAGCTTACATTCAACAATAATAATAACCCTATTTCGAATATTAACGGTGTAATTCGCATACAGTAAATTATTAAAACACTTCTCAGTTGCAAATGTACGCCCACATATCCTTTTATTTACCTAAAACTTACACATAGCGCGTAACTATCTAAAGCCCGGGACGCAGTGTTACCATACGCAAACACCACAGGCGGGTGGACAGATGGAAAAAAACAGAGTATAGATGCAATTAATTTGGAAAAACCACAAGAGCCAATTTTGAGAAGAAGGGAAATAGTGACACTGAAGTGTTTGGTAAGAGAGATAACAGGTCACAGTTAGGCTCCAGAGCGGATGGGACGAATATAAGTGGCACTCTGGGTCACTCTGGGTCCAAGCTTCTTAACCTGGGAACGAGGTTTTAAGTGGACCCTGATCTTCCAGCATTCCAGCAAGATGTCTAGAGACGAAACCAGAGGGGAAAATGGTTATTATTCTTACAAGCATCAATCACTCCGTGTTTTATTTTGATGCATTTTTCCGAAGCTGCTAACTGCTAACTTTAGCAGTTCCTATTTTATATGCATTTATTTGACATTGCAGATTGCTAAATCTAACAGTTCCTAGTTTTTATATATTCATTTGAAGTAGTTTATATATATACGTATATTATATATATATATATATATATATATATATATATTATATATATATATATATATTGAAAGCTACTAACTGCTAACTTTAGCAGTTCATATTTTATATGCATTTATTTGACGTTGCTCATTGCTAAATCCAACAATTCCTATTTTTTATATATTTATTTGAAGACGTTTTTATATGTTTATTGAAAGCCGCTAACTGCTAACAAGTATTTCTTAGTTTCTATACATTGAAGCTGCTAATTTTAGCATTTCCTTGCTTATGTACATTTATTTGAGGTTGCTGACTGGTAACTTTAGCAGTTTCTATTTTTTTTTTTTTACATTTATTTAAGTTCCTAACTGATGTCAGTAGCTCTTAACTGCAGTCGGTAGCTCTTATAGCAGACGGAACTCTCCTAACTGCAATCAGTACAAATGCACACGAAAGCTTAAAAATTGAGAGGTAACATAGAATAATACTTAAGTGAAATGCTACAGCGTGCAATTCACTCTCCTTGACTTAGATCTCTGGCTTAGACAAGTTGCAATGGACAATACTGAAGTTCTTTGAAGTTTGAAATGTAAGAAATTAGGAAGTTTTAGCATCTCTGGCGCAGATAATTTGGAAATAAAAAAAAATATTGAACCGCCTTGGAAGTTGAAATATGGGGGAAGAAAAACGTAAAAAGATTAACTTCTCTGGGGAGTAGATAATTAAAAAAAAAAAAAAAAAGCATGGCACTTCCTTGAATTAGGAAATATGAAAAAGGACAATATTGAAAAACGAAAAAAATCTTTTTAAAATATTACTTGAATTAGAAAATATATCAAAAAGAAAATTTATAAATGAAGAAATATTAAAGAATCCTTGAATCAGAATACTATATATATATATATATATATATATATATATATATATAATTATATATATATATATATATTTGGTGAGAGTTAAAAAAAAAACAGCATTTCCTTGAATTAGAAAATATGAGAAAAAGGACAATATTGAAGAACGAAAAAAATCTTTTTGAAAAATTCTTGAATTAAAAATTTATCATAAAAGAAAATTTTAGAAATTAAAAAATATTAAAGAATCCTGAATCAGAATATATGTGTATGTATATATATATATATATATATATATATATATATATATATATTATATATATATATATATATATATATATATATATATATATATATATATAAAATTGGCATTGCAGTTCCCTCAACGCAAGTTCAGCAGCTTAGCAGTCGAGCTTTTTTTTTTTTTTTTTTTTTTTTTACTGTGTGTCGTTTGGCTCAACGGTTGGGGTATCTGCTCCTGAGCCCTGTTGACACAAGGTATGTAAAGGGTAAACCACCCCCCGCCCCCTCCACCGTCCCCTCAGTCGCCCTTCCCGGTTGTTTGTTGGGTCCTGTTGACTCTAGATTTTTAGGGCCATTAGAGGAGAGCAAAATAGAACTACGTATTTCCCCCCCTTCTTCTTCTTCTTCTTCTTCTTCTTTATTCTTTGTCTCTGGGAGCGATGTTTAATCGCAGGTGAAATTCCTGATAGATGAGAAGGGAGTTGACTGATGTCAGTTGTCTGTTTTTATTCCATATTTCTTTCGTCAGGTCTCGAGAGTTTTCTCTTTGAGAAAATTCATTTCATTTTGAAAATTCACATTGAAATGTGAAGGGGTTCGAATGACTCATTTTTTTTTTATATTTCTGACGAATCTTTATTATTCTACCTGCAGTACTTTTATTTTATAACATGGCCTCTTTCCCTCTTAAAAGATTTGAACACGGCTCGCTTGGAATTTGTGCCAGTTCATGTTGTACCTAATAACTCATTTAAAATATTCCTTTTTAAAAGTGTATATATTTACCTGGAATTTATTTTACATAGCATCTTTTCCTCTTAAATATTTTAATGTGTGTTATGGTAATTATGTTGCTCCAAATTGTAGTTATAACTGAGACTTGTATCGAAATTAGTAAAGTTCCTTCTTAAATAATGAATATATGATTTTATTTACTAGTAAAACTTCTCACCCAAAGAAAAGGAGTTAACATTTACCCGTAATTAAGAATTGTAAAAGAATATACAATTTCATTTCAGCTTCCTACCCAACGTGAGTGAGATTCTTCAACATTGAAAGTGACCTCGAATCCATGATTATGCAGAATTCAAACACAGCTGAAGAAACTCTTTACGTCCAAAATTCAGGGGACCAGTTTTCAAAGTCCGACATAACTAGGATCATGTTTGCCGGAGCCCGAGCTGCCAAAACCACGTTTTGTAATTTCCCTTCAACACTGGTTGGGACAAAACCGGCTGCATAAGGCCTTCATTATACTAAATCTAGATTCTGTCATTCGATATGTGTCATGATCATGGAATGGTAGTAATTGGTAAAGGAGGTTGATAGGTCGTTGTTGTCAATAAATTTAACAAGAAGCTAATTTGAAATGAAATATATATATATATATATATATATACTATATATATATATATATATATATATATATATATATATATATAAAATACTCAAAACTGAAACGTGTTTGTTTGTGTTTGTTTACACACAGGAGCACACGGTCAAGACTAAGGGACAATATTATCTATATATCACCTAACTCCTCTCACCTCCCCCCCCCCATTATTGCTTTTCCCTACCACTTACCATTCCCAATCCTTTCCCCCCCCCCCCCTCCCTCCCCCCACCCCCCCCACCTCTCCCACTCCCCTAACTCCAGGGGTTTCAGAGTTTTAGTTGAAAATGGACCTTTTGTTGACACTGTAGTATATAGAAATGTTCCTCTATGATAATGATATTTGATGTTTTTGTTAATGTTATTAGAATCTACTATAGTTGGTTCACTTAAGGTAGATTCTTGGATGAGCCGTAAGCTTACGAGACGTTTGTTTGGCGGCCGCTGATTGGCTGGGACCGGGAGGTAGGCAGCTCCCAGCCAATCAGCGCCTGCCAAACAAACGTCTCGTAGGCATAG
>NC_061089.1:70852854-70870354 GCF_015104395.2 Macrobrachium nipponense
AGATGGGAGCAACATCAAACACATAGATGAGACAGGATACAAATACCGGGGAATGATGGAAGGAGGAGATATAAAACACCAAGAGATGAAGGACACGATCAGGAAAGAATATATGCAGAGACTCAAGGCGATACTCAAGTCAAAACTCAATGGAGGAAATATGATAAAAGCCATAACACATGGGCAGTGCCAGTAATCAGATACAGCGCAGGAATAGTGGAATGGACGAAGGCAGAACTCCGCAGCATAGATCAGAAAACCAGGAAACAAATGACAATACACAAAGCACAACTACACCCAAGAGCAAATACGGACAGACTATACATAACACGAAAGGAAGGAGGGAGAGGACTACTAAGTATAGAGGACTGCGTCAACATCGAAAACAGAGCACTGGGGCAATATCTGAAAACCAGTGAAGACGAGTGGCTAAAGAGTGCATGGGAAGAAGGACTAATAAAAAGTAGACGAAGACCCAGAAATATACAGAGACAGGAGAAAGACAGAAAGAACAGACGACTGGCACAACAAACCAATGCACGGACAATACATGAGACAGACTAAAGAACTAGCCAGCGATGACAATTGGCAATGGCTACAGAGGGGAGAGCTAAAGAAGGAAACTGAAGGAATGATAACAGCGGCACAAGATCAGGCCCTAAGAACCAGATATGTTCAAAGTACGATAAACGGAAATAACTTCTCTCCCATATGTAGGAAGTGCAATACGAAAAATGAAACCATAAACCACATAGCAAGTGAATGCCCGGCACTTGCACAGAACCAGTACAAAAAGAGGCATGATTCAGTGGCAAAAGCCCTCCACTGGAGCCTGTGCAAGAAACATCAGCTACCTTGCAGTAATAAGTGGTACGAGCACCAACCTGAAGGAGTGATAGAAAACGATCAGGCAAAGATCCTCTGGGACTATGTATCAGAAACGGATAGGGTGATACGTGCAAACAGACCAGACGTGACGTTGTTTGACAAAGTCAAGAAGAAGGTATCACTCATTGATGTCGCAATACCATGGGACACCAGAGTTGAAGAGAAAGAGAGGGAAAAAATGGATAAGTATCAAGATCTGAAAATAGAAATAAGAAGGATATGGGATATGCCAGTGGAAATCGTACCCATAATCATAGGAGCACTAGGCACGATCCCAAGATCCCTGAAAAGGAATCTAGAAAAACTAGAGGCTGAAGTAGCTCCAGGACTCATGCAGAAGAGTGTGATCCTAGAAACGGCACACATAGTAAGAAAAGTGATGGACTCCTAAGGAGGCAGGATGCAACCCGGAACCCCACACTATAAATACCACCCAGTCGAATTTGAGGACTGTGATAGAGCAAAAAAAAGAAAAAAAAAAATAATAATAATAATAATAATAATAATAATACCTTAGTGGCGTGTTTGGTATGTTCTTGGCCTGTCACCTCGGTGGCTGCGAGTTCGATTCTCGGGCATTCCATTGAGGCGTCAGAGATGTGTCTTTCTGGTGATACAATTTCACGCTCGACGTGGTTCGGAAGTCACGTCAAGCCGTCGGTCCCGTTGCTGAATAAAACCACTGGTTCCATGCAACGTAAAAACACCATACAAACAAACACACAAGCAACAACAACAACAACAACAACAACAACAACAACAACAATAACAATAACAATAATAATATTCTTTGTAAGCTTGAATTATTTAAAGTCAGTGTCTCCTGTGGTGGGCTTGTTCCATCTACTGAATAATAATGATAATAATGATAGTAATAATAAGGCCTCCGACTGTTAAAATATTCCATGACGGGAAATAATGAACTCCAGAAGCCTGAAAGATAAAAGTGGGCTTCCGCGATGAAGTTATAATGACGAAGTTAGCGAAGTGAGACCGAAGTTTGCGTAGTTACTTAAAGTCAGAGCTCGACTCTGGAGTATGAAGCTGCCCAGGAAAAGAGAAGCTTTTTGCGAGGATGAGTGGAAAACCAGTATATAATAAAAAAAGAAAAATTCCTCCGGGCAATCGAGTTTCCTGTACACCGTATAATCAAGGCACCGAAAATACGTCTTATCTTTCGGTGATCTCGGGATACATAATCACTCACACACTTTTAGTAATTTTATTTTGATCGTTCATTTTTTAAAATGAAACTTTCATAAATCTCTCTCTCTCTCTCTCTCTCTCTCTCTCTCTCTCTCTCTCTCTCTCTCTCTCTCTCTCTTGTTGTCATGCTGTCTGTCTGTCTGCCTTGTCTCTTCTTTTCATCTTTTTATTTCTTAAACTGCCAAAAAATTCTTGGCATTTTCAGTTTTCTATTAAATCAGGCTTTGAATGTTAATCAGTTTTAGCTAGACAATCGAGTGAATACTTTTCCACTTATACATTATAATTGTAAACATTGTTCAAATGCATTTCTTTTGGAAAGGTTCACTCCATTTCTGAAATCAAGTGTTAGTTTTAATTTTTTTTCCTGAGTTGCAATATAACCTTTCGCAAAATTTTTCAGACTGTTCCTGGGCCTCACAATTGTGCGTAATATTTGGCATAGATGAATTTTCTCTAAATATAATATCATTCTTAGCTACCTTGAATTGTTTCGTGTTATTTTTTATTTGTTGGACAGGGTCTTGATTTTTTTTTTTTTTTTTTTACAATTTGGTAACATTTTTTTGAAGTGTTAAATAATTTAATCTCCAATTATTATTATTATTACTTTTTTTTTTCTTTTTGCTCTATCACAGTCCTCCAATTCGACTGGGTGGTATTTATAGTGTGGGGTTCCGGGTTGCATCCTGCCTCCTTAGGAGTCCATCACTTTTCTTACTATGTGCGCCGTTTCTAGGATCACACTCTTCTGCATGAGGCCCGGAGCTACTTCAGCCTCTAGTTTTTCTAGATTCCTTTTCAGGGATCTTGGGATCGTGCCTAGTGCTCCTATGATTATGGGTACGATTTCCACTGGCATATCCCATATCCTTCTTATTTCTATTTTCAGATCTTGATACTTATCCATTTTTTCCCTCTCTTTCTCTTCAACTCTGGTGTCCCATGGTATTGCGACATCAATGAGTGATACTGTCTTCTTGACTTTGTCAATCAACGTCACGTCTGGTCTGTTTGCACGTATCACCCTATCCGTCCTGATATCATAGTCCCAGAGGATCTTTGCGTGATCGTTTTCTATCACTCCCTCAGGTTGGTGCTCGTACCACTTATTAGTGCAAGGTAGCTGATGTTTCTTGCACAGGCTCCAGTGGAGGGCTTTTGCCACTGAATCATGCTTCTTTTTGTACTGGTTCTGTGCAAGTGCCGGGCATTCGCTTGCTATGTGGTTTATGGTTTCATTTTTCGTATTGCACTTCCTAAATATGGGAGAGATGTTATTTCCATCTATCGTTCTTTGAACATATCTGGTTCTTAGGGCCTGATCTTGTGCCGCTATTATCATTCCTTCAGTTTCCTTCTTTAGCTCTGCCCTCTGTAGCCATTCCCATGTGTCATCGCTGGCTAGTTCTTTAGTCTGTCTCATGTATTGTCCGTGCATTGGTTTGTTGTGCCAGTCCTCTGTTCTGTCTGTCATTCTCCTGTCTCTGTATATTTGTGGGTCTTCGTCTACTTTTATTAGTCCTTCTTCCCATGCACTCTTTAGCCACTCATCTTCACTGGTTTTCAGATATTGCCCCAGTCATTCTCCTGTCTCTGTATATTTGTGGGTCTTCGTCTACTTTTATTAGTCCTTCTTCCCATGCACTCTTTAGCCACTCATCTACATCGTCACTGGTTTTCAGATTATTCCCCAGTGCTCTGGTTTTCTCGGTGTCGACGCAGTCCTCTATACTTAGTAGTCCTCTCCTCCTTCCTTTCGTGTTATGTATAGTCTGTCCGTATTTGCTCTGGGTGTAGTGCTTTGTGTATTGTCATATGTTTCCTGGTTTTCTGATCTATGGTGCAGAGTTCTTCCTTCGTCCATTCCACTATTCCTGCGCTGTATCTGATTACTGGCACTGCCCATATGTTTATGGCTTTTATCATATTTCCGGCGTTGAGTTTTGACTTGAGTATCGCCTTGAGTCTCTGCATATATTCTTTCCTGATCGTGTCCTTCATCTCTTGGTGTTTTATATCCCCTCCTTCCATTATTCCCAGGTATTTGTATCCTGTCTCATCTATGTGTTTGATGTTGCTCCCATCTGGTAGCTTTATCCCTTCAGTTCTCGTTACTTTGCCTTTTGTATGTTGACTAAGGCGCATTTTTCTATTCCAAACTCCATCCTGATGTCCCCAGATACAATCCTTACAGTCTGGATTAGGGTATCTATTTCCTTGATGCTCTTACCATACAGCTTGATGTCGTCCATGAACATCAGATGGTTGATTCTGTTGCCTCTTTTCTTGAGTTGGTACCCGGCATCCATCTTCTGTAGTACTTTTGTCATGGGAATCATGGCTACTACGAAGAGTATTGGGGACAGTGAGTCGCCCTGGAAGATCCCTCTCCTGATATTAACCTCTGCTAGTCTTATTCCAGAGCTTGTAAGTATTGTATTCCAGTTGCGCATTGTATTTTTGAGGAAGCTGATGGTGTTTTCCTCTGCCCCATATATTTTCAGGCATTCTGTTAGCCATGTGTGTGGTATCATGTCGAAGGCTATTCGTGGGTGTAGGGCCTTGAAGTTTTTGAGCCAGTATCCATGGACTTCATCGGGCTTTCCAGTTTGGCATTTTCTTTAGTTGGTGTCTGACTGTGTCTGTCGTGATCTCTGTGAATCTTTGTTTTATTCTCCCTGTTTCTTCTTCCTTGACTTCCTGAAGCCATGTTGCTTGTTTGTTGTGTGATACCGGATTACTCCATATGTTTTCCCCAGAGTCTCTTACTTGGTTCGGCTTCAGGAATTTAATGGGGTGGTTGTCTTCCCCTCTTAGTTGGCTGTATAGTCTCTTCTGGTTGGTTCCGAATAGTTTTGTTCTGTTGGTATCCCTTATTTCCTGTTCATGTACCGTTGGATCTTATGTGCTTTGGCCTTAAGCCTCTGTTTTACATCTTCTATTGTGTTGTTAGTCCCCTCTCTGTACTTTGTATTTCTCGTTGAGTTCCGCCCTTGTTTTCTTGCTTCTTAGCCTTTTTTCTGCCATCTCTTTCAGTTTACTCAAGTCAGATCTCATCACCATGGTTTGCTTTTCCAGGCGCCTTTTCCAAGGAGGTTGCTGTTTTGGTTTCTGTTGTTGGGTTGGTTGCTGGTGGTTGGTGTTCGAAGCCCCATCAGTTCTGCTACTAACTCTTGCTCCTGACATATACCAAGTTATTTGTTTCTGTGATACTGGTGGTGTGATTAAATGCCATTATTTCATTGACCTCACTTGTTTCTTTTCTCCCTTAATTCTTGGTGTGTAGGCTTTCATTGTGGAGGGGATCTTTGTTCTCTCTGGATCTGGCTCCATCCATTGTCTAATCTTTTCTACCCATTCCGTCCTCTCTGTTACTTCGTCGGTGTTTCTTCGTGTGTCGTTGTTGTGCCTACCTCATCCTCCCTGTCGTCTTTCTGTGGCATCGTCTCTCAGTTCGTCTTCGTGTAATTCGTTGTCGTGTGACATTCCCCTTTCCAGTTCTTCTCTTTTCTGTTGGGGAGAGCCAGTTGTTTTTCTTTATGTTCCTTACTTGGTCTGCACCAGCCTTTCTCTTTGTGGGGGGGTGTTTATTCCTCTCATTCCAGATGTTGACCGAATCTTTCTTCTATATCCTCTCTCCGTCGGGTTGCTTCTGATGTAGCATCTCCATATTTCCTTATTTTCTTCTCTTGTCCATTTTCTTCCTTTTTGCTTTCTGTAGCTCCAATCTCAGGCTGTTGATTACTTTCGTTGTGGTGATCAGTGCTGGATGACGACCTCCAAGTACCTGACCGTCTTCCCCTTCAATTGGGTTGAATACCTGGTTGCCGGACGAAGCTCCTCTGTTGCCAGAGGTTCCATTTACGTCGTTGTCGTTTATTCCTTCATTTCTTTCCATCATTGCTGAGTTTTGCTAGTTAACCCATAGCTGGACCCTACCCCATCAGGGATAGGTACTCCATTTACAGCTGAGTAGACAGGAAATTATGGTAAAGAAATCCTTTCCCAAGGAATCAACGCCGAGGAGACGCGGTTCACCCATCCAACGACTGGCCAGCCCCAATGTTGCTTAACTTGGGACTTGAGTCCATTGAGGACCTAACCCACTCCTCCACGGCGCCACATTATTATTATTGATTATTATTATTATTATATTATTATTATTATTATTATTATTATTATTATTATTATTATTATTATTGGAAGAAGACCTTCTTTTAAACAGATGCTGTTGAATAAAATGGCAGAATTAGGCAAATTGTTCTTAATTATTTTTTTATTCTTCTTATGACTCGCTTCTCTGGCTAGTAATAAGAACAAATTATTATTATTATTGGAAGAAGACCTTCTTTTAAACAGATGCTGTTGAATAAAATGGCAGAATTAGGCAAAAAATTGTTTCTTTTAAAATTCTTTTTTTTTAATTTTTTTTTTTATTCTTCTTATGACTCGCTTCTCTGGCTAGTAATAAGAACAAATTTTTCGGTTAATAATTTCAAAACACACTTTTGTTTCCTACTGGCTCGAGGTGTTCCTAAGCGTCAACAAAAGGGTGAAGGCTTTAGTCGAGCAATAACCTTTATTGATATCTTGTCAGGTTCTCGTGACGGAAGGATTGACCGAATCAGAAAAGCAGCTTAAGTTTATCCGTCTTAACGTTTCTGTTATTGCTCGTTTGTTTTTACTTGTCTGTTGGTGTAATCTGTATGTATTCCGTTATTGCCTGTTGCTTTCTCTAATTGCTTATAAGGATTAAGGATAGGGCTTATGGATGGCCTTGTTTATGGTCTTGTGTCAGAGGAATGGTTGGTTGTGTTGGATAATAATAATATTAGTAATAATAATAATTTGTGTCTAGAGTTACTACGACTTTCTTTTGACTTAATTTTGGTGTAGTAACTCGTTCTACGTACCCACTAAATTCTTCAAAGATAGCGCAGTAGTAAACTTGCAAATAAATAAATAAATAAATAAATAAATCTTCCTTTAGAGCCTTCTATGAATAACACTAATGTTAAAAACTCTCCTTGACAGATAACTAGGTCCTGAATCGCATGCTTGTAACTAGATTAAATGCAAGATGAAATGTGCATTGCTGCCTCCCATGGGATCATCAACCCAAAATAATATGAAAGTTCGAATTAGGTTTGGTTTCAGAACTGTCATTTTGATGCTTGCAATTAGATTCATTAAAAAAAAAAATCCTCCGAAGAAAATCGAGTTTTCTGTACAGCGTATAATCTATCTATCGGTGATCTCCGTATAATGCTGTATGACCCGCGGCTCATGAAACTCAGCCGGCAGTGGTGGCTTGTCCTATACCCCGTTGCCAGACGCTCGATAATGGCTTACTCTAACCTTAAATGAATTAGAAACTAGTAAGGCTAGAGGGCTGCAATTCGGTATGTTTGATGATTGGAGGGTGGTTGATCAACATATGAATTTGCAGCCCTCTAGCCTCAGTTAGCTTTTAAGATCCGAGGACGGACAGAAAAGGTCGTCATTTGCAGAAAGCTAAAAATGTGCATTGTTGCCTGCAAGGAGTATCGTCCCAAAATGATATAAGATAGATCAACTCGGATGTGATTTCAGAATTGTCGTAGACATTGGCTTCAAGAGACTTGGTAATTCGGTCTAGTCATGAATTGAAAACAATCCTATTGCACAAAACGATACAGTATCGTCCGTCTCAATGTCGCAGGTATCGTGGAGTATCGTTAATATCCGAGGTTATCGTCCATTTTGCAAGCAGTAACCAAACCTTCTTTTTAGTTTTCTGTAAAAAGGAGAGAGAGAGAGAGAGAGAGAGAGAGAGAGAGAGAGAGAGAGAGAGAGAGAGAGAGAGATGACTTTGTCTGTCCTTCCGCGCTTTTTTCTATCGTGCTTTTTCTGTCCGCCCTCAGATCTTGTAAAACTGCTGAGGCTAGAGGGCTGCAAATTGGTATGTTGATCATCCACCCTCCAATCATCAAACGTACCAAATTGCAGCCCTCTAGCCTCAGTAGTTTTTATTTTTTAAAGGTTAAATGTAGCCATAGTCGTGCCATTGTTAAAGTTACAGAGACTATTTTCGTTGTTCTTGATTATACGCTGTACAGAAAACTCGTTTGCGCCGTGGAAACTGCGTCGCATTATTTACTTGTCTATTCTTACGTTGCCTTAGCGGTTGCAGTAGATATTCCGACGAAAAAAGCGACTGTTGCGGGGGGGGGGGGCGGGGGTGGGGGTGTTTAGGATTGGGGGGGGCTGGGGGGGGCGGGGGGGGGGGGGGGGTCGGTTAGAGGGGTAGCGGTTAGAGGGGTAGGCGGATCCCTAAATTGGATATACAAACTTTCAACGGAGCCGATATGATTAGGTGCTATATTTTTCATAAATGTTTGCACCGGTTGATGCACTGTCCATCTCTGTCGTCGCTTGGTTGTCATATCTTAGTAGCGCGCGCGCGCGCGCACACACACACACACACACACACACACACACACACACACACACACACATATATATAATATATATATATATAGATATATATATATATATATTTGAGAGGAATTGACCAAGAGCATTCGTGTATTTTTCGCACCTCCTCAGTGTCAAGTTTAGACAAATAGTTTTTAAATCTCAGTACCATAGTTGTTGAGTTTATGTATTGCCGCCACAGAGGTGTCTTTGTAACAAATAATGATATTTTTTTGTATCACTTGGCCATGACAATGTATGTATGTGTATATATATTTAGATATATAAAATAAATGTAATATGTGTATATTTATTTATACATATACTTTCAAGGTATATATACTTTTAACTACTGAACTGATAGTGAGTCGATAATATCCACGGCATCAGTCCTTCCGTGTACCTTCAAAACAAGTCTCATCAACAGTGCATCAACCCCACTTATGCGCATTTCATAAAAAAAAAAAAAAAAAAAAAAAAAAAAAAAAAAAAAAAAAAAAAAAAAAAAAAATCTGCCTTGCGCTCTCTTGTGTTGTATCATTGTAACTAAACCTCCTTTAGTGGAAGCAAGTCTTCCACCCTCCGAGCTCCCCTCCTCATACCACTTGTTTGTAGACTTTTCATCAACCTATCAATTCCCATTTTCACCGCGTGACCGAACCAAGTCAAAACGCGCTAATTCCTCATTGTGTACGTACTAGCTTTGTTAGTGGGTCTTGCTCGTTTCTCTGCTCTTCTCATCCTCGCCTTGTGTTTATTTGGATTGTTAAGTATATTGATTTTATTTAATTTCTCTTTATCTTTATCCTTACACAATTGTAGAATACCCTCTCTCTCTCTCTCTCTCTCTCTCTCTCTCTCTCTCTCTCTCTCTCTCTCTCTCTCTCTTTTCTTTATACTGCCTTCATTTTTTAAATTTAGATTTAATTATATTAATTTTATTTAATTTCTATTTTATGATCTCTACACAATTAAAGAAATAACAACACTCTCTCTCTCTCATCGCTCTCTCTCTCTCTCTACTCTCTCTCTCTCTCTCTCTCTCTTCTTCTTTCATATCTCTGCTTTCATTCTAAATAGCCTTATTTTTTGAAATTTAGATTTAAGTATATTAATTTTATTTAATTTCTATTTTATGCTCTCTACACCATAAATTAAAGAAACGAAACTCTCTCTCTCTCTCTCTCTTTTCTTTTCTTTTCTTTATACTGCCTTCATTTTTTAAATTTAGATTTACGTATATTAATTTTATTTAATTTTTCTATTTTATGATCTCTACACAATTAGAAAAATCACTCATCTCATCTCTCTCTCTCTACTCAAAATCTCTCTCTCTCTATTCTCGTCTCTCTATCTCATCTCTCTCTCTCTCTTTTCTTTATACTGCCTTAATTTTTTTAAATTTAGATTTAAGTATATTAATTTGATTTAATGTCTCTATTTTATGATCTCTACACAATTAAAAAAAATAACACTCTCTCTCTCTCTCTCTCTCCATGCCTTGCGAGCCCGCCCTTCGTGGGAAAAGGCAATAACAAAAGCCTTCAATATTGAGGTGTTTCCTGGCCAAAAATTTGCCACCAAGATTCAATTTCCTTCATCAACCAATACACAGAACGCCCTTATTGGTTTTCCAGATACCCTTTATTAGGATTTCCCGACTGTAGCAGCAGCAGCAGTACCACTCCCCCCCTTCCCCTCCCCCTTCCCTGAAGGTCCCTAGATAAACAAAATAAAAGGAAAAAGAAGAAGAAACGAAAACGAAAAAGGCAGTTATCAATTACCCCGACGTCTGGGGAAGGAAGTCTTGATGTACTGTTTTTTTTTCTTTCTCTTTTTCCGGAACTCCTTGGTTTCCGGGACAGTGAACTCGTCTATTGATCATTTCACACATCAAATGATGTTTTGCGTGAATTTTTTCTACTTGAAATGGAGCTTTTGCTGAGTAATATTGTTTACTTTACGTGGGTCTCTTGGATATAATATTGTTTACTTTAAATGAATCTCAGGGGAAGTAATATTGTTTACTTTAAATGGATATCAAGGGAAATAATATTGTTTACTCTAGATGGAAGTTTATGGAAGTAATATTGTTTACTTTAAATGGATTGCTAGGATATAATATTGTTTACTTTAAGTGGGTCTCTTGGATATAATATTTTTTACTTTAAATGGATCTCAAGTGAAGTAATATTGTTTACTTTAAATGGAAGTTTTGGGGAAGTAATATTGTTTACTTTAAATGGTTCGCTTGGATATAATATTGTTTCTTTAAGTGGATCTCAGGTGCAGTAATATTATTTACTTTAAATTGAACTATGGGGAAATAATATTGTTCACTTTAAATAGGCCTCTTGGGAAGTATTATTTTACATTTTAAGTGGAACTATGGGTAAGTAATATTGCTTACGTCAAATGGAAATATGGGAAATTAATATTGTTTACTTTAAGTTGAAGTATGGGTAAGTAATATTATTTACTTTAAATGGAATTATTGTTTACTTTAAATGGAACTCAGATAAAGTAATATTGTTTTACTTTACATGGATCTCGGTGAAGTAATAATATTGTTTACTTTAAATGGATTGTGGGTGAAGTAATAATATTGTTTACTTTAAATGGAATTGTGGGGAAGTGATATTGTTTACTTTAAGTGGGTCTCTTGGATATAATATTGTTTACTTTAAATGGATCTCTTGGATGTAATATTGTTTACTTTAAATGGATCTCAGTTGAAGTAATATTGTTTACTTTAAATGGATCTCAGTTGAAGTAATATTGTTTACTTTAAATGGATCTCAGTTGAAGTAATATTGTTTATTTTAGATGGAAGTGTGGGGAAGTAATATTGTTTACTTTAAGTGGGTCGCTTGGATATAATATGGTTTACTGTAAATGGATTCCAGATGAAATGATATCGTTTACTTTCAATGGAACTATGGGAAGTAATATTGTTTACTTTAAATAATCCTCTTGGGAAGTATTATTGTTTATTTTAAATGGAACTGTAGGGAAGTAATATTGTTTATTTATGTGGATCCCTTGGAAATTAATAGTGGTAGTAGTGTTTACTTTAATGTTTTTTTTAAATTGGCAGTTTAGCTATAGATGCTATGTATTTATTTACCCAATATTTTTGCAGAGTTTTATAAACTCGACGTATTTTGATGCAGATGCCTTTATATTTTGGATATTTGTCAAAAATGTTAGTGCTTTGCTACACTGCAGTTTTCATTCTTTGGATTCAGAAGCTGTGAATTAGGACGTGTTTTTCTCGTTGAAAAATAACGCCATCCTCTGAATATTAAATCTCATTTCTAAGGACGGAATGCAAGGTGCAGATAAACCTCATTAAGATTCTACTTTCGGAAATGAGCCACAACCTTCTGAAATTTGAAAGATGGAATGAAGATAAAAGCACGAGGGAAATACAATCCCTATATTTTGTTTAGGAGATTAATTCCTAAACTACTTGATTTAAAATGAGATGGTGACATATGTGTACTTTACTCACGCTGGTTTTATTCACTGCATATGCTTTAATTTACCTATGCCATTTATTTGTGCTAAACAACAATTTGGGAATTTATTAAATCATTTTGGTGAACAGACATGGAATAAAGGTAGAAAGAGAGAAAAAGACATGGAATAAGGATACAGAGAGAAAAAAGACATGGAGTAAGGATAGAGAGAGAAAAAAAAAGACATGGTATAAGGATAGACAGAAAGAAAGACATGGAATAAGGATAGAAAGAGAGAAAAAAAGAGATGGAATAAGGATAGACATAGAGAAAAGACATGGAACAAGGATACACAGAAAAAAATGACATGAAATAAGCATAGAGAGAGAGAAAAAACAAACATGGAATAAGGACAGAAAAAAAAGACACGGTATAATGATACAGAAAAAATGTCATGGAATAAGGATAGACCGAGAGAAAAATAAGACATGGAATATGGATAGAAAAGAGCAAAAAAAAAAAATACATGCAATTAGACATAGAGTAAAAACGACATGGAATAAGGACAGAGAGAGAAAAAAAGACATGGAATAAAGATAGACATAGATAAATAAAAAGACATGGAATATGGATATACAGAAAAAAAGACATGGATTAAGTAGACAGAAAAAAGACATGGAATAAGGACAGGCAGATAAACAGAAAAAAAAACAAGACATAAAATAAGAAGGGATTCTCGCCTCTCTGATGATATATTTCTAGACACAGACAAAGAGAGAGAGAGAGAGAATTTTCCATCGAGATTTTAATATATCACTGCTTGGAGGCAATGAAATGGAGTATAAGGGTTGTGGGTTGGGTGGGTTGGGGGGGGGGGGGAGATAAGAAGCCATAATAAATGGGCTTTGCAACCCTCTGCTCAGGAGGAATTAATGAAGATACGAACTTCATGAAGATATTTAGAGCTCGTCCAACAGGGAAAGAGACTGCATTGCAAAATCCTCCTGAAGCTGCCGGAGAAATAAGTCTCTGTTAATAGGACTTCATAGGACTTCAGATTCAGGAATATTTTTTCCATAACTGATGAAGTCTTATTTTTTTATTATTATTATTATATTTTCTTTCAACTTACAGATTAGCACTGCTTCATCTTCAAACGAATTTGCTAACGAACGCGCCATGCTTTTATTTTCATTTTTCAAATATTTATTTTTTTTAAGAACGAAATTCATAAATTTTTTTTATTCTGCATTTCTCCGATCCAGAGGACAAAAATGATTCCTGCCTTTGGCAGAGCTTAATGGCGGAAGTTATTGCAAATGCAAATTTTACTGCAAAATATGAGTTTTTTTCCCTTCTTTTTTTTTTCCACGAAAAATTGAAGCACCGTTTATTAGCATCGAATCGATTAGTCAAGTCTTTCCAATGTCTCAATTTACGCAATTATGGGAATTTATTCAGTATTCTGTAACGTAAATCGAAAACCAGGATTTGTAAGCCTCGCTTGGAATCGAAAACCAGGATTTGTAAGCCTCGCTTGGAATCGAAAACCAGGATTTGTAAGCCTCGCTTGGAATCGAAAACCAGGATTTGTAAGCCTCTCTTGGAATCGAAAACCAGGATTTGTAAGCCTTGTTTGTTTTTAATCGAAACCAGGATTTTGTAAGCCTTGTTTTGGAATCGAAAACCAGGATTTGTAAGCATCTCTTGGAATCGAAAACCAGGATTGTAAGCCTCTCTTGGAATCGAAAACCAGGATTTGTAAGCCTCGCTTGGAATCGAAAACCAGGATTTGTAAGCCTCTCTTGGAATCGAAAACCAGGATTTGTAAGCCTCTCTTGGAATCGAAAACCAGGATTTTTAAGCCTTGTTTGGAATCGAAAACCAGGAATTTGTAAGCCTTGTTTGGAATCGAAAACCATGGATTTGTAAGCCTCTCTTGGAATCGACCCACCCGGATTTGTAAGTCCTCGCTTGGAATCGAAAAACTAGGATTTGTAAGCCTCTCATTGGAATCGAAAACCAGGATTTGTTAATAAGCCTCGCTTGGAATCGAAAACTAGGATTTGTAAGCCTCTCTTGGAATCGAAAACCAGGATTTGTAAGCCTCGCTTGGAATCGAAAAACCAGGATTTGTAAGCTCTCGCTTGGAATCGAAAACCAGGATTTGTAAGCCTCGCTTGGAATCGAAAACCAGGATTTGGGGGGTTTGTAAGCCTCGCTTGGAATCGAAAACCAGGATTTGTAAGCCTCTCTTGGAATCGAAAACCAGGATTTGTAAGCCTCTTCTTGGAATCGAAAACCAGGATTTGTAAGCCTCTCTTGGAATCGAAAAACCAGGATTTGTAAGCCTTGCTTGGAATCGAAAACCAGGATTTGTAAGCCTCTCTTGGAATCGAAAACCAGGATTTGTAAGCCTCTCTTGGAATCGAAAACCAGGATTTGTAAGCCTCTCTTGGAATCGAAAACCAGGATTTGTAAGCCTCGCTTGGAATCGAAAACCAGGATTTGTAAGCCTCGCTTGGAATCGAAAACCAGGATTTGTAAGCCTCGCTTGGAATCGAAAAACCAAGATTTGTAAGCCTCTCTTGGAATCGAAAAACCAGGATTTGTAAGCCTCTCTTGGAATCGAAAACCAGGATTTGTAAGCCTTGTTTGGAATCGAAAACCATGGATTTGTAAGCCTCTCTTGGAATCGAAAAACCAGGATTTTGTTAAGCCTCTTCTTGGAATCGAAACCAGGATTTGTAAGCCTCTCTTGGAATCGAAAACCAGGATTTGTAAGTAAGCCTCGCTTGGAATCGAAAACTAGGATTTGTAAGCCTCTCTTGGAATCGAAAACCAGGATTTGTAAGCCTCGCTTGGAATCGAAAACTAGGATTTGTAAGCCTCTCTTGGAATCGAAGCCAGGATTTGTAAGCCTCTCTTGGAATCGAAAACAGGATTTGTAAGCCTCGCTTGGAATCGAAAACCAGGATTTGTAAGCCTCGCTTGGAATCGAAAACCAGATTTGTTTTAAGCCTCGCTTGGAATCGAAACCAGGATTTGTAAGCTTCGCTTGGAATCGAAAACCAGGATTTGTAAGCCTCGCTTGGAATCGAAACCAGTATTTGTAAGCCTCGCTTGGAATCGAAACCAGGATTTGTAAGCCTCGCTTGGAATCGAGAACCAGGATTTGTAAGCCTCTCTTGGAATCGAAAACCAGGATTTGTAAGCCTCGCTTGGAATCGAAAAACCAGGATTTGTAATCCTCGCTTGGAATTGAAACCAGGATTTGTAAGCCTCGCTTGGAACAAACTGGTGATCGAGTGGATGGGTACACAAGGTTACAGTTACTTCAGTCATCATTTAACTGAAGGAGACTTACAACTGTTGCAATTTACAATATGGCCGAGCGCTGGGACCTATGAGGTTATTCAGGGAAATTGAGAGTGAAAATGTTACAAAGGCGTTACAAGAGGGAAACCTCTAAGCAGTTGCGCAACGAAACAATTGTTAGAAGAGGGTGGAATGTAAGATGGAAGAAGGAATATGCAAGGAGGTATAGTAAAAGGAATGAAAGGAGTTGCAGCTAGGGGGCCGAAGGGACGCTGCAAAGAACCTTCAGTAATGCCTACAGTGCACCTTGCGTGAGGTGCACTGACGGCACTTTATAACTTTTACAAAATGCAACACTTGAACATCCAAGCGTCCAAAGAATACGGTGTTCATTGTAAAGGGGTTACAGAAGATAACAGGAATAACAGAAGGAAGAGATAAGGTATAAGAATAAAAGAACAATTAAAAATTGATAAATGAACAGATAAAAATATCAATAAGTTATTGAATGTACACTGAGAACAACTTTAACATTTGAGATTCTGATTACACAACATTATCCACTAAAGTTTCCGTAAACATTATCATTGTACCTATTTTGTGACGGCTAAGAAATATTTAGGAAAAGAACGTTATAATACGACTCATAATTTTTAATACATCTGGTGAACTTTTATTTTATGTACATATAAAATATTAGCTTATACTTAAAGTGTCCGGAGCACATACAAATAAAAATAATTAATTACTACGTGGATGTGTATCGGTTTAAACGATACCTCTTCTCTCTCTCTCTCTCTCTCTCTCTCTCGAATAAGAATTGAAGGGCGAGTCCCAACCTTTTCTATATGTGGTTGTTAACAGAATGTTGTGGGTTGCAACTGAAGAGAGGAGAGAGAGAGAGAGAGAGAGAGAGAGAGAGAGAGAAAGAGAGAGAGAGAGAGAGATGCTGTACATACACCAAACAGAAAGAACATTTACCAGTACAGCACTACCTACAAATTAAGTTCCCACCTCTCTCTCTCTCTCTCTCTCTCTCTCTCTCTCTCTCTCTCTCTCCTCTCTCTCCCATAACATTTTGTTAACAACCATACATTAATGAGAGAGAGAGAGAGAGAGAGAGAGAGAGAGAGAGCCAAGAAAAATAGAATTGGAATTAGCATTTTTTTTATTTCTTTTATCTTTTATTAGAAACAGAAGTTTGTATCCGTTCTGTATTCCTATAATATGGCTGCCGGAATTCGAATCCACTTTGTAATAACACCTCTCTAATTGAAGGACCTGTCTCTAGAGGCCTAATGGACGATTCCTTCCGAATTTCGGGGGATGAGGGCTTTGCATAACCGCGGTCTCTCTCTCTCTCTCTCTCTCTCTCTCTCTCTCTCTCTCTCTGTGGAAGTTAAGTGTGCCTGAAGGGGGCCGACAGTCCTCCCGACATTCTCTTTGTATATACCTCATTTCCAACTCGACAAGTAAATAAGACGGATTCTCGGAACAGGACCAAAATCAGAAGACCTGAGAGTTGTGGATAAAGGAAGTAGGTTACGGATAAAAGACATCTTTGAAAGGGACCTTTTCTTGATAGTGAATTTTCCTTGATAGTGAATTGAACTGAATGTAGAAGCACTGGGACCTGTGAGGTCATTCAGCGCTGAAACGGAAACTGACAGTCAAAGGTTTGAAAGGTGAAACTGGAGGAAAAACTCAAAGCAATTGTTAGAGAGGGTGGAGAGTCATATGAAAGAAAGAGAATATGAACAGAGGTACAATAAAATGAATGAAAGGAGTTGCAGCTAAGGGCCCGAAGGGACGCTGCAGAGAACCTCAAGCAGCGCCTACAGTGCACGGTATGAGGCGCACTGGCGGCACTAACCATGCGTGCCGGGTTAAAACTTAAAGTTATCAAAAATTTCGTAAGAAGACATCGGCATTTGCGCCATATGTTGCACACAACGAGTACGTTCCAGTTGCTAAAAATTTAACGTTAGTATCACAACAAGTAACCCTCTGTATCAGAACAGCCCAATCCTCATATACGTCACGGATTAATTCCCAATTTAATTGACTGCAAGAAATGAGGTTAAATTCGGTTGAACGTAGACCGATGCTTCGAGTCGAAGGCTTAAAGGATCCCGCCCCTTTACGGCTCTCATTGTGGGAAGCCTAGA